>NC_053026.1:628371717-628611709 GCF_003073215.2 Triticum urartu
GTCTATAGAGATCTCTCTTCTCAGCAAGCTGGAACTCATGAGTGCTTAGTCTCTCAAGGATATCAGCGGGATCAAGTGACTTATAGTCTCCACGTTCTTGTATCATCAATGCCAAGGTATCAAATGAGAAATCAAGCGATCACAGCAATTTCTTCACCACCTCATGATCGGTGATATCAGTAGCACCAAGTGCTTGAAGCTTATTTGAGATGTCAGTGAGGCGATCGAAGGTTTGCTGAACATTCTCATTGTCGAGTATTTTGAAGTGGTTGAAGAGATTTCGAAGAACGTCAACTCGAGAGTCATGCTGTGTTGAGACTCCCTCATTGACCTTGGTCAGCTTGTCCCAGATAAGCTTAGCTGTCTCCAAAGGACTCACTCTGCCATACTGCCCTTTGCTCAGATGGCCACATATGATGTTATTCGCTTGAGAGTCGAGTTGCTTAAATCCCTTCACATCAGCAGCGTTGATGGTAGGAGTGACAGAGGGGACGCCATTTTCCACAACGTACCAGAGATCATTGTAAATTGCCTCAAGATGCATGCGCATCTTATTCTTCCAGTAAGGGTAGTCCGTCCCATCAAAGGTAGGACACCCAGCAGAAACCTTGATCATACCTGTGGTCGACATAACTAAAACTCTAGGCGATTATACCAAAATCACACGGAACAAGGGAGTACCTTGCTCTGATACCAATTGAAAGTGCGTTATATCGACTAGAGGGAGGGTGAATAGGCGATTTTTATGAATTCTTTACTGAGGAATTTCAGGGTGAGGAAATTCCTGAGTGAAGAACTACTTGCAGCGGAATAAGTACTCAGAAGTAAACATAACAGTACATGAGCATGGTCTTCATGATGAAATGAAAACAAGCACAGACTATAGAAAGCGTAAACACAGGATAACACAGGATAAAGACAAACAGACTGAAGAAATTGAACTGAGGAAATAGAGAAAGTCTTCAGTCAAAGTCTTCAAATGGATATGAACAAGCACCCAAGACAGAAATGAGGAAATGGAAGGGTTGAGGAAATGGAACCAGGTAGCTTGGTGAACACGATGATTTGGTAGACCAGTTCCAACTGTAGTGACAGTTGTACGTCTGGTTAGGGCGGCTAGGTATTTAAACCTGAGGACACCCAGTCCTCAACACGCAGCTCAGGACACTCAGTCCTCATCGTATTCCCCTTGAGCTAAGGTCATACAGACCTCGCCCAATCACTCGTGGTAAGTCTTCAGGTGACTTCCAAACCTTCACAGACTCGGTCACTCGGCGATCCACAATTTCCTCTTGGATGCTCTAGACCATGACGCCTAACCGTCTGGAAGATGCACAATCTTCAAAGGTAACAAGCATCGGATCCACGCAGGATCAACCTCTTCAGTGATGCTCAATCACTTTGGGTTTGTAGGTGTTTGGGTTTGGGGTTTCCTCACTTGATGATTTTCACTCAAAGTCCTAGGAGGATGGGATGCTCTCAAATGACAAGTGTCAGTTTCTCTCGGAGCAGCCAACCAGCTCGTGGTTGTAGGGGTGGCTATTTATAGCCTAGGGAGCAGCCCGACATGATAAGACATAAATGCCCATCAATGATATGACCGTTAGGTTGGTAGATATTTTGGGATAGCTGGCGCATAGCACAACAACGGTCGGAATTTTGAGTATCAAATTCCTCAGGGCTATCATGTTCCTCACTGTGTAGGAAATCCGCACTGGCGAATTCCTAACTCCCCAGTCAGAACAAATTCCTCAGAGTCCAGAAGAACTTTGTCTCTGTCACTGAAGAAATTGACTGAACTGTATGAGATTTCCAATGGCTTCACTCGAAGGGATTGGTAGATGTAGGATTTGAGTTGAGCATCACTTGAAAATTTTTCCTTAGTATTTCCTCGACCCCCTTTAATAGTACGGTGTTTCCTATGACTCAAGAAAGAGAAAATGAAACTACGGAAACAAAAGTCTTCATGCTTCATGTTCCTCGAATGAATACCAAGTCTTCAGGATCACACCAATTTCTTCACTTTCAAAGTCTTCAGAAAGTCTTCAGAAATCCAAAGTCTTCAGTCGAAGAACTTCATTTTTAGGGGTCGACTTTCTCTGTAAATATCAAACTCCTCATAGACTTATAGACATGTGTACACTCACAAACGCATAAGTCTTCAATACACCAAAATCACTAAGGGGCACTAGATGCACTTACAGTAACCAAACAAGATCTCCAGGTGCAAACACAACATCTTTTCTACCCTTATCTCCAGCAAGTTTATATTTAGCATTCATACGCTCAATGTTTTCCTTAGTTAACTCATGCATTTTTTAAATCAATTCATCATGTTCTTTAGCATCAAAATTAACCTTCTCCGAAGATGAAAGAGGCAAGAAATCAATAGGTGCATGAGGTAGGAAACCATACACAATTTCAAAAGGGCACATCTTAGTAGTAGAATGCAATGAACGATTATAAGCAAATTCAATATGATGCAAGCATTCTTCCCACATTTTCTTATTGTTCTTCAAAACAGCCCTAAGCATAGTAGACAATGTTCTATTGACTACTTCCGTTTGTCCATTAGTTTGGGGGTGACAAGTAGTACTAAAAAGCAGTTTAGTCCCCAACTTAGCCCATAAACATCTCCAAAAGTGGCTAAGAAATTTAGTATCACGATATGAAACAATAGTATTTGGCACACCATGCAAGCGAATAATTTCACGAAAGAACAAATCAGCAACATTAACAACATCATCGCTTTTATGACATGGTATAAAGTGTGCTATTTTCGAAAATCTATCCACGACAACAAATATGCTATCCCTCCCCTTCTTTGTTCGAGGTAAACCTAAAACAGTATACATAGATATATCCTCCCAAGGAACACTAGGTACAGGCAAAGACATATATAAATCACGAGGATTGAGTCGTGACTTAGCTTTTTGACATGTAGTGCAGCGATAAACACAATGCTCAACATCACGTCTCATATTTGGCCAAAAGAAATGTGTAGCGAGTATATCCTCCATCTTCTTGATGCCAAAGTGTCCCATTAATCCTCCTCCATGCGCCTTCTGCAACAACAAAAGACGAACGAAGCTAGCTGGAATGCATAGCTTGTTAGCACGAAACACAAATCCATCATTAAGAACGAACTTGTTCCAAGTTCTCCCTTCCTTACAATTCTGCAATACATCTTTAAATTCAGCATCATGCACATATTGATCTTTGATGGTCTCCAAACCAAATATTTTAAATTCATGTTGTGAAAGCATAGTATAACGACAAGACAATGGATGAACAATAACATTTTCTTTACCCTTCTTGTGTTTAATGACACAAGGGAAAGTCTCAATGAATTCAACCCATTTAGCATGTCTACGGTTCAGTTTTGCTTGAATTTTAATGTGTTTCAAAGATTCATGATCAGAATGTATAACAAATTCCTTGGGCCATAAATAATGTTGCCATGTTTCTAAGGTCCAAATAAGAGCATATAATTCTTTATCATAAGTAGAATAATTCAGACTAGTCCCACTCATTTTTTCAGAAAAGTATGCAACAGGTTTGCCATCTTATAATAACACACCTCCTAATCCAATTCCACTAGCATCACATTCAAGCTCAAAAGTCTTATTAAAATCAGGAAGTTGGAGTAAAGGAGCATGTGTCAACTTATCTTTCAATACCGTGAAGGCTTCTTCCTGTGTGGTACCCCAAACAAAAGGCACATCCTTCTTTGTAAGCTCATGGAGAGGTGCAGCAATGGTGCTGAAATCTCTCACAAAATGCCTATATAATCCAGTGAGGCCAAGAAAACTCCTCACTTGTGTGACCGTTTTGGGATGCGGCCAACTCACAATAGCTTCAATCTTGGCTTTATCAACTTCAATTCCCTGTGGAGTAACAACATAGCCAAGAAAAGATACTCGGTCGGTGCAAAAGGTGCACTTCCCAAGGTTACCAAACAAACATACATCCCGTAGAGCAATAAAAACAGCACATAAATGTTCCAATTGTTCTTCCAAAGATTTGCTATAAATCAGTATATCATCAAAATAAACTACCACAAATCGTCCAATGAAAGCACGTAAAACTTCGTTCATCAGTCTCATGAAAGTACTAGGTGCATTAGTTAACCCAAAAGGCATGACTAAACACTTATATAATCCAAACTTAGTTTTAAATGTTGTTTCCATTCATCTCCCAATTTCATACGAATTTTATGGTATCCACTACGCAAATCAACTTTGGAGAATATTGTAGAGCCACTCAATTCATCAAGCATATCATCTAGCCTAGGAATAGGATGACGATAACAAATAGTAATATTATTAATGCCTTTTGGAGAATATTATTAACGAATAGTTTTAAATGTTGTTTCCATTCATCTCCCAATTTCATACGAATTTTATGGTATCCACTACGCAAATCAACTTTGGAGAATATTGTAGAGCCACTCAATTCATCAAGCATATCATCTAGCCTAGGAATAGGATGACGATAACAAATAGTAATATTATTAATGCCTTTTGGAGAATATTATTAACGAATAGTTTTAAATGTTGTTTCCATTCATCTCCCAATTTCATACGAATTTTATGGTATCCACTACGCAAATCAACTTTGGAGAATATTGTAGAGCCACTCAATTCATCAAGCATATCATCTAGCCTAGGAATAGGATGACGATAACAAATAGTAATATTATTAATGCCTTTTGGAGAATATTATTAACGAATAGTTTTAAATGTTGTTTCCATTCATCTCCCAATTTCATACGAATTTTATGGTATCCACTACGCAAATCAACTTTGGAGAATATTGTAGAGCCACTCAATTCATCAAGCATATCATCTAGCCTAGGAATAGGATGACGATAACAAATAGTAATATTATTAATGCCTTTTGGAGAATATTATTAACGAATAGTTTTAAATGTTGTTTCCATTCATCTCCCAATTTCATACGAATTTTATGGTATCCACTACGCAAATCAACTTTGGAGAATATTGTAGAGCCACTCAATTCATCAAGCATATCATCTAGCCTAGGAATAGGATGACGATAACAAATAGTAATATTATTAATGCCTCTACAATCAACACACATACGCGACGTACCATCCTTTTTAGGCACTAGTATAATAGGAACAGCACAAGGACTAAGAGGTTCGCATATATAACATTTGTCGAGCAGCTCCTGTACTTGACGCATAATCTCCTTCATCTCCTCTGGATTGGTACGGTATGGTCCACGGTTGGGTAGCGATGCACCGGGAATTAAGTCAATTTGATGCTCAATCCCTCGAATAGGTGGTAATCCCGGTGGCACATCTTGTGGAAAGACATCAGCGAACTCCTGCAAAATGTGAGTGACGGTAGGGGCAAAGAGGAAGGCACGTACTCGAATGAAAATAATGCTTCTTTGCACACAAAAGCATAGCAATCAGATTTGCTGAAATCTAGCTCATCAATATCAGGTTTTGTGGCAAGTAAACATGCACATTTCAATTTAATTTTAGAAGCAACACTACATGGTTTATTATTAGGTTTCATTTGTTGCTCAAATTCTTTTGCCACAATCTGATTGTCACTCTTTTTTTTCTCCTGTTTTGCTTTATTAGCTCTACTAACATCATCTTTCAAAATGGAATCATGAGTCATAGGAAGCAAAGTAATATTTTTGTCCTTATGAACAAGAGTATACTAATTGTTTCTACCATGGTGTACAGAATTTTTCTCAAATTACCATGGTCTACCAAGTAATAAGGAACATGCTTGCATAGGTACCACATCACAATCAACATAATCAGCATATGTAGAGATACTAAAATGCACACGGACAATACGTGTTACCTTAACCTTGCCGCTGTTGTTGAAACATTGGATGTAGTAAGGATGTGGATGTGGTCTTATGGTGAGAGATAGCTTCTCCACCATCTCCATGCTAGCCAAGTTGTTGCAGCTCCCTCCATCTATGATGACGCGAACAGAACGTTCCTTCACAACTCTCTTTGTATGGAACAAATTATGCCTTTGATTTTGCTCAGCTTGTGTAACCTGCACACTCAAACATGTTGAGAAACTAAAAATTCATACTTGTGAGCATATTCAGCGGCCATGTATTGCGTCTCATGATCAGAATCATCTCCACTGTGTTCTTCATGTGTAATAAAAGCCAAAGTCTCCTCATCATAGTCACTAGCGGACTCATACCCACCATCCTCAGTAGCAATCATCACACGCTGAGATTTGCATTCTCTTGCAAAATGTCCTCTTCCCTTACAACGACGAGAAATAATATCACATGTGTGCCCTGTTGATGCCATGGAAGAAGAAGAGCTCTGCGCAAGCCCGGCAGGTGTGCTCTTGGCAGATAGTGGTGGTTGTGCCTGCTTTCTTGTATCACGGCTGGAGGTGGCACCTGATGGAGGTGCTGGTGTAGTGGAAGTAGAGGATGCGCATGGTATCCGTGATGTAGATCGACCTGCAGAAAAGTTAGTTTGCGCCAATGCCTGTCGATCCTGCACTTCACGTTCAGCTTTACAAGCAAGATGGAATAAACGAGTGATATTATTATACTCCTTATACTCTAGAATGGTCTGAATCTCTCTATTTAATCCACCCATAAAACGTGCAAGCATAGCTTCATTCTCCTCAACAATACCACATCTAATCATGCAAGTTTGTAATTCCTGATAATATTCTTCTACCAAAAAAATTCCTTGTCTTAAACGCTGCAATTTTTTAAGTAATTCATGTTGATAATATGGTGGAACCCAACGAGTACGCATAGCAGTTTTCAAAGCAGCCCAAGTAGCTGGAATATGATATAATCTACAATGTTCAGACCACCAAACACATGCAAAGCGAGTGAAAGCACAAACAGCAGCAGGAACACATCTCTCCTCAGGATATTGTAAACATGTAAATCGTTGTTCAGTTTCTAACTCCCAAGTAAGATATATATCAGGAACATGTCTACCCTCAAATGGTGGAATATTCAATTTCAGTTTAGGAAGATGGTCATGATCTCGTACCCAAGGGGGAGCCCTACCATTGCCATTATTTGCATGTGGACGACCGGGTGGTTGTGGTGCTAGTGGTTGCACGTAGTTCTGATTTTGATCAACCCCATCATCTTAATCTCCCGCATAATCATCCTCCTTGTTATCAGCAGCAGGAGCCACATAAGTATCAACAGCAGCACCAACAGTTTGGCCAGGCGCAAGAGGGACGCGGCTCCCTCGGCGGAGGGCTGTTTCGCGACGTCGAGGTAGACGTTGTTGTTGTTGTTGTTGTTGTTGTTGTTGTAGAGGTGCGTTAGGTACAGCCGGTGGTGGTGGAAGACGCGCGAGCAATTCATTAAACTTGTTATCGAGCTTTGTTTCGAACGTCTTATCCATGCCATCTATCTTCTCCATGGCATCTTCAAATCTGTTTAGCACATCTTGCACCTGTCCACTCATCATTTGCTGAAACTTATCATGCAACTCCTTATTCATTATGTTCTCCCAGTCAGTCTCATCGACTTGTGATCCTGCCACGGTTAGCAGCAATAGAAACACACAAGAATATGATCCTACAAACTACTAGAAAATGGTGGTGGTGGGTGTCACAAATCCATCAAGAAAATCTCAAATTCTTACCAGTTCTTACCCAGCAGCAGGCGGTGATCGGCAACCGGTGTAGTCAAAACTCTCAAAGCTTGGATAGAGCGATTACCAGGGAGAGTCAAACGCATGACGTAGATTTATGTGGAGCTAGGAAGGCTTAGAATATGGTAGCAAAAAGATTAGCAATAATCAATTCAGAGATGCAAAGTTGAATAAACGTTCAACGACGTTACTGTGCTGGTCCTAGGCTAGACCGTGCTAGAGACACGAGCCTAGAACACTAAAAAAATCACGGTGCTGCACGTAAACAAGGGAAAAGCACACTCTGGAATTTTTTTCGCTCTTTTTTTGGCGCTCCTCTTTTTTTTGCAAAAAATCACTATAATGGCGAGTGTCTCAAAACTCTTCCCAGGTCAAACTGAGAGGATGGGCACGATTTTTTTTGACTTTTTTTTGAAAATCAGGGCGGCGATGACGAAAAAGTGCGACAAAAAATCACTATGATGGCGCGTGGCTCAAAAGACTCGGAAAATCCTAAATATAGGATAGGGAAAAAATATTTTTGCTTGCGAAAATTTTGGCCTAAAAACTGCCCGGGGGTCTCCAGACTCTTTTTTTTCGAAACCTACTCAGGCAAGGAAACATGAATCGGAAATTAGATGGATCTCGAAAACAAACCTAATATGAAAGGACTCCGATTGGTGGTGGATATATGGTGGTAGGATATGGCAGCGGTGGTGGTAGATGGATACGGATTGGTGGTGGTATATGGATACAGATTGGTGGTGGTATATGGATACGGATTGGTGATGGTATATGGAGACGGATCGGTGGCGGATAAGCGGTGGTGGTAGATGGCAGGGGCGATGATGATGGTGCGGCGGCGGCGTGACAACTTATGACCAGAACTCAAAACTCTACAAGACTAGACTCTAAGACCAGCAACTAGACACGACGATGCAACCGCAAATTCAACAAAGCAAAATACTAAAAAGACTATGCAAAGGCTCAGATTGGTTCGGATATGATGAACTAACCCTAATTTTTTTGGCTTTTTCGTGGACTGTAGGTATGAAGAACAGACTCGATCTAAACTACGAAAAACTATAAAATATCACCGAGCAACCTGGAAATCTGATATCACTTGATAGAGGCAAAGGTGTCCCGTCTTTCGATGAGATGGTGGCTATCGTTTTGAAGGAAATCGACTTTGACGATCCGACTACGAACGTGTGAGGACGTCGCGCCTTAGCAATCGCTAAACCAACTTCGAGAGGTTATTGACCATGCCGCAGCACGATCAACCTGACCACGAAGGTCTATTTACTGCAGGCAAACGAAGAACAAGCAAGAAACTAAGATTGCAATCTGGATATTGCGAATATAAGAGGAAAGCTTTATTGATCAAGGTGGGGTTCTATGAGGACTTTGTCTGGTCGTTGAACACAAACAAAGTACGCGAAGTTGCAGCTATGCAAACTTTAATCTAAACAAAACCCAAAGTCTAAACGACGCCCTAAGGGCTGTATATATGGAGGAAGCGGGGGGGGGGGGGGGGGGGGGGGGGGGGGGGATTTCGTGGCTCTTGGAGGAGGGGTCCGAAACCAACCCTAACTCTTGTTTCCCCACACATACGGACTCTAAAAACAGCCTATACTTAAGTATTTCGAAAATACATGGGCATAGCCCAATAATAAGGTGACACAACACCTAGAATAGCCTCTGGACGAAATTTATGATGTGGCATCTTATATATTTCGTCTAAGGCTTCATGCACTCCTTATGGCGGCTTCAAAGTCCTGAAATAATCACTTGTAACTCCGTTCTTGATCCCTTGCGCCTGCCATCATCTCAATGCTTGGTCTTGCTTCAGTGTTCATCCCTCTTATCCATGCTAGGCCCTTCATTTGTAAGCAAAACAAATGTATCCAATTTAGGCAGCATCATATTCTCATGAACATTAGAATCATTACCAATAAACAAAAGTACCTGTTAATTTAATTGTCGTGCGCGAGCTCTAGTAATTGGTCCACTATGTATAGCAGCAGATGCTGTGGGTGTAACAATGATATTGATGTCCCCATCACCTGCCAAATAACTGGCATCTCTCCGCCGACCGTGTGCCGATCCCTCTGGTGCCCGCGAGCGGCCATGCCCACTGTGAGGAGATCAATCGACGGCGCCGCCGCCTCCCACCGGATCTACTGGCGGACTCCAGGTACGCCATAGATTGGCCGCTATGGGACACCTGGCTCCGCGACGAGCACTACCAGCAGAGGTAATCCTTTTTTGCCGGCCGTCCCCCTCCACCCGCGTCCTCCTCGTGCCGATAAGAGCCCTCCCAGACGAGGGTCCGTAGGCGTGTGCGTGGCATCACGCCGAAGCCTTCTCCGTCCCCGTCCCCGCCACCGCCGCAACCCATGACCGAGAAGGAGGAGGCCCGGCTCATGAGGCCTGTCATGTAGGACTCCATGAACACGTACGACGAGCGGCAATGGGATGGCCAGGAAATCGCTCTGGCCCTGTCGGGGGCCGGAGACGTGGCCATCCCGGAGATGGACGTCGACATCAAGGAGGAGGTGCGGGAGGAGGTGCTGCATGAGGCGCCCATCGCCGCGTGGAACCCTCGTCTGTTGGGCCAGGCATGGAGTTGGTCGTGCACGGCGTCGGAGATGGCTGACTCCGTGGGTGTCGGCTCATGGTCAGCCACACTGCCACGGTCACCAAAGCACGAGCAAGAGCCACGGGAGGAGCTGGTGCGGTCTGGCAGGGGCTACCAGCCCACCTGTGGCCAGGGGCGGAGCCAGGGGACGAGCAGGGGCCTGCCCCCCCCCCCCCCCCAATGATCAACAATTTTAATAGAAGCAAATAGTAATTATCAACAAGATTCGATCAATATACGTACTCGGCCCCCCCTATACTCGAATACTGGCTCCGCCACTGCCTGTGGCAGCCACCGCCCTACGCCGACCTCACCGGCGACGACGACGAGTTGAACGGCGGCCACCGGCGATGACCTTTGTCTACTTTTTATGTCTTTTATTAAGTTTTAGTTTAATTAAGACATGTGGTACTATGGACGTATAGGCGTATCGACGTTTTATGTTTATATTCATGTTTTCGTATTATTTGCAAGTCTACGTTTTTTATTTTTGTGGCAGCCCATTGGGCGCACCGATGCGCGCATGACCGCAAGCGGACGCCCGTGTTCGTTTTCCTGCCCCAAACGGACGAAAAGCGGATGAATCGGACCTCTGTTTGGGGTCGTGGTTGGAATTGGCCTAAGAAAGGTGTGGCAATTAACCGGCCTATGAAAGTGTTGCAGTTATATCTATGCGCCAGTCTACGTCTGCTTCGCGGCAAATCTTGCATGATGGGTTTTGTTGGTCCGACTGAAACAGGGGCGTACAAAGCGAAAGGACGGGCGTGCTGCGCGCAGATGCTTTCGTTTCGCCGGCCGGCCACGGGCTAGCTACATACAGTAGATAGCACAAGCACAGAGGAGAGAGGGCATGTCTCGGTCTCGGGCAGTGGTGTTGGCGTGGCACGGTCTCGTCTCCGCTAGCCTTTTGTCTGATCACTGCCGTGATGACATGTGCCTGCCACCGGAGCAGGCGCTCGACGTGTCGACCTTGCGATGGGGGCCGTACACCATGCATGCGCACTACTCGACCACGCTCCGGCTGGCAGAGGCATGCGCAGCCACGCCACAGTATGACCTTCAACAGCCACCTGCCTCCCTTTCTTTGATTTACTTTTTTTTCTTCCTTGCTAAGCTCTAGGAGTAATGGAGTATGCACTTAGATGCATGATTTTGTGTGTTGGTTGATTTTCAGGGAGATAAGGTCAACTCCACCGCACGACCCCAAACGAACGTCCAGTTTGATCGGATTTGGTTCCTTTGAAGCGTCGATGGGTTCGCCCGTATCCAGTCTTGTCCGTTGGATCGTGTGTGCGCTCATCGCGCGGCCGTACCCCAAATCACATCCGCGCTGGATATAATTTAAAAAAATAGAAAAACATAAATAAAATGACTAAAAAATTAAATAAGCACAGTTTGATAAACATAAAACTTAGTTACGGTCGCCACGGCCACAAAACGACCCAGTTTCACGTCCAACTTGACATAATTAAACATAAAAAAAGAAAATAAAAAACGGCCGCCGCCAGTGCACTCCTGTTCGTGTCCGTCGATGCCGTTGCCGTCGCCGTCTTCAGTGGCCGCCGGCGTCGTCGTCGTCGCTGACGAGGTCCACGTAGGCTGGTGGCGTCCAGAGGTGGGCCGGCGGTGCGTGGTAGACGGGGGCAGGCTGGACGGCGCGAGGTGCTTGCACGACCTCCTCCCGTGACGACGCCTCCTGCTCCGGTGACCGCGGCGGAGTGGCGCACCAGTTCATGCCCACGACGGCGACCATCTCCGGTGCAGTGCAGGACCAGCCCTACCCCTGGCCCGGCAGACCCAGGTGGAACGCGGCCACCGGCTCCTCCTCCATCGCCTCCTCCGCGGCCACCATCTCCAGCTCGGGGATGGCTATCTCGCCGGCGGCGGAGCGAACCATCATCTCCTTCAGGCCCTCCCATTGCCGCTCATCGTGCGTGTACATGGAGTCCTCCATGACACGCGCCATGAGACGGGTCTCCTCTTCCGCTGTCATGCGAGGAGGTGGTGGTGGAGATGGAGAAGGCGACGGTGACGGCGCGGGCGTGAGGCCGCGCACCAGCCTACGCCCGCGCTCCTGGGGAGCAGGCGCAGCGCGCTCCCGACGTGGCCGCTGCGACCCAGACGCCGTGCCGGCGAAGAAGGAGGCACGCCGCACGTCGTGCTCGTCCCTGGGCCAGATATTGCAGAGGGAGGAGTCCGGGGCGTACCTGCCGTCGTAGTACAGGTCGTCGGGGAGGAGGCGACGGCGACACTCGATCTCTTGACGGCGCGCATGGCTGCTCGCCGGGACCAGCGAGATCGGCACACAATAGGCGGGCAGGTGCCAGTTGTTGAGGAGGTGGACATCGCTCCGGGGGAGCGGCGTCCTCATCTCCCAATAACGGCGGCACACCGACGCGCGGATGTAGTGTCGGTCATGCTCGCCGGCGGACGTGGGGGAGATGAAGAAAGCGGGCGGCGCGGGGCTCGGCGTGGTGGTGATGCGGCCTCCTTCTTCACGGAGCCGGCGCGGCGCCCCGACGAGGAGCCGGCCTCGTGGTCGTGCTTCCCCTGGCGGTTCCAGAAGCTCATGGCTTCGAGGTGGCCGGCCGACGAGCTCGACAAAGGAGGGCTAGGGTTTAGCGCGGTCGGGTTTCGAGGAGGCCGCGGGATGGAGTGGGGCAGTGTGGACGACGACCGGTCCACGAGTTTCCCATTTAAGAAGGACGGCGACCTTCCACTGGGTCGATGACAGGTGGGGTCGGCCACCCGTGCGCATGGATGTTGGCGGGTGGAAGGTAGGTGGCCGCCCCGCCACGCGGCCAGACGCGGACGAGCGGCGCGTTCATTCGGTGTCCGCGGCGACCCAAACCCGGCGCAAAGATGCGCTCGAAAGGGGTCGACCCGGACACAAAACGAACCAGATGGGTCCGAGTCGTCGCGCGCTGGGCTGTCTTGTTTGTCCGTTTTATCCTAAATGAATGAGGCCGGACAGAAAGGGGTCGCGCGGTGGAATTGGCCTGAATACACTATGAGTGCCTTAATTTATCCTGTGCAGTCGGTTCGATGCCTAAAATTATAAAATACATAAAAATGATGCTTGAACATGTAAATACAGTTTCTCCTATCGTATCCGGGTGTACGCCTTGCCCATGTGGCACGTCAGCTTGCCGACGGTCCGCTTGTCAATGAGTGAGAGCATTTTATTTACAGCCAACTCCCTTAGATTTTATTTAATTACACATAAATGTATGGCATACGGATGCAGACTAATGATGAATCCAACCTATTATGTTTGGGTTCTGCATATCAACGCGGGCGAGCGGATGAAATTAGTAAGAAAGAAAAAGAACGAGCTTAGAGGGATTCGATACCAGGACATCGCATGCACAACATTCACATGTTAACAAATACACTACACCAAGCATGGCTGCATGTAATTGTTTTTCTTAATACTGGATGTCGTGTGTGTAGGGTATGCATTCACATGTTAACAAATACACTACACCAAGCATGGCTGCATGTAATCGTTTTTCTTAATACTGGATGTCGTGTGTGTGGGGTATGCATTCGTGTGACAATTTATTTGTTTGGTGTTACCATACAAAATATATATTTGTTTGGTACACCTAAATTCTTCACTTGTTATGTATCGAGGGAGACTTAGGGAATATGCTAGTGCATTTGAAAAAAAGTTCAACATGTTTTTAAAAAATGTTTAACGTGTATTATAAAATTGTAAACGTGTTTTTGAATGATATTTGTCATGCATTCAAAAAAATGACATGTACTTCAAAAAATGTTCAAAGTGTATTTTAGAATTTATTCCTCAAAATTGTTCTTACATTTCTGCAAACTCCTTTAACATGTTTTAATACACTTACATGATAATTTTTTAAACACGTTGAACAATGAAGTTGTCATTTTTTTGTAATTGTGCATTTTACAAATACAATGAAAATACACAATAATTTCCGTGCTCGTGGTTCTTCATGAATATACATAAGTTTAAATAATACTCCCTCCATTCCAAAATATAGTGCGCCCGCGCTTCCCGAGGTCCAACTTTGACCATAAATTTAACCAACAAGACCAACTGCGGCGGGAGAAAAAATTATATAATTGAAAACTTCTTTCGAATACGAATTCACTGATATAATTTTTGCTCCCGCCGCAATTGGTCTTGGTAGTTAAATTTACGGTCAAAGTTGAAGCACGTGGATAGAGGAAGCACTACATTGTGGAATGGAGGGAGTAATTCTTAATATAAGTTGAACTGTCTAAATCTACATAAATTTTAGAATAGTTCATGTTTACCTCTTCAAAGTACACAATAATAAAAATAGAATAAAGAATTAAAATACACAATAATTGCCTACTGATAATTATTGTATTTTTATATGAATTTTTTTACATATCATGGAAACTAAACAGAAAATTGAAAAAAAACTGTAGAAAATGTATTAAGGAATTGCACATCTATAGGCAATACTGTTCTACACACATTTCTAGTTACCAGTAGAACGTATAACTTATTTTGGTCAGGTGGCCAGCACGTGCGTGCATTACGTAGGAGGTCCCACGCTACAATTTTTTTAGTGATTTCTCTCTACTGACACATGGGACCCATATTTCTAATTTAGAAGCCTTTCTAGGTAATTAAATAAAGATGAGGTGGTTTGTGCAAAAAAAAAAAAGACATCACTCGTCCACTTCCATCCACTGACATGCGGGCCGCCATAACGCCGGCAAGGCGTACGTCCGGATACTATAGAAGGCACTGTATTTGCACGGACTGACAAGTTCAAGTATCATTTTTATGTATTTTTTAACTTTAGACACCAAATTAGTCACACAGGACAAGTTAAGGCACCCGTGGTGTATTTAACTCGTACATGCACAATTTTTCATCGTTGGAAAGACAAATTAACCAACGAGCTTGCTTCAGTACACCCCCACAGAAATTGTATAAGGGCAGTATGGTCATTTAATTATAAGGTATACCGATCTTCGTATGTGATGGCGTAGGATTCAAACTCCTGACCTTTGTGGCCAACTGAAACAGCTCACTTGCTATGCCTATTTACTTCTTTTATTCTTCTTATTATTTCGCATCCTCTCAGCCTAGTTTCTTCTTCTTCTTTTTTATTTTGTTTGGCCTTTTTGTTTGATTTTATTTGTTTTTTCTCTTTTATTTTTTTATTTTCTTAAATTCGTGATGTTTTTAAATCCATGAACTTATGCTTGAATCAATGAACTTTTTTCAAATGAATAAATGTTTTTCAATTTTGCAAACTTTTATCAAATTCATGAACATTTTTTGTTAAATTTGTGAACTTTTATCAAATGGCGAGGTCGGATTATCCTCACGGGAACTCACTGCACCTCACCAACACGCAACAACGGCCGTAGATATTTTCATTTGTTCGGCTGGCGGCTATTCAGTAGAGTGAAGCTTGAGTGGGCTTCAAACTTAATAGGCTAGCTCCTGGGTTGGACCAGTTCTGCCTTTTTTAATGATGTCTTTTCTTTGTGAGGAATTATGGTCCAAGGGTTACCGCAAGCTTTTCCTCTCGCTATGGTTTTGGTCCTCCCAGGGCGATTTTTTCGCCGCCAGCGAGATCATCTTTCCATGCGTCAGTCACGTTTCACCGTGCTAGCAATCAAGGGGGTCGTTTCCTCCGGCGCCCCCTGGTCTTTGACTGGGCTATGGAGATCGGGGATTCTAGGGTTACTGCAACAAGGTTCAATCAATTTTCTCTATGGGAGAAGGGTTTCAAGATGTCTTCGAGCGCGACTTCGGGTTTTGTATCTGCGGGCTCAATAGAGACTGGCAATGTGGAGCAGCTAATGAAGGAACTCGGGCTACAATAAGAGAACTTGGATGATGTGGGCTTTCATGAGAAGGAAGCTGTCGGTGTCAAAACCGACGGATCTCGGGTAGGGGGTCCCGAACTGTGCGTCTAGGCCGGATGGTAACAGGAGGCAGGGAACACTTTGTTTTACCCAGGTTCGGGCCCTCTCGATGGAGGTAAAACCCTACTCCTGCTTGATTAATATTGATGATATGGGTAGTACAAGAGTAGATCTACCACGAGATCAAGGAGGCTAAACCCTAGAAGCTAGCCTATGGTATGATTGTTGTGTATGGAGTTGATTCTGTCCTACGGACTACAACCCTCCGGTTTATATAGACACCGGATAGGGTTAGGGTTACACAGAGTCGGTTGGTAGGAGATCTTGAATATCGCATCGCCAAGCTTGCCTTCCACGCCAAGGAAAGTCCCATCCGGACACGGGACGAAGTCTTCAATCTTGTATCTTCATAGTCCTGGAGTCCGGCTGAAGGTATAGTCCAGCTACCCGAACACCCCCTAATCCAGGACTCCCTCGGTAGCCCCCGAACCAGGCTTCGATGACGACGAGTCCGGCGCGCAGATTGTTCGGCATTGCAAGGCGGGTTCTTCTCCAAATCTTGTGTACCTGTAGGAATAATGTCCGATTTTTGTAATGTAGTGCTCCTCGGCTTCCACGCCCAATAATGGACGTCTTCCACGTGTCAAACGAATGCGAAAAGCCAGGGCGTTTTTTACACCCACACCCCTGGCCGTATAAACGAGCCGCATATTTAACGGGATGGGGATTTAGGTCCAAACCACATCTTCTCCTTTCCTTGAGTTATCATCAGAGCGCTTCCAGCAAAGGTCCATTCCAACATGGCCAGCCGTCCCAGCTCCTCCTATCGCCCTTCCAGCCCTAAACCTGGAGACTGGGAGAGGTGCTCCATCCCGCACAGCGAGCTAGTGACGCTTCAGGCCAAGGGATTTCTCCCTCAGGCCTATATGGTCCCGGTCCGAGCCGGACTCGCCACCTATAACGGTGGAGAGCAAGCAGAGAGCACCCCAATCCCTCTAAAGGAGAGCGGGTGTGCCTCGTCCCCTACCTAATAAGGGGACTGGGATTCCCAATTCATCCATTTCTCCGCGGGCTTCTGGAGTTCTACGGCCTCCAGCTGCACAATCTCACGCCCGCCTCCGTATTGCATATTGCGGGTTTCGTCGCCCTTTGCGAGCTATTTTTAGGCGTTGAGGCTCATTTCGTGCTGTGGAAGAGGTTATTCTGCCTGGTACCCCGTTCTCAAAAGGGGTCCATATACCAAGTGGGCGGAGCCGAAGTATGGCGCATCGCCGGGACCGGATACCTATCCGGAACCCCAAAGGAAGCATCCGAGGACTGGACTTCGGAATGGTTTTACATAGATGACGTCCCGCTACCGGACCCTATCCTGGTCGGTCTCCCTGAGTTCAGCAGTGCTCCATTGAAGAAACGCTTGAGCTGGCGTGCGAGGAGCTCTCGGAGAGAAAGCGACAGAGACGTCCTTTACCTGATGGGCCGGATAAGATTGTTGGCTCATTCCGGACTAACCATGATTGGAGTCATGGCCGCATGCATTATGCGGGGGGTGCAGCCGCTTCAATATAGAGGCCACCCAATGTGGGAATTCAACGGGGAGAATGACGCCACCCGTTACGGTCGAAAAGGGCCGGACTCAGCCGCTGCTCTAGAAAAGATCTTATCCTCTTTGTACAAGGGCGAAAAGGAGGAATTCCTCCGCGTCAACCCGCAGGCCGGATTTAGTATGTACGATCCTCCAAGTTGGGTAAGTGAACAATCACGCTTGCCCGTTTGTTTGATACTCCCGTGGTTAGATAGGTAGTCTAACGACTTCACTGCAGGAACTGCGACAAGAGGTAAAGAATATAAGCAGCCGCCCTCCACAGCCCGAGGACCCAGAACGGTCCCTCGATCCGGACTTCGAAGAGGATCCGGACATATCGGTGGAGCTTATCGACGGGGTGTTTTATCAGCTAAGTAAGGACAATACCTTGGTAGCCATCACGGCTGATTACGCAGGGTTAATCCCGGCCTCCCAGGTGAAGGAAACCGGAGTCTCATTCCCTTGAGAGGGATTCCACTCTCGCGTATTTCGGTGTTTCTGACGTCAACCATGTTTTGCAGGGGAGATTTTCGAGGCAGGAGGCCGAACCTACGGCGACCAGCCAACGAGGGGCCGCAGAGCCCCATAGGGCAAAAAGGAATGAAGTCCGGACGGAAATGCCGGCGCAAAGGTATAGTGCACCCTCTGTTTCCCTGGAGTTATTCCATCAGGGCATATTAACGCTCGTGCTATCTTCAGGACGAAGAGACCTCGCCGGACTACATCCGGAGAGGTTGCCAATCGCGCCTCCACCAGCCAGGCTCCAACGTCTGGCCAGGAAGCGGAGGCGAGTACAAGGCGCGCACCGGACGTTCCTCCGACAGAGGACGCGGACAGGCTGTCCGCCACAAATTTAGAAGTGGAGAGTGCCATGAACCACAGGCGTCGCCGGACAATTCTACGCGACGCTTGTTTCTCCCAAGAGGCTTTAGATGCCTTTAATTCGGGAGATGCATACCTCCGTGCCGCTCAAAATGGCTTAGCCAGAGCCACGGAGCAGTATGTGAAAGACATACGGGTAAGAAAATTTTGGTTAATTATATATATATGCCAGTAGCCCCCGAG
The DNA here is from genome assembly GCF_003073215.2 of Triticum urartu. NCBI lineage: Eukaryota > Viridiplantae > Streptophyta > Magnoliopsida > Poales > Poaceae > Triticum > Triticum urartu. The sequence continues at coordinate 628,390,531 of NC_053026.1, forward strand.
ACTTGAAACAGTTAGAGCAACTGATTTAAGGATCATTTAATAAGTAGGTTCTTACAGAGAAGAATACTGTACTGTCCCAGGAGCTGGAAAAGTGCAAGGCCCAACTAGAGGCTGCACTAGCCGCAGCAGGGGAGCCCAAAGGGACCCCCTCAGGTAAAATACACTTCGAAAGATTAGTATTGTGCGGTGTGGGTGTAAATCTGACAAATCAAATTGCAGATGGCGCCGGACTCGATCCGGACAAGCAACAACTCTTACGCCAGCTAAAGGCCGGTGAGAGTATGTTGACGAGGGTGAGGCGAGAGAGGAATGATCTTTAGGATGCCAACACCAAGCTGGACGTCGAACTTAAAGATGTTCGTGGCCAGCTTTTGGACTCCACGAAGGAGAATCAACGGCTTCGACGCAACATTTTTAGTAAGTGCTTGAACGAACTTTGAAAAAAGAGTTCGGCGAGGAAGTCGACTAACAGAGTAATGTCTGTAGGTATGCTCACAGGTCGTCCTGCAGAGGAGATGCCCGGTTCTACGGGTGACCTTCTTCCCGAACTCATGCAACTGCACGAGCGAGTTCGGCGGGCGATGCGAGGTGTTGCCCGAGCCTTATGGCCTGCCCACTCCGTGCCCGAGGGCCTTGGAGAGCTTGCGGAGAAGCTGAAGGGAGCTCGGCGGCGCTTCCGTTTGTGGAAGATATCGGCCTGCCAACAAGGCGCTCGGGAAGCCTGGGCCATGGTGAAGACCCGTTTTACGAAGTCTGACCCAAACCACATGGCCGAGGTCGGACCAGTAGGGCCTGACGGGAAGGAGATCCCTGTGAGCTTAGTATACGGCCAAGTAGAGTTGGCCGCGAAGTATTCCCAGCAGGACTATAAATTAGACAGCCTGTTAGATGGTATAGAAGAGGAATACAATCAGTCAGAATGACTATGTAATTTTGAATTGACATGTGTAATGCCTTCTAGCCGGATTGTAGATCGTTTGTCGTTGCCGACCTTTCCGCTTCAACCTCGGGACCTGACGGTCCGGAGTGTGTCTGAATACCATAGCGGTTATATAAGAACCGTGGTATGCGTGGAGACCAGGCGTAGGGGTCATTAGTGCTTTATCAGACAAGTGCCCAACTAGTTATGTTATATTACATGGTTAGTAAGAAACATCTTCCAGAGAGAATAGTTCCGTTAGGGGTTCCTTTCGCTGGGAGGCATGCCCTAAAGTGCATGTCCGGACTGCATAAAGAGACGCAGAAAAAAGCATCTAGGGGCGCATAAAATGGGTAAAATGATCATCTTTTGTCTCACCGACCGAATATTCCCTTAAGAACGCTAGCTTTCGGCTTCACCCAGTCTGAGGTACACATCCGGCTGACCCGGCAGTAACAATCGCAGAGGTGCTCCCTTTACCTCCTAGCCGAACAATCGGGAATGTAGGGGTAAGCACAGGAGCCAGGCAACCCAGCTTGGCCAAAACTTAAGTTATATCGATGCATATAATGGTGAAGAAAAAGGTACATGCGGAAGTTTGACGCATGTGTTGGGCATGAAGCCCGTATAAATAAGCTTCTGTTAAAGAAGCCCCCAGGTTTAATGAGCGCGAGTGGCGCGTCACTAGATAAGCCTTTAAGGGCTATAAAATAAAAGAGGGGAAGGAGAGAAATGTAAGACAGAAAAATGCAAAAAAATGGACAGAGGAAGGAGACGAACACAGAGTCCGGCGCTAGGCATAGAATCTTCGGAGACGGGTGGCGTTCCACGGGTTCGGCTCGAGTCGGTTATCCGACGCATCTCGCAGGCGGTACGCCCCGCCAGTCAGGACTTGGTCGATTATGAATGGACCTTCCCACTTGGGCTTGAGTTTGTCCTTTTTCTTATCCGGCAGGCGTAGAACTAGTTCGCCAACATTGTAATTTTTGGCCCGTACTTCTCTGCTTTGATATCTTCGGGCCTGCTATTGATAAAATGCGGAACGGGCTTTTGCCACGTCACGCTCCTCCTCCAAGGCGTCCAAGTTGTCCTGCCGATCGAGCTCGGCTTCTCTTTCTTCGTACATGCGCACTCTAGGTGAGTCATGAATTATATCGCAGGGCAGAACTGCCTCTGCGCCGTACACCATAAAAAATGGTGTGTATCCGGTGGTGCGATTTGGCGTGGTCCGCAGCCCCCAGAGTACGGAGTCGAGCTCCTCTACCCACTGCGTATTAGATTCCTTAAGGGACCGCACTAATCTGGGTTTGATGCCGCTCATGATAAGACCGTTTGCACGTTCGACCTGGCCGTTGGTTTGTGGGTGATAGACGGAAGCATAATCGAGCTTGATGCCCATGTTTTTGCACCAGAGTTTTACCTCGTCTGCGGCAAAGTTTGTGCCGTTATCAGTTATGATGCTGTGGGGGACGCCATAACGGTGTACAACCCCGGATATGAAGTCTATCACAGGTCCGGATTCGGCCGTTTTAACAGGCTTGGCTTCTATCCATTTGGTGAATTTATTCACCATGACCATTAAGTATTTCTTTCTATCGGTCCCGCCTTTAAGGGGTCCGACCATGTCAAGCCCCCAGACCGCAAAAGGCCAGGTGATTGGTATAGTTTGGAGTGCGGTGGGTGGCATATGGCTTTGGTTGGCAAAAAGTTGGCAACCAGCGCATCGTTGGACTAAGTCCTGAGCCTCTGCCCGGGCCGTTGGCCAATAAAAGCCTGTACGGAAAGCCTTGCTAACAAGGGACCAAGCAGCGGCGTGGTGACCACCGAGTCCGGCATGAATTTCAGCCAAAAGGTTCCGCCCTTCCTCTTCGGAGATGCACCTTTGAAGGACTCCGGTAGTGCTTTTCTTATAAAGCTCGCCCTCATGGACTCTGTAGGCTTTAGATCGCCGCACTATGCAGCGGGCCTCGTTTTGATCCTCCGGGAGTTCCTGCCTGGTAAGGTAGGCTGGGAATGGTTCTGTCCATGGGGCGATGACCGCCATTATTACGTGGGCTGAAGGTGTAATTTCATTGGCAGAGCCTCCAATTGTGTCAGATTATTCAGCGTCGAGTGGTGCGGCTGGGTCCGGGCTGTTATTTGCGGGTTCCCCCTCCCATGATACAGATGGCTTGAACAATTTTTCCAAAAAGATGTTGGGGGGGACTGCATCGCGTTTTGCTCCGATGCGTGCCAGGACGTCCGCTGCTTGATTGTTTTCTCGGGCTATATGGTGAAACTCCAGCCCTTCGAACCGAGCTGACATTTTTAGGACGGCGTTGCGGTAAGCTGCCATTTTTGGGTCCTTGGCGTTGAAGTCGCCATTTATTTGGGATATCGCGAGGTTCGAATCCCCACGTATCTCTAGGCGTTGAATGCCCATGGATACTGCCATCCGGAGGCCATGTAGAAGGGCCTCGTATTCGGCTGCGTTGTTGGAGTCCGTGTACATAATTTGGAGTACATACTGGACTGTGTCTCCTATGGGGGACGTCAAAACGACGCCAGCCCCCAGTCCGGCCAACATTTTGGAGCCGTCAAAATGCATGATCCAGTTTGAGTATGTGCCGTACTCTTTAGGGAGTTCGGCCTCCGTCCATTCTGTGACGAAGTCGGCCAAAACTTGCGATTTGATAGCTCGTCGTGGCTTATAGGATATATAGAACGGGAGGAGCTCGATGGCCCATTTTGCGATCCGGCCCGTTGCATCGCGGTTGTTTATAATATCGTTAAGTGGTACTTCCGAGGCTACTGTTATGGAACACTCTTGAAAGTAGTGTCGTAGCTTTCGGGATGCCATGAATACCGCGTATGCAATTTTTTGATAATGTGGGTACCGTGATTTGCATGGAGTGAGGACAGTGGACACGTAGTAGACCGGCCTTTGAAGGGGGAATTTGTGTCCGTCCGTTTCCCGCTCGACAACGAGCACTGCGCTGACAACTTGATGTGTTGCTGCAATGTACAATAGCATTGGTTCGCCGGTGTTAGGCGCGGCCAGGACTGGGTTTGTTGCCAATATGGCTTTTATTTCATCGAGTCCGGCCGTGGCGGGATCCGTCCACTCGAAGTGTTCGGTGCGCCGGAGTAGGCGATAAAGGAGCAGTGCCTTTTCTCCCAAGCGGGAGATGAAGCGGCTTAGAGCCGCCACACATCCGGTTAATTTTTGTATTTGTTTGAGGTCCTTTGGGATATCCAATTGTGACAAAGCTCGGATCTTGGCTGGATTTGCCTCAATTCCTCTACCGGATACAATGAAGCCCAAGAGCTTTCCGGCTGGAACGCCGAAGACGCATTTTTCCGGGTTGAGCTTGATGTCGTATTTTCGGAGGTTATCGAATGTGAGCCTCAAGTCGTCTACTAGAGATTCGACATGTCTTGATTTGATGACCACATCATCCACGTATGCCTCCACTGTTTTGCCGATCTGATTTGCCAGACATGTCTAGATCATGCGCTGATATGTTGCGCCGGCATTTTTTAGCCCGAAGGGCATTGTGTTGAAGCAGAATGGGCCGTATGGTGTGATGAATGTTGTTGCAGCTTGGTCTGATTCTGCCATCTTGATTTGATGGTAACCGGAGTATGCGTCGAGGAAACACAACGAGTCGTGTCCTGCGGTGGCATCGATAATTTGATCGATACGGGGGAGGGGGAAGGGATCCTTTGGGCAAGCCTTGTTAAGGTCTTTAAAGTCGACACACAGGCGCCAGGATTTGTCCTTCTTTGGTACCATCACCAGGTTTGCTAGCCAGTCCGGATGTTTTATGTCTCTAATGAATCCGGCCTCCAATAGCTTGGCTAGCTCTTCTCCCATAGCCTGTCTCTTGGGTTCGGAAAAACGCCGAAGGGCTTGTTTGACAGGTTTGAATCCTTTTAGGATATTTAAGTTGTGTTCAGCCAGCCTGCGTGGGATCCCTGGCATGTCTAAAGGATGCCAGGCGAAAATGTCCCAATTCTCTCGTAGGAACTCTCGCAGTGCGGCATCTACATCGGGGTTCAGTCGTGCCCCGATGGAAGCTGTTTTATTGGGGTCCGTTGGATGGACCTGGAATTTGACTATTTCGTCAGCTGGTTTGAAGGATGTGGATTTGGATCTTTTGTCGAGTATAACATCATCCCTATTAACCGTGGAGCGCAGCGCAGTCAGTTCCTCGGCCGCTAAGGCTTCGGATAGTGCCTCAAGGGCTAATGCGGCCGTCTTGTTTTCGGCGCGGAGTGCTATGTCCGGATCACTAGCTAGAGTGATAATTCCATTCGGCCCGGGCATCTTGAGCTTCATGTACCCGTAATGGGGTATCGCTTGGAAGATTGTGAATGCTTCCCGCCCTAGTAAGGCGTGATGTCCGCTCTTAAACGGGGCCACCTGAAACGTGACTTCTTCGGACCTGTAATTATCCGGCGTGCCGAACACCACATCTAGTGTGATTTTTCCTGTGCAGCGTGCTTCCCGACTGGGGATTATTCCTCTAAAGGTTGTGCTGCTTCGCTCGATGCGGTTCCAGTCTATTTCCATTTTTTGAAGGGTCTCCTCATAAATGAGGTTCAGTCCGCTGCCTCCATCCATGAGCACCTTGGTGAGGCGAAAGCCGTCCACTATGGGACTTAGGACCAATGCGGCTGGTGCTCGGGCTGTTCGGAATCTAGGTTCATCGCTCCATGGATTTATTGTTGCAACTTGATAGACTTCGGCGAGGTTGCGGAGTTTTCTTTTTCGCATATTGTTTGATGCGAAAGTCTCGAAGACTGTGAGAACGGTACTGGTGTCCTCGGGCTGGCTTTCTACGGCCTCCCGATTTAAGAGGTCCTCGCCAATTTTGGCTACCTGCCGGAGTATCCAACATGCTCTAAGGCTGTGAGTTGGTGTGGCGTCCTCTGTACTGTGAATTCTACAAGGTCCATCAAGCCACCTTTCCAGTACGGTTCCATGCCTTGTAAAGGGTTTTGGCTTTTTGCTATTTATCCCGGGTGTCTTATGATGATGCACCCTCTTAGTTCGGACGGGATTACTATTCAAGGCCGGATTATCCCAAAATTTTGTTTCGGTTTTCCAGGCATTTTCCATCGCACAGTACTTTTGTACTATGGACGCCAAGTCAGCGAAGCGTGTAATATCACGACGGCTTATGGCGTTAAGGATTCCCTTGTCCGTGCAATTACTGCAGAAGATTGATATTGTGTCTCCCTCGCGGTAATCCTTTATCCTGTTCATAACCAGGAGGAATCTGGCCCAGTAATGATGTACTGTTTCGTCGGGCCTCTGCCTGACTTGGGAGAGATCGCTTATGTTCAGGTGGGCGGGTGTCGTTGAATCTGAAACCTCACCCAATCCAAGATTCGGAGGCCGAAGAGTTTCCGAACTCTGAAGTTCGGATTCCTGGACGTTATCCAACGAATCCAGCCCGCTGCCTGATCCTAAGCTCAAGTCTTGAGTTACATCCTCCCCTCCGCGGGTATCCGGCTTGGAGGGATCGGGAATTCGGACGTAACTAGTCCTTAAAATAGATGAAGGGTCGTCGCACTGCGCCTCTACCACGGCAACGTGGTGGGTGACTTGGGGAGAGTTAATTTCTCTTAGATCGGGTTTAAGCCCAACCTGGTCGTAATCCGTAGCGACCCCCAGGGCGGCGATGCGATCCAAGAGCTCGTTTATGGAAGAGAGCTCCATTGGATCTAACTGCTCGACGAGCACCGAGCTGACGTGTAGGTTGGTTTTGATGACCCGAGAGGTCACCGTCGGTGCAATAGCCGAACAGGCGGTCATGAGGAAACCACCTAGCCGGAGGGTTTGGTCGACAGCCAAGGCTCCCTTAGCAACGGCGCCTTCTTTGAAGACGGGAGAAGGCATCCTTCCTGATTGTGACGGCACAGAGGAACTCTCAATGAAAGCACCAATGTCGGTGTCAAAACCGGCAGATCTCGGGTAGGGGGTCCCGAACTGTGCGTCTAGGCCGGATGGTAACAGGAGGCAGGTAACACTTTGTTTTACCCAGGTTCGGGCCCTCTCGATGGAGGTAAAACCCTACTCCTGCTTGATTAATATTGATGATATGGGTAGTACAAGAGTAGATCTACCACGAGATCAAGGAGGCTAAACCCTAGAAGCTAGCCTATGGTATGATTGTTGTGTATGGAGTTGATTCTGTCCTACGGACTACAACCCTCCGGTTTATATAGACACCGGATAGGGTTAGGGTTACACAGAGTCGGTTGGTAGGAGATCTTGAATATCGCATCGCCAAGCTTGCCTTCCACGCCAAGGAAAGTCCCATCCGGACACGGGACGAAGTCTTCAATCTTGTATCTTCATAGTCCTGGAGTCCGGCTGAAGGTATAGTCCGGCTACCCGAACACCCCCTAATCCAGGACTCCCTCAGAAGCGTCGTCGGAGGTGGCTCGGTGGATTGATCTAGCTGGGGTACTAATACGTCTATTTTACATCATGATTTTCTATTGTTATTTATATTCTTTTTGGTCATTATTCCATCTTATGATGCAATTCTAATGTATTCTCTCTCTTAATTTGCAATTTTTCCTTGGAGAGGGAGATTATCTGCAGCTGGAATTCTGGACCTGGAAAAGTTTACAAAAAAGATAACTATTCTACAAAACTCCAAATGACCTAAAAATTAACCGAGATTTTTATTAAATATATAAAAAATACTAAAGCAAATAAATACCAAATGGAGGCCACCAGCTGCTCACAAGGCAACAGGGTGCGGCCACCCCCAGGCGCGCCCTGGTGCCTTGTGGGCCCCGTAAGTGGCCTTCGGTGCCCATCTTCTCCTATATGAGGGGTTTTGACCTAGAAAAAATAAGAGGAATATTTTCGGGACGAAGCGCCACCGTCTCGAACGAGGCGGAACCTGGGTAGTAGCACTTCTGCTCTCCGGCGGAATGTTTCCGCCGGGGATACTTTCCTCCAGGAGGGGGAAATCGAAACCGTCGACATCACCAACAATCCTCTCATCGTGGGAGGACCAATCTTCATCAACATCTTCACCAGCATCATCTTATCTCAAATCCTAGTTCATCTCTTGTATTCAATCTTTGTCCCAAAACCTCATATTGGTACCTACGGGTTGCTAGTAGTGTTGATTACATCTTGTAGTTGATGCTAGTTGATTTATTTGGTGGAAGATTAAATATTCAGATCCTCAAGCATATTTAATAACCCTCTGATTATGAACATGAACATGATTTGTGAGTAGTTAATTTTTTCCTTGAGGACATGGGAGAAGCCTTGTTATAAGTAATCATGTGAAGTTGACATTCATTCGATATTTTGATGATATGTATCTTGTTGCTTCCTTTAGTGGTGTCTTGTGAACGTCGACTACATGACACTTCACCATAGTTGCATTGTGGAGTAATAAGTACATGATGGGTTGCTAGAGTGACAGAAGTTTAAACCCTAGTTTATGTGTTATTTTGTAAAGGGCTGATTTGAATCCATATGTTTCATGCTGATTTATCTTAATTATTCTTTCATTATTGCGGATGCTTGCGAGAGGGGTAATCATAAGTGGGTTGCTTGTTCAAGTAAGAACAACACCCAAGCACCGGTCCACCCACATATCAAATTATCAAAGTAGTGAACGAGAATCAGCTAAACATGATGAACGTGACTAGACGACAATTCCCATGTGTCCTCGAGAGCACTTTGCCTTATAAAAGAGAACTTTTCGGCTTGTCATTTTCTATAAAAAGGATTGGGCTACCTTTCTGCACCCTTGCTACTATTATTACTTGTTACATGTTATGAATTATCGTGCTACAAAACTATCTACCACTGTTACTTACAATACTTGTAGAGAATACCTTGCTGAAAATCGATTGTCATTTCCTTCTGCTCCTTGTTGGGTTCGACACTCTTACTTATCGAAAGGACTACGGTTGATCTCCCATACTTGTGGGTCATCAAGACTCTTTTCTAGCGCTATTGCCGGGGAGTGAAACACCTTGGTTAGGAAACATTTATATTACGTGTTGGAATCTTCTGTCACTTGTTATTATGGAAAATACTCCTTTGAGGGGTTTGTTCGGGGTATCTTCACCTCATCCGGAAGAAATAAGAGTTGCCCCTCAACGTACTGAACCTATTGAAAATATTTCTTATGAGATTCCTTCGGGTATGTTAGAGAAATTGCTAGCTAATCCTTATGCAGGAGATGGAACGACACATCCTCATATGCACTTGATCTATATGGATGAAATTTATGGATTATTTAAGCTTGAAGGTTTTCCGAGTATGGAGTTAATAAGAAGGTTATCCTTTTATCTTTCGAAGGAAATGCATTGACATGGTATAGGCTATTGGATGATACTGGAACATGGGATTGGAACCCGCTGAAATTGGAATTTCATCAGAAGTTTTATCATGTGCATCTGGTTCATCGTGATCGGAACTATATATATATATATACTTTGCCTCGTGAAGGAGAAAGTATCCCTCAAGCTTGGGGAGGCTTAAATACATGATGTATACATGCCCGATTCTTATGATGATCTCTCAAGAGAAATTATTATACAAAAAAATTATGTTCGGCTTCCTTATGATGATCAATCCATGCTCGATTCTTCTTCTATTGGTTCCTTTATGAAGAAAACTATTGAATTCAAATGGGGTCTTCTGAAAAGAATTAAATACAACTCTGAAGATTGGGAACTCGACAAAACTAAAGAGGCAGGTATAAAACTTGAGTTTGATTGTGTTAAATCTTTTATGGAAACTAATGCTTTTCATAAATTTAGTATTAAATATGGACTTGACTCTGAGATAGTAGCTTCCTTCTGTGAATCATTTGCTACTCATGTTGATCTCCCTAAGTATAAGTGGTTTAAATACCATCCACCTATTGAAGAATTGTTACAAGAACCTATTATAGTTAAAGATAAAACAATTATCTATAATGTTCATCTAGTTGTGTCTGCTGCTTATATTGAGAAACCACATTTTCCTGTTAGGATTAAGGAACATGATAAAGCTACAACTGTGGTTAATGGAAGTAATATTAGAGCACTTAAACCTTCTGAACAAATAAATGTACATAGAACCTAATATTTTTATGGTTAACGATCTCTTGGTTGATAATATTGATGGACATGTTATTTACTTCTGTGATGAAGCTGCAAGAATCGCTAAACCTGCTAGAAATGATGCTCGAAAGAATAAGCCAAGAGTTGGCATGCCTGTTGTAACACCCCAAATGTTAAGCTACAGTTGAGGGTGTCCTGTACTAAGGGGTCCTCGGGCTGCAGGCCTATCTCTCATGGGCCGGACTGATGGGCTGCCCTTGATTCATCGAAGGAAGGCCACACTACAGGCGACCCCGTACTCCAGACGGAAACCTCTGAAGACTTGGCATATCCTCCAAGTCTTGTAACCAGCATGTTTATCCCCTAATGGTAACCGACTGTATGTAACCCTAGGTACTCCTTGTGTCTATATAAACCAGAAGGCTAGTATGTAGAGGTGGAGAACCATCTCCTTACCCACCTAGGGTTTAGTTCATCCGATCACGTGGTAGATCAACTCTATAATTGTCATACAAACACATCAATACTGTTGGGGAACACAGTATTTCAAAAAAAAAATCCTACGATCACGCAAGATCTATCTAGGATATGCATAGCAATGAGAGGGGGGGAGTATGTCTACGTACCCTCATAGATCGAAAGTGGAAGCATTATGAAACACAGTTGATGTAGTCGAACGTCTTCGCAATCCAACCGATCAAGTACCGAATGCACGGCACCTCCACGATCTGCACATGTTCAGCTTGCTGACGTCCCTTGTACTCTAGATCCAGTTGAGGCCAAGGGAGAGTTTCATCAGCACGACGACATGATGACGGTGAGGATGAAGTTACCGATGCAGGGCTTCGCCTAAGCACTACAATGATATGACCGAGGTGGAATTCTGTGGAGGGGGGCACCACACACGGCTAAACAATCAACTTGTGTGTCTATGGGGTGCCCCCTCCCCCGTATATAAAGGGGGAAGGAGGAGAGGGCGGGCCCTCATAGGGCGCGCCCAAAGGGGGGAGTCCTACTCCTAGTAGGAGTTGGTTTCCCCCCTCCCTAGTCGGAGTAGGAGAGGAAGGAAGAGGGAGAGGGAGAGAAGGGAAGGGGGGCCAGCCCCCACCCCAATTTGGATTGTACTTGGGGGGGGGCGCCCTCCACCTGGCCGCCTCCTCCTCTCTTCCACTAAGGCCCAATAAGGCACATTGACTCCCTGGGGGGTTCCGGTAACCTTTCGGTACTCCAGAAAATGCCCGAACTCATCCAGAACCATTTCGGTGTCCAAACATACCCTTCCAATATAACGATCTTTATGCCTCGACCATTTCGAGACTCCTCGTCATTTCCATGATCACATCTGGGACTCCGAACTGCCTTTGGTACATCAAAACACATAAACTCATAATACCGATCATCATCGAACGTTAAGCGTGCGGACCCTACGGGTTCGAGAACTATCTAGACATGACCGAGACTCATCTCCGGTCAATAACCAATAGCGGAACCTGGATGCTCATATTGGTTCCTACATATTCTACGAAGATCTTTATCGGACAAACCGCATAACAACATACGTTGTTCCCTTCATCATCGGTATGTTACTTGCCCAAGATTCGATTGTCGGTATCTCAATACCTAGTTCAATCTCGTTATCGGCAAGTATCTTTACTCGTTCCGTAATGCATCATCCCATAACCAACTCTTTAGTCACATTGCTTGCAAGGCTTATAGTGATGTGCATTACCAAGAGGGCCCAGAGATACCTCTCCAATACACGGAGTGACAAATCCTAATCTTGATCAATGCCAACTCAACAAACACCATCGGAGACACCTGTAGAGCATCTTTATAATCACCCAGTTACACTGTGACGTTTGATAGCACACTAAGTGTTTCTCCGGTATTCGGGAGTTGCATAATCTCATAGTCATAGGAACATATATAAGTTATGAAGAAAGCAATAGCAATAAACTAAACAATCCTAGTGCTAAGCTAACGGATGGGTCAAGTCAATCACATCATTCTCTAATGATGTGATCCCGTTCCTCAAATGACAACTCATATCTATGGTTAGTAAACTTAACCATCTTTGATTAACGAGCTAGTCAAGTAGAGGCATACTAATGAGACTATGTTTGTCTATGTATTCACACATGTACTAACTTTTTAGTTAATACAATTCTAGCATGAATAATAAACATTTATCATGATATAAGGAAATATAAATAACAACTTTATTATTGCCTCTAGGGCATATGTCCTTCAGTCTCCCACTTGCAGTAGAGTCAATAATCTAGATTACATTGTAATGATTCTAACACCCATGGAATCTTGGTGCTGATCATGTTTTGCTCGTGAGAGAGTCTTAGTCAACGGGTCTGCAACATTTAGATCCGTATGTATCTTGCAAATATCTATTTCTCCCTCCTTGACTTGATCGCAGATGGAATTGAAGCGTCTCTTCATGTGCTTGGTTCTCTTGTGAAATCTGGATTCCTTTGCCAAGGCAATTGCACTAGTATTGTCACAAAAGATTTTCATTGGCTCCGATGCACTAGGTATGTCACCTAGATCGGATATGAACTCCTTCATTTGCTGCTTCTGAAGCAGCTATGTACTCCACTTCGCGCGTAGATCCTGCCACGACGCTCTGCTTGGAACTGCACCAACTGACAGCTCCACCATTCAATAAAAATACGTATCCAGTTTGTGACTTAGAGTCATCCAGATCAGTGTCAAATCTTGTATCGACGTAACCGTTTACGACGAGCTCTTTGTCACCTCCATAAACGAGAAACATATCCTTAGTCCTTTTCAGATATTTCAGGATGTTCTTGACCGCTGTCCAGTGATCCACTCCTGGATTACTTTGGTACCTCCCTGCTAAACTAATAGCAAGGCACACATCAGGTGTGGTACATAGCATTGCATACACGATAGAACCTATGGCTGAAGCATAGGGAATGGCTTTTATTTTCTCTCTATCTTCTGAAGTGGTCGGGCATTGAGTCGGACTCAACTTCACACCTTGTAATATCGGCAAGAACCCTTTCTTTGCTTGATCCATTTTGAACTTGTTCAAAACTTTATCAAGGTATGTGCTTTGTGAAAGTCCAATTAAGCGTCTTGATCTATCTCTTTTGATCTTGATGCCCAATATATAAGCAGCTTCACCGAGGTCTTTCATTGAAAAATTCTTATTCAAGTATCCTTTTATGCTATTCATAAATTCAGTATCATTTCTGATAAACAATATGGCATCCACATATAATATCAGAAATGCTACAGAGCTCCCACTCACTTTCTTATAAATACAGGCTTCTCCAAAAGTCTCTATAAAACCATATGCTTTGATCACACTATCAAAGCATATATTCCAGCACCGAGATGCTTGCACCAGTTCATAAATGGATCGCCGGAGCTTACACACTTTGTTAGTACATTTTGGATTGACAAAACCTTCTGGTTGCATCATATACAACTCTTCTTTAAGATATCCATTAAGGAATGCAGTTTTGACATCCATTTGCCAAATTTCATAATCATAAAATACGACAATTGCTAACATGATTCAGACGGACTTAAGCATCGCTATGGGTGAGAAGGTCTCATCGTAGTCAACTCCTTGAACTTGTCGAAAACCTTTCGCAATAAGTTGAGCATTGTAGATAGTAACATTACCGTCAGCGTCAGTCTTCTTCTTGAAGATCCATTTATTCTCTATAGCTTGTCGATCATTGGGCAAGTCAACCAAAGTCCATACTTCGTTCTCATACATGGATCCCATCTCAGATTTCATGGCCTCAAGCCATTTTGCGGAATCTGGGCTCATCATCGCTTCCTCATAGTTCGTAGGTTTGTCATGGTCAAGTAACATGACTTCCAAAATAGGATTACCGTACCACTCTGGTGTGGATCTTACTCTGGTTGACCTACGAGGTTTGGTAGTAACTGGATCAGAAGTTTCATGATCATCATCATTTGCTTCCTAACTAATTGGTGTAGGAATCACTGGAACTAATTTCTGTGATGAACAACTTTCCAATAAGGGAGCAGGTACAATTAACTCATCAAGTTCTACTTTCCTCCTACTCACTTCTTTCGAGAGAAACTCCTTCTCTAGAAAGGATCCATTCTTAGCAACGAATATCTTGCCTTCGGATCTGTGATAGAAAGTGTAGCCAACAATCTCTTTTGGGTATCCTATGAAAACACATTTCTCCTATTTGGGTTCGAGCTTATCAGGTTGAAGCTTTTTCACATAAGCGTCGCAGCCCCAAACTTTAAGAAATGACAACATGGGTTTCTTGACAAACCATAGTTCATAAGGTGTCGTCTCAACGGATTTCGATGGTGCCCTATTTAACATGAATGCAGACGTCTCTAAAGCATAACCCCAAAACAATAGCGGTAAATCAGTAAGAGACATCATAGATCGCACCATATCTAATAAAGTGCGGTTACGACGTTCGGACACACCATTACACTGTGATGTTCCAGGTGGCCTGAGTTGCGAAACTATTCTGCATTGTTTCAAATGAAGACCAAACTTGTAACTCAAATATTCTCCTCCACGATCAAATAATAGAAACTTTATTTTCTTATTATGATGATTTTCCACTTCACTCTGAAATTCTTTGAACTTTTCAAATGTTTCAGACTTATGTATCATTAAGTAGATATACCCATATCTGCTCAAATCATGTGTGAAGGTCAGAAAATAACGATACACGCCATGAACATCAACACTCTTCGGACCGCATACATTAGTATGTATTATTTCCAATAAGTCTGTTGCTCGTTCCATTGTTCCAGAGAACGGAGTCTTAGTCATCTTGCCCATGAGGCATGGTTCGCAAGCATCAAGTGATTCATAGTCAAGTGATTCCAAAAGTCCACCAGCATGGAGTTTCTTCATGCGCTTTACACCAATATGACCTAAACGGCAGTGCCATAAATAATTTGCACTATCATTATTAAACTTATATCTTTTGGCTTCAATACTATGAATATGTGTATCACTACTATCAAGATTTAGTAAAAATAGACCACTCATCAAGGGTGCATGACCATAAAAGATATTACTCATATAAATAGAATAACCATTATTCTCTGATTTAAATGAATAACCGTCTCGCATCAAACAAGATCCAGATATAATGTTCATGCTTAACGCTGGCACCAAATAACAATTATTCAGGTCTAAAACTAATCCCGAAGGTAGATGTAGAGGTAGCATGCCGTCGGAGATCACATCGACTTTGGAACCATTTCCCACGTGCATCGTCACCTCGTCCTTAGCCAATCTTCGCTTAATCCGTAGCCCCTGTTTCGAGTTGCAAATATTAGCAACAGAACCTGTATCAAATACCCAGGCGCTACTGCGAGCATTAGTAAGGTACACATCAATAAAATGTATATGAAATATACCTTTCACTTTGCCATCCTTCTTATCCACCAAATACTTGGGGTAGTACCGCTTCCAGTGATCAGTCCCTTTGTAGTAGAAGCACTCAGTCTCAGGCTTAGGTCCAGACTTGGGCTTCTTCACTTGAGCAGCAACTTGCTTGTTGTTCTTCTTGAAGTTCCCCTTCTTCCCTTTGCCCTTCTTCTTGAAACCGGTGGTCTTGTTGACCATCAACACTTGATGCTCCTTCTTGATTTCTACCTCCGCAGCCTTTAGCATTGCGAAGAGCTCGGGAATTATCTTATCCATCCCTTGCATATTATAGTTCATCATGAAGCTCTTGTAGCTTGGTGGCAGTGATTAAAGAACTTTGTCAATGACTCTATCATCAGGAAGATTAACTCCCAGCTGAGTCAAGTGGTTGTGGTACCCAGACATTCGTAGTATATGTTCACTGACAGAACTATTCTCCTCCATTTTGCAGCTGTAGAACTTATTGGAGACTTCATATCTCTCAATCTGGGCATTTTCTTGGAATATTAACTTCATCTCCTGGAACATCTCATATGCTCCATGACATTCAAAACATCGTTGAAGTCCCGGTTCTAAGCCGTAAAGAATGGCACACTGAATTATAGAGTAGTCATCAGCTTTGCTTTGCTAGATGTTCTTAACATTGTCAGCAGCATCTGCAACAGGCGTGTCACCCAGCGGTGCTTCCAGGATGCAATTCTTCTGTGCAGCAATGAGGATAATCCTCAAGTTACGGACCCAATGCGTGTAATTGCTGCCATCATCTTTCAACTTAGCTTTCTCTAGGAACGCAATAAAATTCAACGGAACAACAGCACATGTCATTTATCTACAACAACATAGGCATGCAAAATACTATCACGTACTAAGTTCATGATAAATTAAAGTTCAATTAATCATATTACTTAAGAACTCCCACTTAGATAGACATCCCTCTAATCATCTAAGTGATCATGTGATCCATATCAACTAAACCATGTCCGATCATCACGTGAGATGGAGTAGTTTTCAATGGTGAACATCACTATGTTGATCATATCTAATATATGATTCACGCTCGACCTTTCGGTCTCAGTGTTCTGAGGCCATATCTGCATATGCTAGGCTCGTCAAGTTTAACCCGAGTATTCTGCTTGTGCAAAACTGGCTTGCACCCATTGTATGTGAACGTAGAGCTTATCACACCCGATCATCACGTGTGTCTCGGCACGACGAACTGTAGCAACGATGCATACTCAGGGAGAACACTTATACCTTGAAACTTAGTTAGAGATCATCTTATAATGCTACCGCCGTACTAAGCAAAATAAGATGCATAAAGGATAAACATCACATGCAATCAAATAAGTGGTATGATATGGCCATCATCATCTTGTGCCTTTTGATATCCATCTCCAAAGCACCGTCAAGATCACCATTGTCACCGGCTTGACACCTTGATCTCCATCGTAGCATCGTTGTCGTCTCGCCAACTATTTCTTCTACGACTATCGCTACCACTTAGTGATAAAGTAAAGCAATTACATGGCGATTGCATTCCATACAATAAAGCGACAACCATATGGCTCCTGCCAGTTGCCGATAATAGTGTTACAAAACATGATCATCTCATACAACAATTTATATAATCACGTCTTGACCATATCACATCACAACATGCCCTGCAAAAACAAGTTAGACATCCTCTACTTTGTTGTTGCAAGTTTTACGTGGCTGCTACGGGCTTCTAGCAAGAACCATTCTTACCTACGCATCAAAACCACAACGTAGTATAATGATTGCTTTTTGATCTTCAGAAAGAACCCTATTCATTGAAACCAATTCAACTGATGGAGAAATAGACACCCACTAGCCACCTGCGTCCGAAGCATGTCGGTAGAACCAGTCTCGCGTAAGCGTAATGTCGGTCTGAGCCGCTTCATCGAACAATAACGCTGAATCAAGAATCAACTAGTGATGGCAAGCAATATGTATATACCCACGCCCACAACTCCTTTGTGTTCTACTCGTGCATATAACATCTACGCATAGACCTGGCTCGGATGCCATTCTTGGGGAACGCAATATTTCAAAAAAAATCCTAACATCACGCAATAATAAATTAGTTATTATTATATTTCCTTGTTCATGACAATCGTTTATTATCCATGCTAGAATTGTATTGATAGGAAACTCAGATACATGTGTGGATACATAGACAACACCATGTCCCTAGTAAGCCTCTAGTTGACTGGCTCGTTGATCAATAGATGGTTACGGTTTCCTGACCATGGACATTGGATGTCGTTGATAACGGGATCACATCATTGGGAGAATGATGTGATGGACAAGACCAATCCTAAGCCTAGCACAAAGATCGTGTAGTTCGTATGCTAAAGCTTTTTCTAATGTCAAGTATCATTTCCTTAGACCATGAGATTGTGCAACTCCCGGATACCGTAGGAGTGCTTTGGGTGTGCCAAACGTCACAACGTAACTGGGTGGCTATAAAGGTACACTACAGGTATCTCCGAAAGTGTCTGTTGGGTTGGCACGAATCGAGACTGGGATTTGTCACTCCGTGTAAACGGAGAGGTATCTCTGGGCCCACTCGGTAGGACATCATCGTGATGTGCACAATGTGATCAAGGAGTTGATCACGGGATGATGTGTTACGGAACGAGTAAAAGAGACTTGCCGGTAACGAGATTGAACAAGGTATCGGGATACCGACGATCGAATCTCGGGCAAGTATCATACCGCTAGACAAAGGGAATTGTATACGGGATTGATTAAGTCCTTGACATCGTGGTTCATCCGATGAGATCATCGTGGAACATGTGGGAGCCAACATGGGTATCCAGATCCCGCTGTTGGTTATTAACCGGAGAGTCATCTCGGTCATGTCTGCATGTCTCCCGAACCCGTAGGGTCTACACACTTAAGGTTCGGTGACGCTAGGGTTATAGAGATATTAGTATGCGGTAACCCGAAAGTTGTTCGGAGTCCCGGATGAGATCCCGGACGTCACGAGGAGTTCCGGAATGGTCCAGAGGTAAAGAATTATATATATGAAGTGCTATTTCGGCCATCGGGACAAGTTTCGGGGTCACCGGTATTGTACCGGGACCACCGGAAGGATCCCGGTGGTCCACCGGGTGGGGCCACCTGCCCCGGGGGCCACATGGGCTGTAGGGGGTGCTCCTTGTCCTATATGGGCCAAGGGCACCAGCCCCAAGAGGCCCATGCGCCAAGAATCAAGGGAAAGGAAGAGTCCTAAAGGGGGAAGGCACCTCCGAGGTGCCTTGGGAAGGAGGGACTCCTCCCTGGCCGCACACTTCCTTGGAGGAAGGGCCAAGGCTGCGCCTCCCCCCTCTCCCTTGGCCCTATATATAGTGGGGGGAAGGGAGGGCAGCCCAACCTAAGCCCTGGCGCCTCCCTGTCCCTCCCATGACACATCTCCCTCCTCCCGCAGCGCTTGGCGAAGCCCTGTTGGAATCCCGCTACTTCCACCACCACGCCGTCGTGCTGCTGGATCTCCATCAACCTCTCCTCCCCCCTTGCTGGATCAAGAAGGAGGAGACGTTGCTGCTCCGTACGTGTGTTGAACGCGGAGGTGCCATCCGTTTGACGCTAGGATCATCGGTGATTTGGATCACGACGAGTACGACTCCATCAACCCCGTTCTCTTGAACGCTTCCGCGCGCGATCTACAAGGGTATGTAGATCCACTCCTCCCTCGTTGCTAGATGACTCCATAGATAGATCTTGGTGACACGTAGGAAAATTTTGAATTTATGCTACGTTCCCCAAGAATGGCATCATGAGCTAGGTCTATGCGTAGTTTCTATGCACGAGTAGAACACAAAGTAGTTGTGGGCGTTGATTTTGTTCAATATGATTACCGTTACTAGTCCAATGATTCGGTGGCATTGTGGGATGAAGCGGCCCGGACCGACCTTACACGTACTCTTACGTGAGACTGGTTCCACCGACTGACATGCACTAGTTGCATAAGGTGGCTAGCGGGTGTTTGTCTCTCCCACTTTAGTCGGATCAGATTCGATGAAAAGGGTCCTTATGAAGGGTAAATAGCAATTGGCATATCACGTTGTGGTTTTTGCGTAGGTAAGAAATGTTCTTGCTAGAAACCCATAGCAGCCACGTAAAACACGCAAACAACAATTAGAGGACGTCTAACTTGTTTTTGCAGGGTATGCTATGTGATGTGATATGGCCAAGAAGAATGTGATGAATGATATGTGATGTATGAGATTGATCATGTTCTTGTAATAGGAATCACGACTTGCATGTCGATGAGTATGACAACCGACAGGAGCCATAGGAGTTGTCTTAATTTATTTATGACTTGCGTGTCAACATAAACATCATGTAATTACTTTACTTTATTGCTAACCGTTAGCCATAGTAGTAGAAGTAATAGTTGGTGAGACAACTTCATGAAGACACGATGATGGAGATCATGGTGTCATGCCGGTGATGATGATAATCATGGAGCCCCGAAGATGGAGATCAAAAGGAGCAATATAATATTGGCCATATCATGTCACTATTTGATTGCATGTGATGTTTATCATGTTTATACATCTTATTTGCTTAGAACGACGGTAGTAAATAAGATGATCCCTCATTAAAATTTCAAGAGAGTGTTCCCCCTAACTGTGCACCGTTGCAAAAGTTCGTCGTTTCGAAGCACCACGTGATGATCGGGTGTGATAGATTCTTACGTTCGAATACAACGGGTGTTGACGAGCCTAGCATTTACAGACATGGCCTCGGAACACATGCGAAACACTTAGGTTAACTTGACGAGCCTAGCATGTACAGACATGGCTTCGGAACACAAGAGACCGAAAGGTCGAGCATGAGTCGTATGGTAGATACGATCAACATGAAGATGTTCACCGATGTTGACTAGTCCGTCTCACGTGATGATCGGACACGGCCTAGTTGACTCGGATCATGTAATCACTTAGATGACTAGAGGGATGTCAATCTGAGTGGGAGTTCATAAGATGAACTTAATTATCCTAAACATAGTCAAAAGGTCTTCGCAAATTATGTCGTAGCTCGCACTTCAGTTCGACTGTTTAGATATGTTCCTAGAGAAAATTTAGTTGAAAGTTGATAGTAGTAATTATGCGGACTAGGTACGTAAACTGAGGTTTGTCCTCATTGCTTCATAGAAGGCTTATGTCCTTAATGCACCGCTCAGTGTGCTGAACCTCGAACATTGTCTATGGATGTTGCGAACATCTGACATACACATTTTGATAACTACGTGATAGTTCAGTTAAACGGCTTAGAGTTGAGGCACCGAAGACGTTTTGAAACGTCGCGAAACATATGAGATGTTTCGAGGGATGAAATTGGGATTTCAGGCTCGTGCCCACGTCAAGAGGTATAAGACCTCCGACGATTTTCTTAGCCTGCAAACTAAGGGAGAAAAGCTCAATTGTTGAGCTTGTGCTCAGATTGTCTGAGTACAACAATCATTTGAATCGAGTGGGAGTTGATCTTCCAGATGAGATAGTGATGTTTCTTCGAAGTCATTACCACCAAGCTACTAGAGCTTCGTGATGAACTATAATATATCAGGGACATATATGATGATCCTTGAGATATTCGCGATGTTTGACACCACAAAAGTAGAAATCAAGAAGGAGCATCAATTGTTGATGGTTGGTGAAACCACTAGTTTCAAGAAGGGCAAGGGCAAGAAGGGATACTTCATGAAACGGCAAATCAGCTGCTGCTCTAGTGAAGAAACCCAAGGTTGAACCCAAACCCGAGACTAAGTGCTTTTGTAATAAGGGGAACAGCCACTGGAGCAGAATTGCCCTAGATACTTGGTAGATGAGAAGGCTGGCAAGGTCGATAGAAGTATATTGGATATACATTTTGTTAATGTGTACTTTACTAGTACTCCTAGTAGCACCATGGTATTAGATACCGGTTCGGTTGCTAAATGTTAGTAAACTCGAAATAAAAGGCTGCGGAGTAAACGGAGACTAGCTAAAGGTGAGCTGGCAATATGTGTAGGAAGTTTTTCCAAGCTTGATGTGATCAAGCATCGCACGCTCCCTCTACCATCGAGATTGGTGTTTGCGTTGAGCATAGACATGATTGGATTATGTCTATCACAATACGGTTATTCATTTAAGGAGAATAATGGTTACTCTGTTTATTTGAATAATACCTTCAATGGTCTTGCACCTAAAATGAATGGTTTATTGAATCTCGACCGTAGTGATACACATGTTCATGCCAAAAGATATAAGATAGTAATGATAGTACCACCTACTTGTGGCACTGCCACGTAAGTCATATCGGTATAAAACGCATGAAGAAGCTCCATGTTGATGGATCTTTGGGCTCACTCGTTTTGAAAAGTTTGAGACATGCGAACCATGTCTATTGGTGTATATGCATGAAGAAACTCCATGCAAATGGACCGTTTGGTTGATTTTGAATCACTTGAGACATGCAAATCATACCACATGGGCAAGATGACTGAAAGCCTCGTTTTCAGTAAAATGGAACTAGAAAGTAACTTGTTGGAAGTAATACATTTTGATGTGTGCAGTCCAATGAGTGCTGAGGCGTGTAGTGGATATCGTTATGTTCTTACTTCACAGATGATTTGAGTAGATGTTGAGTATATTTACTTGATGAATCACGAGTCTGAATTATTGAAAGGTTCAAGTAATTTCAGGGTGAAGTTGAAAGATCGTCGCGACAAGAGGATAAAATATCTATGATATGATCATAGAGATGAATATCTGAATTACGAGTTTGGCACGGAATTAAGACATTGCGGAAATTGTTTCACAACTAATACAGCCTGGAACACCATAGTGTGATGGTGTGTCCGAACATCATAACTGCACCCTATTGGATATGATGCATACCATGATGTCTCTTATCGAATTACCACGATAGTTTATGGGTTAGGCATTAGAGACAACCACATTCACTTTAAATAGGGCACCACGTAATTCCGATGAGATGACACCGTATGAACTATGGTTTAGAGAAACCTAAGCTGTCATTTCTTAAAAGTTTGGGGCTGCGACGCTTATGTGAAAAAGTTTCATGCTGATAAGCTCGAACCCAAAGCGGATAAATGCATCTTCATAGGACACCCAAAACAGTTGGGTATACCTCCTATCTCAGATCCGAAAGCAATAAGGGATTGTTTCTAGAATCGGGTCCTTTCTCGAGGAAAAAGTTTCTCTCAAAAGAATTGAGCGGGAGGATGGTGGAGACTTGATGAGGTTATTGAACCGTCTCTTCAACTAGTGTGTGGCAGGGCACAGGAAGTTGTTCCTGTGGCACCTACACCAATTGAAGTGGAAGCTTATGATAGTGATCATGAAACTTCAGATCAAGTCACTACCAAACCTCGTGGGATGACAAGGATACGTACTACTTCAGAGTGGTACGTAATCCTGTCTTGGAAGTCATGTTGCTAGACAACAATGAACCTACGAGCTATGGAGAAGCGATGGTGGGCCCGGATTCCGATAAATGGCTCGAGGCCATAAAATCTGAGAGAGGATCCATGTATGAACACAAACTGTAGACTTTGGAAGAACTACTTGATGGTCGTAAGGCTGTTAGGTACATATGTATTTTAAAAGGAAGACGGACAATGATGGTAAGTATCACCATTAAGAAAGCTCGACTTGGCGTTAAGATGTTTTCCGACAAGTTCAAGGAGTTGACTGCGATGAGACTTTCTCACTCGTAGCGATGCTAAGAGTCTGTTGGAATTATATTAGCAATTACTGCATTATTTGTGAAATCTTGCAGATAGGATGCCAAAAACCATTGTTTCCTCGACGATTTTTGAGGAAAGGTTGTATGTGATACAACCGGAAGGTTTTATTAATCCTGAAAGATGCTAATAAGTATGCAAAGCTCCAGCAATCCTTCTGAGGACTGGAGTAAGCATCTCGGAGTTGGAATGTATGCTTTGATGAGATGATCAAAGATTTTGGGTGTATACAAAGTTTATGAGAAACTTGTATTTCCAAAGAAGTGAGTGGGAGCACTATAGAATTTCTGATAAATATATGTTGACATATTGTTGATCAGAAATGACGTAGAATTTCTGGAAAGCATATAGGGTTATTTGGAAAGTGTTTTTCAATGGAAAGCCTAGATCAAGCTACTTGAACATTGAGCATCAAGATCTATAAGGATAGATCAAAACGCTTAATGGTACTTTCAAATGAGCACATACCTTGACATGATCTTGAAGATGTTCAAGATGGATCAGTCAAAGAAGGAGTTCTTGCCTGAGTTGTAAGGTATGAAGTTAAGACTTAAAGCTCGACCACGGCAGAATAGAGAGAAAGGACGAAGGTCGTCCCCTATGCTTAAGACATAGGCTCTACAGTATGCTATGCTGTGTACCGCACCTGAAATGTGCCTTGCCTTGAGTCAGTCAAGGGGTACAAGAGTGATCTAAGAATGGATCACAGGAAAGCGGTCAAAGTTATCCTTAGTAACTAGTGGAATAAGGAATTTTCTCGATTATGGAGGTGGTAAAAGAGTTCGTCGTAAAGGGTTACACCGATGCAAACTTTGACACTAATCCAGATTATTCTGAGTAGTAAACTGGATTCGTATAGTAGAACAGTTATTTGGAATAGCTCCAAATAGAACGTGGTAGCTGCATCTACAAGATGACATAGAGATTTGCGAAGTACATACGGATCTGAAAGATTCAGACCCGTTGACTATAACATCTCTCACAAGCATAACATGTTCAAACCCAGAACTCATCGAGTGTTAATCACATGGTAATGTGAACTAGATTATTGACTCTAGTAAACTCTTTGGGTGTTAGTCACAAGGGGATGTGACCTTAAGTGTTAATCACATATCGATGTGAACTGGATTATTGACTCTAGTGCAAGTGGGAGACTGTTGGAAATATGCCCTAGAGGCAATAATAAATTAGTTATTATTATATTTCCTTGTTCATGACAATCGTTTATTATCCATGCTAGAATTGTATTGATAGGAAACTCAGATACATGTGTGGATACATAGACAACACCATGTCCCTAGTAAGCCTCTAGTTGACTGGCTCGTTGATCAATAGATGGTTACGGTTTCCTGACCATGGACGTTGGATGTCGTTGATAACGGGATCACATCATTGGGAGAATGATGTGATGGACAAGACCCAATCCTAAGCCTAGCACAAAGATCGTGTAGTTCGTATGCTAAAGCTTTTTCTAATGTCAAGTATCATTTCCTTAGACCATGAGATTGTGCAACTCCCGGATACCGTAGGAGTGCTTTGGGTGTGCCAAACGTCACAACGTAACTGGGTGGCTATAAAGGTACACTACAGGTATCTCCGAAAGTGTCTGTTGGGTTGGCACGAATCGAGACTGGGATTTGTCACTCCGTGTAAACGGAGAGGTATCTCTGGGCCCACTCGGTAGGACATCATCGTAATGTGCACAATGTGATCAAGGATTTGATCACGGGATGATGTGTTACGGAACGAGTAAAAGAGACTTGCCGGTAAAGAGATTGAACAAGGTATCGGGATACCGACGATCGAATCTCGGGCAAGTATCATACCGCTAGACAAAGGGAATTGTATACGGGATTGATTAAGTCCTTGACATCGTGGTTCATCCGATGAGATCATCATGGAACATGTGGGAGCCAACATGGGTATCCAGATCCCGCTGTTGGTTATTAACCGGAGAGTCATCTCGGTCATGTCTGCATGTCTCCCGAACCTGTAGGGTCTACACACTTAAGGTTCGGTGATGCTAGGGTTATAGAGATATTAGTATGCGGTAACCTGAAAGTTGTTCGGAGTCCCGGATGAGATCTCGAATGTCACGAGGAGTTCCGGAATGGTCCGGAGGTAAAGAATTATATATAGGAAGTGCTATTTCGGCCATCAGGACAAGTTTCGGGGTCACCGCTATTGTACCGGGACCACCGGAAGGGTCCCGGGGGTCCACCGGGTGGGGCCACCTGCCCCGGGGGGCACATGGGCTGTAGGGGGTGCGCCTTGGCCTATATGGGCCAAGGGCACCAGCCCCAAGAGGCCCATGCGCCAAGAATCAAGGGAAAGGAAGAGTCCTAAAGGGGGAAGGCACCTCCGAGGTGCCTTGGGGAGGAGGGACTCCTCCCTGGCCGCACACTTCCTTGGAGGAAGGGCCAAGGCTGCGCCTCCCCCCTCTCCCTTGGCCCTATATATAGTGAGGGGAAGGGAGGGCAGCCCAACCTAAGCCCTGGCGCCTCCCTTTCCCTCCCATGACACATCTCCCTCCTCCCCCAGCGCTTGGCGAAGCCCTGTTGGAATCCCGCTACTTCCACCACCACGCCATCGTGCTGCTGGATCTCCATCAACCTCTCCTCCCCCCTTGCTGGATCAAGAAGGAGGAGACGTCGCTGCTCCGTACGTGTGTTGAACGCGGAGGTGCCGTCCGTTCGGCGCTAGGATCATCGGTGATTTGGATCACGACGAGTACGACTCCATCAACCCTGTTCTCTTGAACGCTTCCGCGCGCGATCTACAAGGGTATGTAGATCCACTCCTCCCTCGTTGCTAGATGACTCCATAGATAGATCTTGGTGACACGTAGGAAAATTTTGAATTTATGCTACATTCCCCAACACTATCTAGGAGATGCATAGCAACGAGAGGGGGGATTATGTCTACATACCCTCGTAGGCCGGAAGTGGAAGTGTTATGAAACGCGGTTGATGAAGTTCGGCCCATTGGGACATCTGTTCATTGAGCAACAAAGGGCGTTTTGATGCGTCAAACTGCAACCAAAAAAGCTTCTCCGTTGCATATCCATCTCGCGCTTGGTAATACTGTGCCGCATCGGCAGAACTCTTCGGCAAGTCTAAGAACTCATCCGAAGAACTCCATACTTGGTTAAGCTGGGTATAGTTCGGATTAGCAAACTTAGTTTGCAGCAGAAAGGGCTTTCCAGCCGCAATCTCCCTCACCCGTCGAAGCTCCTCACGGGCTGCTCTGCATTCCGACCACGCTTCTCTCGCCTCTTGTAAGGCCTTGTCCAGATCAGCCATTAAGGCTTTACTCTCCTTCTCCAGAAATTCACAGCGGCCGGTAGCATTCTCCAGTTCGAGCGTCATCATGGATATTCTCCTCATCTTGGCACCGTGCAGCTTGTTCGGCTTTTAATTCAGCCGATGCCTTTTCGACAACAGAATTGCTACGTCGGGCCTGCTCCTTGGCCCGGGCCAGCTCTGCTCGAAGAACTTTAACGGCGGCAGCACCATCTGCAGCCAAATCTCAGCATCATGCTTATACCACAGAAATGTATGAGGATTGTCCCGAATACATACGTTGTGACTCGTCCAGACACATATTGATTAAAGCAAGATCATCCCCTACCACATCAAGCTTCCGCCGCAAAATCGGCAATTTCCATAGTCCGGGAAGTGGCCAAGGGGGAAGCAGCCTGTGTTCAAAGTTGACCAGGTTAGTCCTCAAACGATCCTTTTCGATCCTCCATTTTGCTTCCCAGTGGAAGCCAACCTGAGTATTAGGGGCTACTACCTATACACAGGCGCATCTTTGCAAATGAAGCATAGCCGAAAACATTATGTCACAAACCTCGAATCCCTTCAGTAGACTCATTGAAAGGCTTCATTTAATCCGCTCTTCATGGACGAAATCTTCTCAATCATTGTACCCATCAAGGTACGATGTTTCCCCGAGATAGATGCTTTCCGCAACATGTCCCACAATATATCCGGAGTCTCTGGGTTTCCGGAAGCTGCTCCAGGAGCACAATCATCCTTTGAAGGAATCTGTTCACCCGTCTCCAGAATCATTGTCGGCTGCGAACCAGTCAGTCCGGGGCCGTTGTTATCATCAGCCCCGGAATCCCGGATGGTCGAAGATCCACCTTCGGGTACTACCTCTTCTGTCCCCTACGTAACTTGTTGGTCAAAAGGGACCCTCCGCGATGACACTTCAGAGTCATTCGCCTTGTTGGGTGAGGAGGTTGGGGGAGGCGTCTCGCTCTCCATCATCTCTCGGAGGAGACTCCCCGAAGAAGAGGATCGCCCAGAAAACTCTGTGCCGACCTGTAGAAATACATGAATGCGTTACGTATATCTTCGGTAACAGCAACGGAGCGGGATGTTATCAAAGTGCTCCGGATTCTCTTACGGTTTTGCCAAGCGCTTGTCCCCTTGTTGGAGCTGTTTAACGGCGTCGCTTTCCAAACCCAGGCCGCTCGATGGTGGCATCTTGCCCTTCTTGGGAGACCGCCCCTCCCAATCTTCGGAGGCGGCCCTTTTCCTCCTGTTTGGAGAAGGGATACTGGGTCCTTTTCCGCCTTCTTCTTCAGGCGAGGAAAGGTTGATTTATCCGAACTCAGTGTCCGATTTAGCCCTGGAACCAAGGTCATATTGGGTCTTCTCGCCCTCCCCTGCTAGCGCTTGGTATGGCGCCGAGGCGAGCATCCTTGTTAACATGGGAGTTGCTGAGTCTTCGGGAAGGGGAGCCGGACACCTAATCAGTTCCACCTTCTTTATCCAGCCCTGAAAAAGGATGATATTGTTGGTATCTTGCCACTGGGTATTTGATTATAGGGTATTCGGTAATCGGGTACTTACCGGGGTATCCGGACGGTTACAGTCTAGGACGACATCTTCAGTGGTATCCGGCCATTGCCTTCGTTTCCTGAAGAATAATTTCCACATTCCTTCGTGCGTTGTGCCGAAGAAGTGATGAAGAGTCCGCGGCCCTTCTGGATTAAACTCCCATAGGTGGAGTGGCCGTCGCTGACACGGCAGGGTCCGACGAACTAGCATTACTTGAACGACGTTGGCTATGTCGATGTCCCTCTCAATGAGGCTTCGGATGCGACTTTGCAGAGTTCGCACATCATTCGTTAATCCCCAATCCAGCCCCTTGTTAATTCATGATGCTAGCTGAATTGGGGGGCTAGATCAGAAGGCGCGCGCAGTTGCCCACTTGGAGCTGCGGGGCTCGGTGATATAGAACCACCCCTGCTTCCACATATCGAAAGATTTGGCGAAGGATCCTTTCAGCCAAACGGCGCTAGCAAGCTTGCTCACTTGAGCGCCGCCGCACTCGGCTTGCTCCCCCTCTACCACTTGTGGCTTCACATCGAAGGTCTTGAGCCACAAGCCGAAGTGCGGAGTAGTTCGGAGGAAGGCTTCGCATGTGACGATAAACGCCGAGATAAGAAGAATAGAGTCCGGGGCCAGATCATGAAAATCTAGCTCGTAGTAGAATATGAGCCCTCGGACGAAGGGCTTAAGTGCAAACCCTAACCCGCGGAGAAAGTGGGACACGAACACGACCCTCTCGCTGGATCTGGGGGTGGGAATAACCTGCCCCTCGGCAGGAAGCCGGTGATGGATTCTTCGGTCAAGTATATCGCCGCCCGAAGCTTTGCGATATCTTCTTAGTGACAGAAGAAGCTACCCACCGGCCTTGACGGCTGGATCCAGACATGATTGGGGCTTGTGGCGACCGAAACCTGGGTGTTGGAACTCGGGGTTGCAGGGGTCGAGGAAGAGGCAAGCGTAGAAGAAAAAGACGGGTTTGTACCCCTCTATAAAGGCTGCAAATATCAAACATCTCCTCTCGGGCCTAAAAAACGTGCTTGTTTCCAAGGAGTTGTACCCCAGCGACGGTTGGGTTACCCATGTTTGGGTTGAAGGGAATCCCTTAAAAAAGGGAGGCACGATCTCCACTTGGATAAGACGCGCCAATAAAGCTACATCTTGGGACGTGGGGCGACAGGCCAGCTAAAACGGTTCGCAAGTAGTGTCCGAGCAGCCGTGGTGTCATATTACCAAAAATGGTCGATGAGGTGAACTCGTAAAATATTATGTCCTCTGCGGTTGTGTATACAAGTCTGGATACAATCATCACATCTGAAGATCAACTGGGAGTTCGGAAGGGGGAACCCGCCTTGCAATGCCGAAGACAATCTGCGCGCCAGACTCCTCGTCATTGAAGCCAGGTTCAGCGGCTACTGAGGGAGTCGTGGACTAAGGGGTCCTCAGGCGTCTGGCCTGTTATCCTTGGGCTGGACTGATGGGTTGTGAAGACATGAAGGCCGAAGGCCGTACCCGTGTCCGGATTGGATTCTACTTGGCGTGGAGGGCAAGCTTGGCGACCGACTATGAAGATTCCTTCTTATGTAACTGACTCTATGTAACCCTAGATTCCTCCCTCTCGGTGTCTATATAAACCGGAGAGGTTAGTCCGGAAAGGAGATATTCATTACCATAGTCATACAGGTTAGACTTCTAGGGTTTAGCCATTACGATCTCGTGGTAGATCAACTCTTGTAACACTCATATTCATCAAGATCAATCAAGCAGGACGTAGGGTATTACCTTCATAGAGAGGGCCCGAACCTGGGTAAACATCGTGTCCCCCGTCTCCTGTTACCATCGATCCTAGACACCGAATTTGGGACCCCCTACCCGAGATTTGCCGGTTTGACACCGACAACTGGATCAACATGTTAGTCCAAATAAATCATATAAAATGTTGCCAAAAGTGTATAAAAGTTGTATAATATTGGCATGAAACAATCAAAAATTATAGATGCGACGGAGACGTATCAAACGTCTCCATCGTATCTACTTTTCCAAACTCTTTTGCCCTTGTTTTAGACTCTAATTTGCATGATTTCAATGGAACTAACCCGAACTGGCGTTGTTTTCAGCAGAATTGCCATGGCGTTATTTTTGTGCAGAAATAAAAGTTCTCAAAATGGCCTGAAACTTCACGGAGATCAGTTTTGGAATAAATAAAAATATTAGCGAAATAATTAACCGAAGGGAGCCGACACCCTGGCCACAAGGGTGGGGGGCGCGCCCTCCGTCCTTGTGGGCCCCCTGGACCTCCACCGACCTCAGCCCCAACTCCATATGTTCATGGTTAGGGAGAAAAAAATCAGAGAGAAGGATTCATCACGCTTTACGATACGGGGCCGCCGCCAAGCCCTGGTCTTCCTTGGGAGGGCAGATCTGGAGTTCGTTTTGGGCTCCGGAGAGGGGAAATCGTCGTCATCGCCATCTTCATCTTCAATCATCCTCCATCACCAATTTCATGATGCTCACCGCCGTGCGTGAGTAATTCCATCATAGGCTTGCTGGACCGTGATGGGTTGGATGAGATTTACCATGTAATCGAGTAGTTTTGCTAGGGTTTGATCCCTAGTATCCACTATGTTGTAAGATTGATGTTGCTATGACTTTGCTATGCCTAATGCTTGTCACTAGGGCCCGAGTGCCATGATTTCAGATCTGAACCTATTATGTTTTCATGAATATATTTGTGTTCTTGATCCTATCTTGCAAGTTATAGTCACCTACTATGTGTTATGATCGGGCAACCCAGGAGTGACAATAGTCAGGACACTTCCCGGTGATGACTGTAGTTTGAGGAGTTCATGTATTCACTAAGTGCTAATGATTATTAGGGTTAGAGAGAACGAAATTCCCGGTGATCTCAAGTTTTAAGTAAACTTGCGACACCTACACCTGCTATTGATTCCGATATGTCGCATGTTATCGATGATGCCACTTCTACTATGCATGATACTTATGATGAAAATACTTCTCTGGTTGATAATACTGTGCCACTTGGTGAATTTCTTGATGAACAATTTGTTAGGGTTAGAGAGAACGAAATTATTGGAACTGATGATATTATTGAAACTGAAAATTATGATTCTCCCCCTAGATATGAATTGCCTGTTGTACTTGACGGTTATATTATGGATGAGGAAACTGCTAGAGACTTTCTTGCTTGTAATGATAGAGAAGATCTTAAAAAATTGTTAGCTAAGCTGAAAGATAAGTCTTTGAATGCTAGAATGAAATATGATCCCACTTTTGCTACTTCACTTATCTTTGTTACTCATAAGGATTATGAATTCTCTGTCGATCCTGAGTTAATTACTTTGGTTGAATCTGATCCTTTCTATGGTTATGAATCTGAAACTGTTGTGGCACATCTTACTAAATTGAATGATATACCCACCCTATTTGCTCATGAGGAAAAAATTCGCTATTACCATATTCTCAAATCGTTTCCTTTCTCATTAAAGGGTGATGCTAAAGTATGGTTTGATTATCTTGCTCCTGGCTGTGTGCATAGTCCCCATGATATGATTTACTACTTTTCTGCAAAATATTTTCCTGCTCATACGAAACAAGCTGCCCTAAGGGAAATATTTAACTTTGTGCAAATTGAAGAAGAGAGTCTCCCACAAGCCTGGGAGAGGCTTCTCCAATTACTTAATGCTTTGCCTGATCATCCTCTCAAGAAAAATTAAATACTTGATATCTTTTATAATGGACTAACTGATGCTTCGAGAGACCACCTGGATAGTTGTGTTGGTTGTGTTTTCGGGGAAAGAACTGTTGAGCAAGCTGAATTGCTAGTGAATAATATATTGAGTAATGAGAATGATTGGACACTTTCTGAACCAACTCCTAAGCCAACTCCGAAGAAAAGGGGTATTATATTTCTCAGTCCTAAAGATATGCAAGAGGCAAAGAAATCTATGAAAGAAAAAGGTATTAGAGCTGAGGATGTTAGGAATTTGCCGCCTATTGAAGAAATACATGGTCTTGATAACCCAAGACACGTAGTAGAGGTAAACTCTCTCCATAGATTTGATGAAGGCGATGTTCCTCATAATAAGTCTGCTAGTCAATGCTTAAATGAGTTTGATAATTTTATTGTTAAACAAGAGAACTTCAATGCTTATGTCAGTAGAAAATTGAAACATAATGCTTACATGCTTGACCACTTGGGTGATTATATGAGTAGAACTGTTAATGATCTTAAGCTTATTAGTAAACATGCTTCCATGGTTACAACTCAAGTAGAACAAGTACTTAAGGCACATGATGATTTGCTTAATGAGTTGAATAATAAGAACAATGGTAATGTTGTTAGGATTATGACTAGAGGTCGTAAAATGACCCAGGAACCTTTGTATCCTGAGGGCCATCCTAAGAGAATTGAGGAAGTTCAGAGTTAAAACTGATGCACCTAGTCCTTCTAATATAAAGAAAAATAAAACTGATAGGACTTTGCATGCTAGTGAACCTGCTATAGACACACCTGAGAATCCCAATGACATTTCTACTTCTAATGCTGAGACACAATCTGGAAATGAACATGAACCTAGTGATAATGTTAATACTGATGTTCGTGTAGATGCTCAACCTAGTAATGATAATGATGTAGAGACTGAACCTGCTGTTGATCTTGATAACCCATAATGAAAGAATCAACGTTATGATAAGAGAGACTTCATTGCTAGGAAACATGGTACAAAAAGAGAACCATGGGTTCAGAAATCATGCCCTTTCCTCCTAAGCCATCCAACAAAAAGGATGATGAATATTTTGAGTGCTTTGCTAAAATGATTAGACCTATCTTTTTGCGTATGCGTTTGACTGATATGCTTAAAATGCCTCCTCATGCTAAGTATATGAACGATATTGTTACTAATAAAAGAAAGATACCTGAAGCTGAAATTTCCACCATGCTTGCTAATTATACTTTTAAGGGTGGAATACCAAAGAAACTAGGAGATCCAAGGGTACCAACTATACCATGCTCCATTAAAGGAAACTATGTTAAAAAATGCTTTATGTGATCTTGGACCCAGTGTTAGTGTTATGCCTTTCTCTTTGTATCGTAGACTTGAATTGAATAAGTTGACACCTACTGAAATTTCTTTGCAAATGGCCGATAAATCAACTGCTTCGATAGCGAGGTCACAAAAATAGTGTTGATGATAGTTTGTGCAGAAGAAAGCCTGGAGTGCATAAATGACACAATATTGGTCTTGATCCCCAAGGTAACGATCCCACTGTTTTATCCCAATTCAGGCCCATTAGCCTATGCAATGTTTTATACAAGATAACATCAAGGGTTGTCGGAAACAAACTAAAGGTTACCTTACCTGATATAATGTCTGAGGAGCAGTCAGCGTTTGTCCCAGGAAGGTTGATCATGGACAACATCATCGGTGCTTATGAATGCTTGCATTTTGTGAAACGGTCTAGATTAAAATCAAACAGTTTTTGTGCTGTGAAGCTGGATATGAATATATGATGAAAGCCTATGCCAGATTGGAGTGGTCCTATTTGATAGCCATCATGGCCAAACTTGGTTTTGCAAAACAATGGATTAATACAGTCATGTCTATGGTGTCATCTATCTCATTTTATGTTATTTTTAATGGAGAGAAGTTTCACTCATTCAAACCAACGAGAGGAATCCAAGAGGGAGACCCAATCTCTCCTTACTTATTCTAGATTACAGCAGAGGGCCTTTCGTGCCTCTTAAAATCCAGTTCCCAGTCATCATTGACAAGTATTAAGGTGGCCTCAATGGATCCTACCCTTAACCATTTTTATTTGTAGATGACAGTCTGTTGCTATTCAAGGACAATGTAGAGGGATTAGTTGCAACATCAAACCCTGCTAGACATTTATTGTGGTGTGTTAGGACAAAGGATAAATCATGAGAAATCATCAATATTTTTAAGCAAAGGTTGTCTAGGCCAAACTAGAGAAGCAATCAAGAACTCATTGCAGGTTCAGAATGAATCATTGTCTGGTTGTTATTTTGGCATGTCGACTGATGTTAGTCACTCGAAAAATGGAACGTTCAAGTACTTGAGAGATTGAGTATGGGAGAAGATAAAGGGCAAGATGGAGAAACTTTTTCGGTAGAAAAGGTGGTGTTGATCAAGTCTATAGTGCAGGCTATACCTGTCTAATCCATGCCTTGTTTTAGACTGCCAAGGGGGTCGTGCGAGAACATCACATCACTCATAAGGCAATTTCGGTGGGGAAGCAAGCAAGGAAGAAGGAATCCCAGTTGGGCGGCATGGGTCATAAAAGACTAGACCAAAACACATAGGACGTCTAGGCTTCCGTGATTTGGAGATTTTCAACTTGACCCACCTTGCATGACAAGCATGTCGGACAATGACAAAGGAATCATCCCTAAGCGCCAGGATCCTCATATTGGTCTATTTCCCGGAGTCCCCGCTACTTGTACCCGAGTTAGGATCACACCCATCTCAGATTTGGAGGGCTATTTTGGATGGTCGGGACACTTTGGCGTAGGGCATTGTTTGGAGAATTGGAGATGGCGAAACTACTGACATTTGGGTACACAATTGGATTCTAAGAGATAGGTTTAAACAGCCGATCACATCCCTTTTTCAGAACCCTCCAAGGAGAGTAGTGCAGCTCATCGACGCTACTACAACATCATGGAATGAGGTACCGGTTCAGTCTATCTTTACCCCTTTTGATGCTGCGGAAATCCTTAAGATACCTTTTGTGCACATGAAGGGTAGTAGATTTTTGGGCCTAGCATGAAGAGAATCATGGAACCTTTAGTGTACGACCAGCGTACCGAATGATCTTGCGGACAAAGCTAAGTCGATAGGTGTGGTTGAAAGAAGATGAAGGAAAAGAAAAAAAGAAGAAAAAAAGGAAAATGGGACAAGCAAAAACCGAAAAAGGAAATCCACACATTTTAAACATTGTCCATGTTTCAAAAGATGTTCAGGAATTGTTCATGTTTTGAAATTTTGTTCAAAATTCAAACAATGTTTGCTCTAATATTGTTTATAAATGTTAAAACTAGTCAGCATGTCAAAATTGGTCACATTTTTAAATAAAAATATCGATGTTTTTAGAAAATATTTCATATATATGAACGTTGTTGCATTTTCTTATATATTTCACGCAACAAAATACCACAAGTAGCGGTTAGGTGAAGTTCCTAGCAGCATGCGCCTTTAAGTGTGAGGTCTTGAGTTTGAGTCCTCACAAGCTCTCCATTTTCTTTGTATTTTTACATCAGTTATATTGAAAGTGGTAGGAGGGACCCCTGTTCAAGAATCCGTCTGATTAACCAGTTAATTTGATGATTACTCCCTACTCATAGGGTCACCAAGTAGCCAATAAACTTATAAATCATCTGATTAATTCATTAAATGGCCGATAACATGCCGATTAGACTATTAATCCCCTCCTCACCAGCAACTGAGCAGGTACCAGTTAACGATTTCCTCGGCAATGGGAGGTACATGGCTTAATGGACCGACCGGCTCGTGCCTGTGCAATTTGTATACGATGTCCCATGACCTACGTACATCTAAAAAAGACCATTCTGCCTTTTTTATGAAAGGGGTACGGGCTAATCTCAGCCGTTGATGTGTTTATGAAGGATGTAGCGAAGGAGAATTGTTAACAAAAATGGCCCAGCATCACCCATCTCCCTACAACTATAATTGCTAGCCCTCAAGCCCTCAATCTTCACATCCCAAGTGGAGAGGCTTTTGGTCAAGTACCACCCCCATTGTAACGCCTGCCTCCAACAATGTCATATCGCAAGGTGGGAAAGATTTTTGGATTTTTTTCTTTGAGAGTACGCCACGACGTACCATATTTTTATAGAAGACAGAAGACAATTACAAGAGACTAAATCTCGCTCTGAACAGCAAGTGTAGAACACAACCACACATATTACACACAACACAATGACTGTTCTAAGCAAAACATCAAAGTCGCATCTCGACCGACACGAGTCACCTCGCAGAGCAATGATTGCAATTAGACCTTCCTTGCTAACACACCAACCACCCCTGAATTCCCAAAAGGACATGGCGAGTGGGTGGAGAGACTCAATTGGTCCCAAAAAACCATCGTCTTTCACTCACCAGCTACGACATGCATTACGCCGATGCGGATCTACTTGGACTAGTGGCAAGCATGGAAGAACTGCAAAACATAACCTCCAAGTCGTGTCTCCACACATGATGCTCCCAACAGAGTAACAAAATCGAGACGCCGTCGTCGCCGATCTGGAAACAAATATAAGCTTTCGCCCACAAACAACAACCCAAGCAAGAAAGGAGAGATGCCGACACACCTTCGCTATACCTCCAAGAGGAATGACACCCACAGGCACCGTCATTGCCGCCATCGAACAAAGATGAGCACGATTTTCGTCTGTAACGTCAAGCACCTCCATCCTTGCCCACCGAATGGAGGCCACTATCCATGACGAGTCACCCCGCCACGACCGCAACACCTTGCCAAAAGTGATCATAATGTCGCGGAATACTGACAACCTGCACAGCCAATGACACATAGCCCTTCTTCCTCCTCCCTCACGGCCAAGAACTTGCAGCTCTAGAACATGCCCCTCTTCCAGCGCAGCCAAGGACCGCCACACCACTCCAGCAACCCACGCACCAGCTCCAGTAGGTCGCAACACGGCAACTGCATCCCTGAGCCCTAGATCAGGCAACCATAAGCCCCAGACTGGCCCAAAGCCGCAAATAAAAAACGCTCCTCCGCCTCCAACGGGTCTGTGGCACCACCAGGAGACCATCGCGCTATCCAAACTACCTCAGCAGCACACCGGTCGATACCACCAGGAGGCCACCACGCTCACTAATCCACCTCAACGGGACCGCGCTGACGGCAATAGGAGGTCGCTGCCACACACCTAGCCGAACCGCGCCGCATCTGTCCTCTCCCACGCCGGTGGGCCACCAACATCTCCTCCGCGAGATCTTGACCGCACTCCTCCACGCCGTAGAAGCCTTCCCACGCCGCTCGCTTGACGTCGTTCCCCCGGGCGAGGGAGGCACGCGGGAGCACAAATGGGGGGATTTCACTTTGACGAAAAATAAAAGCACCTGGTGGGAATCGAACTCCCAACCTCACGATACAAACTACTGGCTACAGATGGCTAAAATGCAGCACTAATGATAAGGTAATAACTAAAATGCGCAAATCCATTGATTTATTTTTCATATTTTCAACATTTCTTAGAAAAAGGTGAACGAAATTTCTTACAAAATGCGAACAATGTTTGAAAATATTGAGCAAATTTGGAAATTCTAATACAAAATTTTAAAATGTTAAAAATATTTTGAAAAAGGGAACAAATTTTAAAACGAGAACATTTATTAGAAATATGAACGGTTGTTTTGAAATTGCAAACAAGTTTAGAATTCTGAATCATTTTTTGAACTGTTAGCAAAAAATATTAAACTGAATTTAAAATACACACTGAACATTTTTTTAAATATACGATGATTTTTTTTCAAATGCATGTTACAATTTTTCAATACATGATGAACACTTTTTCGATGTACCGTGGCATTTTTTGAAACTTTAACAATTACTGAATACTTGAACAGAAAGTATAAAGTGATGAAAATAATATAATACACGATGAAAAATTTTCAGTTACATTATGAACATTTAAAAAATATATTGAACATTTTTATAATCTAGGATCTACATCTTAATAAATACACCTTAGCATATTGAACAATTTTATAATATAGGATGATAATTTTATGATACACGACAAACATTTGTGAAAATATATAATGAATTCATTTTTGGAATTGGTTGACAAATACAGTCACTGATTTGAAAAAAGTTCGTCGATTCAAGAAATGTCTCTGCTATGAAAATTGGTTCTCAAAATTCAAAAAATATCACCTTTTTCCAAAATGTGCTCACCATATTTTTCAAAATACAAAAAATGTTAAGTGAAGGCATGTTTTGAAAACCGAAAAACAGAAAAATGTAGGTATATTTTTGAAATTCAAAAATGAACAAATTTAAAAATATGAAATACAATTTCATATGCAAAACAAAATTCTAAATTTATGAATTTATGAAAATGTAAACAATAAACAGAAAAAAGGGAAAAGTCAAATAAAACGAAAAAGGGAAGATAAGAAACATAAAAAACAAAATAGGAGAGAAAATAAAAGGAAAAAGAAAGAAACACGGTTAGGAATCTGAGGTTCCTATAACTGGAAATGCTTTTCTATGCAACTTTTTTAGTGAACTTTTTTCAAAATCTTTGAAATATTAAAATTCATAATTTTTTCCCAAAATCAATAAAGTTTTTTCGAATCTGCGAGTGCCTGGGCCGGCCCAACACGCGCCCAATGCGAGCGATGTCCTCTTCTAGTTGGGCGAAGGCCTACATATTTTTTATTTTCTTTTTTTATATTTTTTCTTCTCTTTTTTTCATTAATTTATTTTTCTATGTTTTAAAATTTATTGTTCTTTTTGACCTGTTTAGAATTTTGAAATATTTTTTGGAATACCAAAATAATAGTTTTAAGTATCTATTTTAAATTCTTGTTTTAAGAATATATTAACTGTTTTTTGAAAAAAAACTTAAATTATGATTTTTATCTGTTTGTATTTATTAGTTATGATAGTAACTTAAGATAACAATTTTAAGTACCTACTTAAATTATAATTATAAATAGTTTCCCCCCAAACTTGATATGGATGTCTACCATGGGCATGCCCACCTACTGGCAAAAGTTTGGGTCGTTCCAAGAACTAGATGAAGCCCCGCACGTTGTTGCGGGACATTTAGCAATATTTTAGTAAGATTTTGGTTATATGGAACATTAATATTTGAAATAATAGTTTTTAAAATTATATAAGAATTAAATCTAATACCATAATAGAATGGAATTTACATGCATGCATGTTTGCATGTTGAAGTAAATTTTTAATGTGCATAGTTGCATGTTGAGATGGGCCTTTCCTATGCAAGTTGAATGATGAGGTGGCATGCTTGCATGTTGAGAGAAATATATTAGTGGGGGCTAGCTATTTAGATATAGAAGATGTCCAAAAAAACTCCATCTTCAACGTGCGGTGTGTGAGTAGGCAAGGAGGCTTTGTTTGAGAGCAAGTTGTTTCACTATATCTGTCAAATGGCATGAATTTTTTTCATTGGCTCGTATGACAAATTCAATCACACCATGCCAAGTTGTTTTGGGCTTTGCTACAAGTTTGTTTTTTCTGGTGTTTTCTGAGTCAAAAAGGGCGATAAATGGTCTTGATAGGCGAGGGAGGCTCCATCTGAGAGCACGTTGTTTCTCGATATCCTTGAAGTGGCCCAAATTTTTTCCATGGCCTTGTCTGACCAATTCAAGGTACCATGCCAAGTTGTTTTGATGTTCAATGAATTTTGCATTTTCTCGAGTTTTCTCAGTCAAAAAGGTCGATAAATGGCTGGACATGTCACAACTTGCGTATGGTGACAAAAATTGTTCAAACCTGACATGGATGCCTACCATTGGCATGCCCACCCACTTGCATAAGTTGGGGTCATTTCAAGGATGTACAAAAATAGACCATACTGAATGGAGGGTGTTCAGGTAGGGCTAGAAGACTTTGTCTGATAGCACGTTGTTTTTGTACTTCCTTCAAATGGACCCAATTTTTTCATGGACTTGTATGAGGCATCATGCCAAGTTTTTTTTGACAAGTTCTGGATTTGATGGAGTTTTCTCGGTTAAAAAAGGTCGATAAATGACTGGACGTGTCGCAACTTGCATACGATGTCAAAAGTCGTTCAAACCAGACATGTATGCCTATCATGGGCATGCCCACCTGATTGCAAAAGTTGGGTTCATTCTAAGGGTGTTCAAAAATAGACAATATTCAACAAAGGGTGTTTAGGTAAGCCAGAAGGGTCCCTTTGAAAGCACATTGTACGTCAAACGGCCCCAAAAATTTCCCACCAATTTATATGACCAATTCAAGGCATCATGCCAAGTTGTTTGTATTTTTGACAATTGTGCATTTTCTGGAGTTTTCTCCATGAAAAATGGTTGGATGTGTCGCAATATGCCAACAATGTCAAAAGTCATACAAATCTGGCCAAGATGCCTCATATGTCCATGCCACACTGCTGCAAAAAGTTGGGGTCATTTATCCATAGTCTAAAAAACCTACCAGCTAAGACGAGTGTGCCACACTAGGCAAAATGGGTGCATCCGCAAGCATATAGTATTTCCTAATTTGAATGTTTTTTATTTTTAATTTCCATCATTATCAATCTGCATCAACATTTTTTGATGTCCTAACCATTTCATGGAATTTGATAATAATTTAGGAATTTCAGATTGTGTATGAAAATTTTAGAAACTTTAACACTTTTTTCATTTTTTACAAATTCCTAATAATTGATGAAATAGTCTGAACACAAATTGCAAACAATACTTTTTTAAAAAAGTCATCAACTTTTTTGGAAACATAAACATTTCTTCAATTTGCGAACATTTTTTTAAATGGGACATATTTTGCTATTCCGGAACACTTTTTAAAATTATAAACAATATTTGAGCACAAGATCATTTTTGCTATCCAAGACAAATTTTAAATTTTTTGAATAGGTTTCAAAAAGAACATACGGTTTTAAAAGGAGAATAACAAAAATAGAAGAAAAGAAAAATAAATAGAAAAGAAAAAATGGTTAGGTCTTGGCCTAACTAGCGGACGACATTGTTCCCGTTTCAGCCCAGCAATCCGACCCATGGGCAGCATCGCCCATGGGCTTTTGACCCGAATAGGTAGTGTATGGGTCGCCATCTTCACCCATGGGTAAGCCCGATAGGCAACCCGATTAGTCACGGGTAGGATATGGACATGAGGTCCGGTCGTGGGTCGCCCAATGGGTCACACAATTAATATTAATAAACATATAAATGTTTTACTTTACATGACATCTGAGCAATTTTTGTGAAGATTTGGTTAGAATATGATGCATCCATATTGCTTTGTTACTTTTGGATAAAAAAGGAACCATCAATAAATTGACGCTTAGCTAAGTGACAGCTCCTCTTCGTCGCCATCAGCGCCACTTAGGGTAGAGGGTGCCCAAAGGTGCGCAATAGTGGGCCAGTCCAGCTTTGCTCACGTCCATATGCTAAAAAACAAACATCAAGGAAAATATACAAGGACAGGGATTTGAACCCACATGCTACCGCAAGGGACTTGGCGTAGTAACTACCACATCACTATGACTTTGATGTGTTCGTTCCGAAAACAAAGTATATGACCATTGTTTCGGTCCCAGTTCAAATCCTTTCTTTTAAGAAAACATAAATTTGAAAAAGAATCCACATTTTTCAAAGTTCATCGATTTTGAAAAACAATTCATGGATTTTCAAAGAAATGTTCACAAAAATCGAAAATATTTCATCAATTTTGAAAAACGTTTATGGTTTTGAAAGGTTCACCAGATTTTGAAAAAAATCACAGACATGAAAAAAGTTCATCGATTTTGATAAAGAACTTTAAAACTTTTACCATATTTTGAAAATATGGTTCATGGATTTTTAAATAGATTCATTGATTTTTAAAAAGAAAGTTCACGAATTTGTAAAGAGTTCACCGGATATTGAAAACAGTTCACATATTTGAAAAAAGATTACGAATTTGAAAAAAGTTCATTGATTTTCTAAAAAAAGTCCATGAATTTTCAAAAAAAGTCCATCAAAACTGTTCGTCGTGTTTGAAAAAAGTTCATCAATTTGCCAAAAAAACTCATCAATTTTGAAAGAACACTGACAAATTTGAAATAGTTCACTAATTTTGAAAAACAGTTCATGAGTTTGGAAAAAAGTTCTTTAAAAAAAGTTCATGAATTTGGAAAACAAATCACGCATTTCCAAAAAGTTCATCGATTTGTGGCATGAAAAGGAAATAAAAACCGATATAAACGGTTTGGGGGCACGGACATATAAAAGAAATAAAAGTAGGAGAAGGTAGTAAATGGTCGCAATGGATCAGCTGGTCGGGGTGGTTACTATCGCGCACACACTTTTTGCAGGTTTTGGCTGAAAAAATAAGGCAGAATGGACCGACCCAGTGCATATGAGGGGTGTGCGCCCATTTGCAAATTGTATTGTAGCGGGCA
The DNA here is from genome assembly GCF_003073215.2 of Triticum urartu. NCBI lineage: Eukaryota > Viridiplantae > Streptophyta > Magnoliopsida > Poales > Poaceae > Triticum > Triticum urartu. The sequence continues at coordinate 628,432,780 of NC_053026.1, forward strand.
CTTAGGACGCCGAATAGGATTTGGCTAGCTAAGTAGCCTCAGCAGAGCAAGTTAAAAAAGTAGCCTCAACGGAGCAACAATGAGGCAAAACATGAATTTGTCATAAAGATACTCTACATGTATCTTTGAAAGTATTCTTGGATTTCATGGATTGAGACTGAAATTTATCACTTCGTATGACAAAGAGATATCTCTAAGCCCTCTCGGTAATACAATATCCCAAGAAGCTTGCAAACATGTGACTAACGAATGCTCTGTCTTTCGCATATCATCTTTGGTGTTCTGCAACTGCCTCAATTGCTACACCGCCAATTGTTCTAACTGAAGGGCGACACTTTTTCCTCCTGCCATGGTGCTGAAAGGAAGGCATGCTTGACTTTCTCCCGTTGTTCATTCCTTCTCTGTCCCGGTGACAATGAAGTAATGGCAAAGTCCCCTTCCCGGGACCGTGGTCGTCCGTTTCTGCTTTGCCGGCCGATAAGATCACTAAGGTTGACCGGCTAGCTGGATAGGTTTGGCCATTCCTTTCTATTGAAAATGAGTCAGTTGTCTGCGCGATTAACCTTCCTTAGGCTCCGATTAAGTGGTCTTGTCCCCGGTGAGGGGGATTTTTGGCCTAGAGGTGAAGCTTAGAGATGGTAGATTGTGGATCACATTGCAATCTCCCTCTCGTGTCTAGGGTCTTTTCTATAAAGTACTCCGGTTGAGTGTATTTCTGCATTTCTTTGGGGTCCTTTCGCAAAATGTATTCCAAAATGTTTGATGAAGCTGGTCCACATCGTTCTGGACCGTTTCCTGTTAAAAAGGGGAAAAACCAAAGATTTGTTAATTTTATTTTTATGCAAATTTAAATACCAAATTTGAACCAATCCAAACTAGTCTAGAAATTTCTCGTAAATGAAGTTACATATTTAGAATCCAAAAAGCATATTTTGGTGGACATTTTTCTAGTTACTCGAGCCTGATTTAATCCAAATACCTTCAAATTAATTCAAATACAAGGCGTGCTACGCGTCCGCCGGCTGATCTTTTTAAAAGATCGGTCGGCTCGCAGGTCGTTAGATTTGGCGCAGCAGTGTCCTCCATCATTGGAACATAGGTCTTATTACAGAAAATTTCTGCAATGATGATCTTGTTGCAGAAATTTTTGTAACTGAGGTTTTGTTGTAAAATTTTTTTGCAACAAAGGGCTTGTTGCAGATTTTTCTTTTTGCAATGAAGGCTTTGTTGCAGATTTCTTTTTTCGTCTTCACTCTTTTTTGTAACATAGGTGATGTTACGGGAGAAATTTTTTCAACATTGGTTTTGTTGCAGAAATTGCAAAATAAATCGCTAGAAGTCAGGAGTCAAGATGGCAACGGGGACGAAACCCATCAGGTTTTGCCTTTCCAAACTCATCCCCATGAAAATATCGGAAGCCCGTCCCCGTCCCCGTCACCGTGCGCAGGGCTAGCCTTTTGCCCGTCCCCTAAACCCATTGGGAAATTGGCATATTTAAGCAAACATAAGGACTGGAGTTCTACCGCTTAGAACTAGAACTCTACCACTTGTGCTAAATGCTGATTCTGGGGCTACCGTGCTGACCGGAGTTGCAAAAATATCACATGCTAGCAGCCTCAAAGTTGGATAGCGTGTTCTAGCAACTTTCCACCAATCTAACTGTAGGATCGAAAGTATGTCTAGAGGGGGGGTGATTAGACTACTTGACCAAATAAAAACTTAACCTTTTCCCAATTTTAGTTCTTGGCAGATTTTAGCTATTTTAGGACAAGTCAAGCAATCATCACACAATTCAAGCAAGCATGCAAAGAGTATATTGGCAGTGGAAAGTAAAGCATGCAACTTGCAAAAATATAAAGGAAAGGGTTTGGAGAATTCAAACGCTATTGGAGACACGGATGTTTTTCCCGTGGTTCGGATAGGTGGTGCTATCCTACATCCACGTTGATGGAGACTTCAACCCACGAAGGGTAACGGTTGCGCGAGTCCACACAGGGCTCCACCCAAGGGCAACGGTTGCGCGAGTCCACGAAGGGCTCCACCCACGAAGGGTCCACGAAGAAGCAACCACCCACAAAGGGCCACGAAGAAGCAACCTTGTCTATCCCACCATGGCCATCGCCCACGAAGGACTTGCCTCACTAGCGGTAGATCTTCACGAAGTAGGCGATCTCCTTGCCCTTACAAACTCCTTGGTTCAATCCACAATCTTGTCGGAGGCTCCCAAGTGACACCTAGCCAATCTAGGAGACACCACTCTCCAAGAAGTAACAAATGGTGTGTAGGTAATGAACTCCTTGCTCTTGTGCTTCAAATGATAGTCTCCCCAACACTCAACTCTCTCTCATAGGATTTGGATTTGGTGGAAAGAAGATTTGAGTGAAAAGCAACTTGGAAAGGCTAGAGATCAAGATTCATATGGTAGGAATGGAATGTCTTGGTCTCAACACATGAGTAGGTGGTTCTCTCTCAGAACATATGAGTTGGAATGATGTGTGTGTTCTGATGGCTCTCTCACTGAATGAGGAAGAGGTGGAGGGGTATATATAGCCTCCACACAAAATCCAACCGTTACACACAATTTACCAATCTCGGTGGGACCGAATCAGAAAACTCGGTCTGACCGAAATAGTAAACCTAGTGACCGTTAGGAATTTCGGTGGGACTGACATGCAACTCGGTAGGACCGATTCGGTTAGGTTTGGGCATAACGTAATCTCGGTGAGACCGATTACACAAACTCGGTGAGACCGAGTTTGGTAATTAGCTAACCAGAGAGTTGGTCAGGCAAACTCGGTGGGACCGATTTGCTCTTTCGGTGAGACCGAGTGAAACTCGGTGAGACCGAAAAGTTACAAAGGGGAAACACTGAGTTTACATTGCAATCTCGGTGGGACCGATTCGCTCTTTCGGTGGGACCGAAAAGTTACGAAAGGGAAACAGAGAGTTTGCAACCCCATCTCGGTGGGACCGAGATCCTTATCGGTAGAACTGAATTGCTAGGGTTTGGCAGTGGCTAATGACAAGTGAAACTCGGTGGCACCGGATAGGAAGAATCGGTAGGATCGAGTTTGGCTTAGAGTTTTGGTCATATGTGGATATGGGAAAGTAGTTGAGGGTTTTGGAGCGTATCACTAAGCACATGAAGCAAGAGGCTCATTAAGCAACACCTCATCCCTCCTTAATAGTATTGGCTTTTCCTATGGACTCAATGTGATCTTGGATCACTAAAATATAAAATGAAGAGTCTTGAGCTTTTGAGCTTGAGCCAATCCATTGTCCTTAGCATTTTGAGGGTTCCACTTTCACATCCATGCCATGCCAATCATTGAGCTTTCCTGAAATAATTATCTTGGAATAGTATTAGCTCAATGAGCTATATGTTGTTATGAATTACCAAAACCACCTAGGGATAGTTGCACTTTAAATCTCCCCCTTTTTGGTAATTGATGACAACATATAGATCAAAGCTTCGACAAATGATAATAAGCATGAAATATATCGTCGCTTTGAGAGGTATGTGATAAGTAAGAGCTCCCCCTAAATTTGTGCATATTTAAAATTTGCTTTGGACTGCAAATGCACAAAGAATTAGAATCATGGGTTACTCTTCCATGTCACATACATCTTGGTGGAGTGCTCAAAAAAATGATAAGATTGAAATACATGCACTCATCACCAAGAATAGTGAATGATCACAAACGATAGATAGAATGATAATATTTAAGCAAGCATCAAGCAAACATTAAGTGTAGCTTATGATCAAACACATGATCATCGATGTCTCACAGGCATAAGGACGTAGTATCTCACACACAAGCAAACAAAGTTCGAAGAAACCACCAAATAAAACAAGAGAGAATAAAGCAACACTCTCTCTCGAAGCCTATGATCTATACATTTTCTCCCCCTTTGGCAACAAGTTACCAAAAAGTTCCTAGAAAATGCATAGTGCTAAGTCGACGCTCAGGCTTAATCTTCAGGTGGTGGTGGAGTCCGGATCACTCCAAGGACGAAGCCTTCGGTAGACGTGGTCGGAGTCGAGGCTGAAGTGGATGCTGGAGCTGGTGGAACGGAGGCTGTGGCTGGTGCAGACGTTGTAGCTCTGGTGTCAGCAACTGGCAGTGCAGACGACCTCGGACCTCATGGCACCCTCGCAAAAGCATGAGTCGTGGTCCTGCCTCTCCTCTCATTCATGTCGTCCTGGAGCTGCTCCACGACAGTCTGTATCTCTGTCACCTTGATGTCCAAGTCATAGAACCTCTGTTCCATGATCCTCTCTAAACTCGCCTGGTTCTGAGTCAGGGTGGCTATACTCTGCTCAATCCGCAGGGTGGACGCAATCAAGTAAAGAAATAGTCAGATGCCTCCGCTTGAGTAGGCATCCTGGCAGCTTTCTCCTTCTTCGCCTTCTCCTTCTGAGCTTGTGCATGGGCAGATGATGGTTCATTCTCTGTCATCACAACTTCATTGTTCTCAAAATCTGGACAGATGGGCAGGTGTTCCTTATCCAACAAATATACGCCCGTGCCCGTCTTGGAGTTGATGAGCTCCTGAATCTGAGGGGCATATCCACAGCTCCTCTTCTGATCTGCCGCAGTCCTTTTGATTGTTTACACTATAAGGCTCATGACTTTGAACTTTTGAGGCATGTCAAAAACATGAAGCAAATTGATCGCGTGACCTCTGATCATCTTGTGATCTCCAGACTTGGGCAGAAGGGTGTGCCTAAGGATCCAGTTGATCGTAGGCAATCCTGAGAGCAGATAATGCACTGAGCCAAACTTGAACGTGTCAAGTGCTTCATTCGGAATCTCCTTGTACATGTTGGTCATGGAGTTGTGGTCCATCTTTTTCTTGGCATAAATGTCCAAGTCATCTGCTTGCTCCTCTGGGGCATTGATCAGCTTCGCCCATTCCTCAACAGTAGAGTGGTACCTCGTACCCTCAGACATCCATGTAATCCTCCCATCTGGATAAAAGTGAGCTGTGGAGTAGAACTGCATGATGAGTTCCTCGTTCCACTTTGTGAGCTTTTGCCCAACAAAGTCCTCTACTCCACACGCCTTAAAGCTGTCCTGAACTCCTGGGTAGTACTCTTCATTGTCCTTGATATAGGTCCAGTCGACCCATCTCATGTCACATACGATTGGCTCTTGTCAAGTAGCAATGTCTCATAGAAATCTTGCTGCTCCTTGGTATGAAATCTATAGTCCACTGCAGTCCTTCTCCTAGAAGCATATGGATCTGCTTCTCTCCACTTCCTGAGCCCTGAGTCTCTCCTGAGCTTCATATCCTCAGCCACAGGATGATCATCGTTGTGGTCTGGGATCTTGGGCTTGAGCTTCCGAAGGACACTCTCTTCCTCTTCCTTTGCAACAGTCTCAGGCACTGGGGCCTTGTTCTTCTCAGTGGCTGGGATGCTTCTTGTGTTTCTCTTTGGTGCACTTTTAGGCTTAGATGCAGCCTTAGGTGCTTCCTTGGGCTTGGATGCAGCTCCCCCTGACCTTATGGCATCTCCCATAAGATTGGCTGCCTTGGGCGCTGGTGCAGCTGCCTCTTCTTCCTCCTCCTCTTCTACCATGATGGAGGCCTTCCCAAGCACTCTAGCCACAGTCTTCTTCACTCTCTCTTTCCTTTTCTTGCCCTCAGCTGCAACGGGCTCAATGGGAGCAGGCTTCTCAGTTGAGGCTCTAGCCTTTGACATGGGTTTCCTGCCTGCTGGCCTTTTGATTTTCAGGCCTGGCTTTGAGCCTTGAGCTGGCTCAACTCTCTTGGAGGTGGCCTCTTCCTCTGCCACATAGTCCTCATCTTCAGAATCTGAGGTTTTCTTCTTCCTTTGTCTCGTGGCAGCTTTAGGCAGGTTGCTGGGTGTGCTCCTGCTGCCATCATCTGAGGAACTTGAGGGGCTAGTGCCCTCACTCAACTGCACTTGCTGCTCTGACAAGTTTTGGCTGTCACTCTGGTCTGACATGTTGCAAACTGACTGCTGACCGTGAATAGATTATAGAGGAGATAGAGTGGATGAGCATCACAAAATGCAGAGATTTTTGCAAAAAGAATGATCCAAAAACTTAGTTTTAGTTTCCCACTGAAATCATCTCGGATCTACCGATTTTCAAACTCGGTGATACCGAAGCAGTTTTGGAACCTAAACTAGTGAACTCGGTAGGACCGAGTCACAGTTCGGTGGCACCGAGACTGCTAGGGTTTCACTGAGTTCAAAAATCGGTCACACCGATAAGTAATTCTCGGTCAGACCGAGTCTCACTTGTGCAATGGCATAAGCCAAATCGGTGGGACCGAGTTTTTCAACTCGGTGGGTCCGAGATGGTTTCGGCGGAAACCTAAACCTAGAATTTTCGAATCAAACCTAATCTATGAGCGTTTTGACTGGATAGAAGTTTATCAAACGTGGCCAGAAACAATATGATCACAATGTGCTAGGAATCAGATTGAGGAATAGCACAAAGATCAAGTCCATACCCTAGTTCGGCGGGGACTTGCTACGGCGGCAACCGGGGCAGAAATCCCGTTGACGGCGACGGAGACCAGCGACTAGAGGCTGCTGGCGGCGAGAAGACAATCCGGAGACCTCGGGGGCAGAGCAGGCTATTGCGCGGGCGAAGGGGTTCGGAGAAATTTCCAAATTTTGCCCGTGACTATATATAGCCCGACCCTGTCGGTGTGACCGAGTTGAACAACTCGGTGGCACCGAGATTCATAACTGCGTGCAGTTACTGAAACTCGGTGAGACCGAAAGGTTCAAATCGGTTGCACCGAGATCGAAAACCTAGATCAACTTAATGATCTCGGTAGGACCAAAAGTGGAGTATCGGTCAGACCAAGAATCATAAAGAGGTTTTGGAAGTTTAAGTCTATGACGAATCGGGGACTCTGAGCGCTCCTCACACAGAGTGGTTCGAATCTGACTTGATCAAATTTTGTGATGCAGCATGAATAGAGTTTGAGACGAGAAAAGCATAGATAGCTAGAGGAGGTTCTTAGGCATTCTTGTCCATCCACTTGGCAAAAAGAAATAAAACCGAACAATCAAAGCAACAAGTGGATGTCCTCGAATGAGTAAAATATGCAATCAGCATGCTCACACAATAAGATGGCTAATGAAATATGTGGCAAGGCATGCACAACCAATTCTAGCATCTATCAAGCAATTTGCGATGACTAGGTCATCTATATATGAGTATATTGACTTAGGAGTCAAGTGAGAACACTTGATCGTAGGTCATACTCATCGTTTAAGCTCAAGTGGGGTTACCACTTTTACATAAAGCATTGTTTTGTTCACATCTTTAGAGTTGCTTTAGCTCAAGTCTTAGAGTAAAGCTCCCCCTAGATGTGATATCCCCCCTAAGAGGGATGAACTAACCTTGGGTTTTGTCGATGATGACTTCATGTAGATATTGAAGATGTGGATGCTCAATGTTGATGTAGATCTCTTGGAGCTATCCATTTGAGTGAATTTCACTTTCAATACCTACATGGGTTAGTCCCACAAGGAACAAACAAGGATATCCATAGACATAGAGTGATGCACACAAAAGATGATGTCCATGAAAACTTTTAGGTTACCTTGTCCCTTGTCTTACCAACAAGAGGGTTTGTGACTCCTTGAACTAGTGCAAGATGTGGAAGTTGATTGCACTTGTTCTTGCCAAAATGATAAGAGTGAAGTATGTTGGCGGAGTCACCCTCGAGAACTCTCTAGTTCTTCTTCTTTTGGATCCACATCATCTTGATGGGAATCCTTGGAGTTGTAGTCGTACTTGATGAAGTGGAACTTGAAGAAGTCTTGGGAATCCACTTGACTAAGGTCTTAGGAGCTTCTTCAAATGCATCAATTTCCTCTTGAAGCTTGTCCTTGCCTTTTTGCTCGTAGTCTTGTGGTGGAAGATCATCTTGAGCTTGTGTCCCCTTGAAAGAAGTATACTTCTCTTGTTGAGGGACAAACTTTGTCTTGGGGTATTGATCTTCTTCCCATTCAACTCCATTGGCATTGAACTTTCGTTCAAAACCAATACCTTGATTCTTCCGGTGCATTCCTTGCTTGCGCACAATTTCCTCGAATTGCTTACTCCCAGCAAGGCTTTTGTACACTCCTTTCTCTATAATTCCCTTCAATAAGCTATTTTCTTGCTCAAGTGTAACTTGACTAAGAGAATCATTAGTGGAATCAAGAGAACTACTAGAAGCAACAATATTGGATTTAGCATGATCATTGTTACTACTAGAGGAAGAATCTTTCTTGTTAGACTTGACTTGAGGCATGTAAGTGGATAAGAGTAAATGCTTGGCAATGTAAGAAGAACTTTTCTTGCGGAGATCATCATTGATTGCCTTTAAGAACTCATGATCTTGCTCAAGATTGAGATTTTTAAAGCGTAGTTTCTCATGAGCTCTTAAAAGTTCTCCATGATCTTCGAAGATAGTGTCATGAGCCAACTTAAGAGTTTTTAGTTCTTTAGTTAGAGCCTCAATCTTCTCCTTATCATTGTCACTCGTTTTATCTTGATTAGCATGATTAATTGGTCTTTCATCATAGTATTAATCACTAGAGTTGTCACCAAGCAAATCATCACCTAATAAGTCATCTTCATCACTATTGAAATCAACATACTCGGGGTGTGTTACCTTAGGACCTTTGGCCATGAAGCATCTTCCAATTCCTTCATTTGGTGAGTCAAATATGTCGTAGGAGTTGGTTGACACAAGTGCTAGACCGGCAACACCTTCATCTTGAGTATCTTTGGAGTCGGAGTGATAACTTCTCTCGGAGTGGCTGTCGGAGTCAGAGCCAAATACCCATTCACCAACATGAGCTTGATGTCTTCGTCTTGTGTAGCTCCTTGATGATTTTTCCTTCCTTTCCGAATCCTTGCTTCTCCGTGAGTATCTTCGTTCATAACGATCATCTCTACTCCTTCTCTCTCTTGGTGGTGATCCTTTGCTTCTTCTTTTTGGAGAATCTTCTCTTCTCTTGTAGGGAGCCGTACACTCATTGGAGTAGTGTCCGGGTCTTCCACAATTGTAACAGTTCCGCTCTCGACTAGAAGATCTTTTGTCATTGTAGGACCTTGACTTGGAGCTTCTATCTTTGCTTCTACTCTTGTAGAACTTGTTGAAGTTCTTCACCATTAAGCTCAATTCTTCATTGAAGTCTTGTTTCTCACTTGATGATGTAGGGGCTTCAAATGAGGCTTTATAGGCACCACTTGATTTGTTGTGAAGTTCCTCTTTATCCTTAAGTGACATCTCATGAGCAACAATTCTTCCAATCACCTCCGTTGGCTTGAGATCTTTGTAATTGGGCATCATTTGGATCAATGTGCACACGGTATCATATTTTCCATCCAAGGCTCTTAGGATCTTCTTGATGATGAATTTATCGGTCATCTCTTCACTTCCTAAGCCGGCAATCTCATTTGTGATGAGAGCAAGCCTAGAGTACATTTCAGCGACACCTTCACCATCCTTCATCTTGAACTTGTCAAGTTGGCTTTGAAGCACATCCAACTTGGATTCCTTGACGGAGTCGGTACCTTCGTGCATATCAATCAAAGTGTCCCAAATTTCCTTTGCATTCTCAAGGTGGCTGATTTTGTTGAATTCTTCGGGGCACAATCCGTTGAAGAGAATATCACAAGCTTGAGCATTGTATTGCAAAATCTTCAACTCATCCGCGGTAGCTTCACGGTTTGGTTCTCTCCCATCAAAGAAGTCACCTTGCAAACCAACACACACAATAGCCCAAACAGCGGGGTTATGTCCAAGAATATGCATTTTCATTTTATGCTTCCAACTAGCAAAATTAGTACCATCAAAGTAAGGACCTCTACGGTGATAATTTCCCTCGCTAGACGCCATACTCTCCTAGGTTGTGAAACCAGGGCTATGACCACCAAAAGCTATGGAGATCAAGCAAATGGAGACCAAAGCTCTGATACCACTTGTAGGATCGAAAGTATGTCTAGAGGGGGGGTGATTAGACTACTTGACCAAATAAAAACTTAACCTTTTCCCAATTTTAGTTCTTGGCAGATTTTAGCTATTTTAGGACAAGTCAAGCAATCATCACACAATTCAAGAAAGCATGCAAAGAGTATATTGGCAGCGGAAAGTAAAGCATGCAACTTGCAAGAATATAAAGGGAAGGGTTTGGAGAATTCAAACGCTATTGGAGACACGGATGTTTTTCCCGTGGTTCGGATAGGTGGTGCTATCCTACATCCACGTTGATGGAGACTTCAACCCACGAAGGGTAACGGTTGCGCGAGTCCACACAGGGCTCCACCCAAGGGCAACGGTTGCGCGAGTCCACGAAGGGCTCCACCCACGAAGGGTCCACGAAGAAGCAACCACCCCCAAAGGGGCCACGAAGAAGCAACCTTGTCTATCCCACCATGGCCATCGCCCACGAAGGACTTGCCTCACTAGCGGTAGATCTTCACGAAGTAGGCGATCTCCTTGCCCTTACAAACTCCTTGGTTCACTCCACAATCTTGTCGGAGGCTCCCAAGTGACACCTAGCCAATCTAGGAGACACCACTCTCCAAGAAGTAACAAATGGTGTGTAGGTAATGAACTCCTTGCTCTTGTGCTTCAAATGATAGTCTCCCCAACACTCAACTCTCTCTCATAGGATTTGGATTTGGTGGAAAGAAGGTTTGAGTGGAAAGCAACTTGGGAAGGCTAGAGATCAAGATTCATATGGTAGGAATGGAATGTCTTGGTCTCAACACATGAGTAGGTGGTTCTCTCTCAGAACATATGAGTTGGAATGGTGTGTGTGTTCTGATGGCTCTCTCATCGAATGAGAAGGAGGTGGAGGGGTATATATAGTCTCCACACAAAATCCAACCGTTACACACAATTTACCAATCTCGGTGGGACCGAATCAGAAAACTCGGTCTGACCGAAGTAGTAAACCTAGTGACCGTTAGGAATTTCGGTGGGACTGACATGCAACTCGGTAGGACCGATTCGGTTAGGGTTTGGGCATAACGTAATCTCGGTGAGACCGATTACACAAACTCGGTGAGACCGAGTTTGGTAATTAGCTAACCAGAGAGTTGGTCAGGCAAACTCGGTGGGACCGATTTGCTCTTTCGGTGAGACCGAGTGGAACTCGGTGAGACCGAAAAGTTACAAAGGGGAAACACTGAGTTTACATTGCAATCTCGGTGGGACCGATTCGCTCTTTCGGTGGGACCGAAAAGTTACGAAAGGGAAACAGAGAGTTTGCAACCCCATCTCGGTGGGACCGAGATCCTTATCGGTAGAACCGAATTGCTAGGGTTTGGCAGTGGCTAATGACAAGTGAAACTCGGTGGCGCCGGATAGGAAGAATCGGTAGGACCGAGTTTGGCTTAGAGTTTTGGTCATATGTGGATATGGGAAAGTAGTTGAGGGTTTTGGAGCGTATCACTAAGCACATGAAGCAAGAGGCTCATTAAGCAACACCTCATCCCTCCTTAATAGTATTGGCTTTTCCTATGGACTCAATGTGATCTTGGATCACTAAAATATAAAATGAAGAGTCTTGAGCTTTTGAGCTTGAGCCAATCCATTGTCCTTAGCATTTTGAGGGTTCCACTTTCACATCCATGCCATGCCAATCATTGAGCTTTCCTGAAATAATTATCTTGGAATAGTATTAGCTCAATGAGCTATATGTTGTTATGAATTACCAAAACCACCTAGGGATAGTTGCACTTTCACTAACACACTGAATTTATCTTTGAACAATGGAATTAGCTCATCTTCCAAGTAACATTCTAGCTCAGATTTCATCCTAAAAGATGTTTGCCATTTTTGAGCAACACATTCATTGAAGAGTGACATAAGAAATGAAGCTTGCAAAGAAGAGAATGAGCAAGATGGTTGTCCATGATCATCATCACTCTCAAGATTGTAATCCTCGAATACGCTTATTGTAGTATTTTGACAGGGATGACGGGTTTCGGGTTTAGGAATGATTGAAACGGGTTTGAACCCGCGAAACGTGTTGGGTTTTATACTTTACCTAACAGTAGTCTTGCGGGACTAAAAAGACGCCCATCCCCGTCCCCTAATCGGGTAAAAACCCGCGAGGCCGCGGGTTTCGGGGCCCATTGCCATCTTGAGTCAGGAGCACATACATGGGACACGTGTTGTGCGAGCGAGGCGCGGACGTAGCCAACGAATGGGTGGGGTGGCATAGGACACCTGGCCACCTGGTGGGGTGGGGTGGCCGGTTGGGTGGTGGCGTTGGGATGTTTTCAGAAAAGTAGAGGGACGTTTTCAAAAAAATGCAATGCGGTTTGGGCGGGTGGGGCGGGGGGGTGGGGTGGGTGGTGGGGCGGGGGCGGGTGGTGGGTGGGGTGGTGGCGTGGTGGGAACGTTTCAGAGAAAAGTAGAGGGACGTTTTAAAAAATGCACAGCGTTTGGGCGGGGTGGGGCGGGGGGGTGGGGGTGGGGTGGGGTGGTGGCGTTGGGGCTAGGTGGAGTCCGGTGGTGAGGCTGCCTCCTCTACATATTTCCCCCCTCTCCTGTTTCCATCTAAAACAAACAAATTCTGTCTGCTCGCTCCCCCCAAATCCCCAGCCCGCCGCTGTCCTGTCAACCTCGCCGGCACCGTGGTCGATCGATGGGGGACTCCGTCGATGTCATCCCCGATTGGGTGGGCGACTTGGGCGAGTCCGTCGGCCCCGTCGACTACGGCTGCGTGCGCCGGTGCCGTCACCGCCGCCTCGCCACCTACCTCTGGCTCCACGGCTTCCGCGACGCCCTGCGAGGGTACGTGCATCCCCACCCCCTCCGTCCTCCTAAACTGCTTCGCTCGCTCACCGGCGGCCGCCATTGCCCAATCAATCAATCACCCGCAGGCTGCTCAACGAGACGGACGCGTACATGAGCGTCATCCACCTGTCGCGACTGGTGCAGCAGGGGCTGTGGGACGACGCCGTCGCCTACGTCTCCCGCTTCCTGCGCCCGGTCACGCATCCGCAGAGCGACGAGGCACAGGTGCTCCTCCACTTCCTCATGCACCACGCCGCCTTCGCCAGCATGGTCGCCGGCGTGCCCGACCGCAACCTCAAGTACTTCAACCACAAGTACAACACACGGTACCTCAAGCACGACAACTCCGTCTCCTTCGACTGCCTTAGGATCCGCTCCATCGTCCTCTCCATTCTCCATTCGGAGCAAGTCAGGTAGCACTAGCTAGACGATCACATCTTCAGTTCATGTCTGCCTGTCTGTCGATTACTGCAATTTTCAAGCCATCTTCAGTTCCTATCCAAAATTTTCATCTTTACATCTTCTCAACTTTAATACTGTACTGTTACACACATATATGTGCAAGCAGATCCTCGCTGGACTGGGAGCGCGTTCGTTGCAAGGCGTCTCAAATCGTCCAACACTTGGCTTATAAGGCTCCAGAGTTGAGAAACGTGGTCCTATTGCCGGGCGGCCCGATGATGCCGCATGATGTGCTTCCCATCGGATTCAGGTGATTCCGGCTCCATACTCTATCAGTTTGGTCGCCCATGTTCACTTGATACATTCCATTCTTGGAAATGTGTAAAACTTGGCTGTCGATTTCACTGTAACTCACTTTGATTGCCCTGCAATCTTGCTTGGCCTAGGTACCGTCGGAGGCGTCATGTGAAGGAACAAGACCTGCCAGGACCTAAAACACTGGCCAAGATCTACCTTAGGACCAAAAAGGGGTAAAAATATGATCTTGAAACATGGCAAATTCAAGGCGTCCCTCGATTCTGTTCTTGCTGGCTCTTTCTTGACCAACTCAGCACATGTTCCATGTTTTGCAGGCTGCGTTCGTCGACCTGTAGTCGCAAGTTAAATAGTGGTACAATGCCCTATTTACAAGCATCTTATGATTAAGCAATGTACTTCCGTGTAGATTCTAAATCTGAATGCTAAAAGCCATCGTTACTGTTTTTGGTGGCAGGATTGACAGAGAAGACAAGGAAGTGGTTTGTAGATCTTATTGGTAAAACTAGCCTCTGCCCTTGTGTCCTTGTCTTGTTTACTTTGCACTTTGCACATCTATTACTGTGCTCGACTTACTGTCAATCCAGATATATTTGGCAGCAAGCTGTGAGGCCCTTTTATTTTTACTGGTTCACTCTTTTGATTGGATCATGTATATGCATATAAACTGTTCAACTTGTGTCATCTTCAGATGAAAGTTTGCAAGCTGGTCTGGAACTTCAATCAAGTGGGAAGGAAGGTAACCTTAGCTCACCCATCTCATTTGTCGTTGTCCCTACTTATTATATGGGGTCTCCACTACCCATCTAATTTGTTAATCCTTTTGGGCTATGTTTGCACAGCATTTCCCAAACCAATTTGAGCAGTCCCTTCTCTTTCAATTTCACAATTTTAGCTAATGATTTGGAGACCGTAGCCCTATTAGTTATGTGCACATGCCTCATTTGCATGTTTGAACCAGGTCTTTGTTCTTGCTTCACCAATTTTATTAGTATCATCTTTCAGTCATTTTTTTGATTGTTTGTTGCTTTTAAAGTGCTCCACTAGGTTATACTTTGGATAGTCCTGTATTGTGCCTCTACTAGTTTATGGCCATTAGTACCTCAGCCAATTGTTTTGTTCTCATGCAAATTACCAACTCTTTACTTGTAGAAGTTATCTTTGAAGTATCTGTAGTAAAAACACATTGTCCTTTGATTTTTCAAATCTGTCATTCTTTCGTTGGTTGCTCCGCATTCTTTGTTTGTTTGATGTGCACATAATTCAGAACTGCATTCTCTGTCGGTCTTGATGATGTTGTTTGCATTATATCAGTGCTTGGCTGCTTGCTGCCATTTTTAACCGTTTAACTGGTTGCAGGTGTTCCTGGTCTTACAGCCTCGTACACCATGTCGAATACCTCGACAGATCTTACTAAAAACTCTGGGTCTGGGACCTCTTCATTGACAAATTCAGGTATGTTGGTTTATCACCCTTGTTCATTCCCCAACCAGGACGAACTTCCATCATCTTGGGTGCAGACCTTACACTATAGCAGCAGGGTATGTTTGCTGTTAGAAATCACCAAATGTATGCATGAAGGGGTTATATTCATTATTGATGATAATACCCTCTCCATTCACTATTAGAATATGTTTTTAACTTTTTTCTCACTGGGATGTATGTAGACATGTTATAGTGGGTTTGTTCACTCATTTCAATCCGTATGTAGTCCATATTGAAATATCTATAACATCTTATAATAGTGAGCGAAGGGAGTATTTAATTTAGTGACGATATGCAGTGGTTGAGATATCTCAACAATTATCCATCAATATATATATTGCTGAGGTAATAATGGCCATAACCTAGTTGAGACTAGCCACAATAATGAGGAGGTGTGTTTTTGGAATTCGTAAATATATCTTATATGTGACAGATAATAGCCAACGTTCTTGTTTTTTATATTGTCCAGTGTCGTAGAGGAAGCACATTATAATTTAAGGCACTTAGTTTTACTTGATATAGTTCACATGGGCCTCACAATGTATAATACCAGGCCGTGTCTGTGCTGTGTGCCTATTGCCATGTAAAACCATGTCGTGCAACAGTTTGTTTCACTACTTACCTTCTCATTCCTATGTACATTGTTTTCCCCTGACTATAGCATCTACTTTAAAAGATCTGCAGTGGAAAGTTTTTTCCCTTGAGTTGTTCAATCTATCATTTATTAATGGATTGCTTCTCTTTCTGTTTTAGCTACATTATAATTCTTAATAACACTTACCATAAGGCTCGTGTTATTTTTTTGCCCTTTATGAATGCATGTTTACCTGCTGCCTTTACTACTGCTGGATCTGTTGCAGGTGCTCCAGGTTCGCAGACTATGTCCACATTGACAGTTCCTGCTAAAATATCTGGTATCTCAACTGTGAGAATTGCATGCAATATTTTTTTCAAACTTTGACAAACTTCCACCTTGTTAGTTAACCGCTGATTTTTTTTCATTATCATAGTGTATCAAATGTACTCATGAGCTATATGCATCATCATAATGATATTTTCTTTGTTGATGGCATGCAGTTGTTCTTATGTTCCAAAAATCTGTTAACCAATTCCAGTTTATAACCTATGTGCCTGTAACCATTGGCATGTCTTCATTATATCGCATTACTTACTAATTTATTGTTTGATTCATGGTCCCAACACTAATAGTTGATTTATTGTTTTGTTCATATGCACATTGTCTGCCCATAGTTACAGAAGTTACTCTTTAGTATCCTACATCAGGGAACAATTCCCCCCCTTAAGCTTTTCATTGCCAATATTTTAATTTTCCATTCACATATTGTACCTGTCTTATGCAACAACACCATCATGCTTTGATGGTGTTCATTACACTACCTTAAGCACCTGTACCTGCTGCATTTCTAATTGCTGAACTCGTTGCTGCAGGTGCTCCTGTTGCTGCAGTCTCACAGACTGTTAATTTTTCAAGCCATGCTGAAAACTCTGGGATCTCGGCAGTGAAAAATGCAGGTAAATTGTTGAACAGTGTCAGCTGTTTCTGTATCAGGGTGAAAATCATCTGCTCAATTCATACCTAATATTGTTAGTTGCGAGCATACCAAATGTATAGTCAAGTAGATGCATGCATCACTGATAATATTTATTATGTAATAAGCCATGTTTCAGTTTCATTTGTTCTGTCATAGAACTGGCTGTGCTGCTTTCTGCTGTCGTTTTACCACTTTGTTCCTTTGTAAATTATTACCTTTTGAACGATGTGGAAGACATTGTTTTGTCTATCAAGTACTCTCTCTGTCCCGTAATATAAGAGCGTTTTTGACACCATACTAGTGTAAAAAGCACTCTTATATTATGGACGGAGGGAGTATCTGTTAGCTGTTTTGGTTGTTTTGCTTACATTATATTGCGTTCATGGTACTTCCAGGGCTAAATTTGGATGGGAGGGGCTAATTTTTCTTTCATGTTTATACTGCATCACAATACTTGAAGCAGTCATTTTTTAACACTATATATAGGTCCTGCTCAAAAAAATAAAATAAACGTTCCTCATCAGAAGAGAGTAATGAAAGTGAATAAGTTGAGATTCTTGGGTGCACAAGCTTCTTTCTTCACCTTGGATCCTTGTAAAAGTTGAGCCAAGGCATGTTATGCCATGGTGTTAGTTACTACTCCCTCCGTAAACTAATGTAAGAGCATTTAGATCACTACTTTAGTGTTCTATAAACGCTCTTATATTAGTTTACAGAGGGAATACATAATTCAGTGATCCTTAAGAGTATTATTAATTCTTGGGCAGGCACAAGTAAGGTTGTGAGTTTGAAAATCTCCAACCTCAGAAAGCATCAAAGGACAGAAGAAGCAACTTTCGAGCAAGGTCCTCATCCAAAAATGCAACGGACATGTGGGGGGGCTTTTGGTGAAGCATGTCTGGTAAGAAACCAGGTTTCATTTCCTTACTTCTTATCCACGCTGATATAACATTCCGCAATGGATCATTGCAGTTCTTAGTGTCCCTTTCTTGTATATATATGAAGTAAGCTGGACAGTCTTGGCACAGCACTATATAGTTAGTATGCATCATCTGGCAAGGTGTACTACTGTCTTGCGCACTATTAACCGGTGACATACACTTGTGTGGGAGTGCAGGCGTCAGTGACTAAGGCTGGAGCTGGCTCGCGCGGTACTGTCCTGGAACTGGAAGGTCCTAAGCAAGAAGTTGAGCACGCCTAGCTTCTGGACTTGTGATTCAAGAGACGGTTTTCTGATGAAACAAGATGCTGCTGGAACAAAAGGAAAAAAATAAATCTGGTGCTGCTTGTACTGCACTCTGTTTCTGTGACCTAGAATCTATGTTACGTTATGATGGTGCAACTGTTTTTATGAGTTTCTAATATCCGCTTGTGTATGAGCTGCTTGGCTTTGGCATGTTCTTTCTTTTAAAAAACAGAGGCAAAAGATCAGTCTCATCCATTAACAAACGCATGGGGAATTGAAAGCCGTCACAACCAACAAATGGCACTTGGACTTAAGACAAATCTCACCTCCAAATCCTTCCTTATAGTGAAACGCCATTTGGAGAAAAGGTGTGCTACCACCCCTACCGACTCTTTTGTAGTACAATTAGGCCAGCCTCACCTTTCTAAACAGTCGACCGTCCAAACTCTATTTTGAATGGCTAGTCACACAAACCTTCATTTTGGATCGCTAGTCGCACAAATAATTGGATTTCAAACCCTCGTGGACTTGACACTTCATTTTGGATCGCTAGTCGCACAAAGAATTGGATTTCAAACCCTCGTGGACTTGACACGGCAGATGTCCTAGCGGAAGGATTTAGTCGTGAAGCCATCACAACTAGGTTAGCTTAAAGGGGTTAAACGGGACAAATGACACATCGAATTATACTGGTTTGGCCCCTTACGGTGAAGGTAAAGGCCTACTCCAGTTTGGGATTGTATTGCTTGGGTTTCGATTACCTGGGAGCGAATACGCTTGACCTAGTTCTCGACCTCTTGTTTCTTGCCTTGAACCGCCGCCAGGTCGTCCCTTTATATACACAGGTAGACGCCCAACGGCTCATAGAGTCCCGGCCGGCTCATACACAACGTGTCCGTCTCGGTGACTAACTACACTTGCCTTACAAAATAAGTTATACACATATGGCGGTTCACCCTCTTGGGCCTCAAGTTGCCTCTGGGTCTTGGGCCATCATCGGGCTTTGTATGATCCGCCATCTTCTTTGATAAGTCGCCAGTGGTATGACCCGGCCCCTCCTGAGCGGTTCATACCCAGTAGTTATATCTCCAACATTATGCCCCAGGTTGATTGGAACTTGTTCATATCAATCTTCTGTCTTGTCAAAATCTTGCATCACTTGTGGATAAACCTTGATGTGACCCGCCATGACATCAGCTCACAAAATTCATAAACCGCCATGATGTCATTTCGCATTAATCCCGCACGAAACCCCAAACATCTTAATTGATCCTTATCTTAATAAATATCCTGAAAACCGAGGCGTCCATATAGCCACATGATGGTTTCAGCCTCCTCGATTCTCGCACATGCCTTGTATGCACTGTCGTGGTTCTAAGTCTGACAGTAGAATGGGGGCTAGGAATGTAGAGGCAAGATCCTAGCTATGAAAGAGTTGTACACGCAAGATTTACGAGTTCAGTCCCTTCTCAGAGGAAGTAATAGCCCTACGTCTCGGAGCCCGGAGGCGGTCGACTGGATTATGAGCGTGCGTGTTACAGGGGGTGCGAACCCTTGTCCCAGAGGAGGGGGGGTGGCTTATATAGAGTGCGCCAGGACCCCAGCTCCCCTCCGTTACATAGGATTCAATGTACATAAAGAGGTGGCGTTATAGGTAACGCCTGTATTGAAGTGCTACAAATGATCATTAAATATATGAGTAAATATCCGACTGTTGCTGTGTAGAGTGGCTTTAGGTCTTCTTATATGCCGAGTGGTTTCATGGTCGAGTGACCTGAATAAAGAGAGGTCTCCGAGTGGATGGTAGGTCGAGTGGACTTCACTCGACACCTTTGCTAGATCCCTTCTTCTGATTCTTGAACTTCTTTGTTCTTAGGACAAGGACCTTAGGTAGGACGTATAGGTCAGGCCTATTACCCTACCCCAGGTTTGTGTCCCCATCATTAGCCCCCGAATGGATCGAGGTTTGAGTGAAAAAGAAGGATGGAGTTGATCTTGCTTTTGCTCTTGCTTTTATCTCCCGGTGGATGCCAGTTGTTAGAACTTCAGCTTCGTTTCAATCGCCTTGATCGATTCAGGAATTGCCGACTGGTTTATACAATGACATCCGTCGAGTGACATCTCCGACATGAAATCTTTGGCGTGATCGTTTGTACAGGATCTCGGATTTCACGGGATTCGAAATTTTGGTCGAATCGCGCCAGGCGGAGCGCTCCATGGTTAGTGGAGTGGATAAATAGGATGTTTCGATTTCCGCGCCACCTTTTTCGCCATGTATCCCGTGCGCGACTGTTGGGGAGATTTGACAGGATCGCTCGAGCCCATGCATCAGCCACTCGAAAGCAGGCCTTTAAAAGCGACGAGGCCGAGGTATTTGCACTGTGTGCGTCCATTCCCCTTCTTCTTCCCCTCGCATCTCCACTCCGTCCAGCCCAACCACTCTCGACGCCGCTGCTCCGCCGCTATGGGGAAGGACAAAACGGCGGTGCTAGAGCGTGCGAAGAAGGCGACGGGGGCGGCGAAGAACAAGAAGATGAATCGGGGGTCTTCATCGCGCTCGGGGCTGCCGTCGGGTTGGATCCAAGGAGACTGGATCCGATCTTCGCTTGGATGATATGGCCGAGTTAGGGCTGATCGTCCATAAATCTGCGCGTCTGCCGAGGGGAGAAACAAAGCCGTAGCCGCGACCGGGTGAGTGTGTTCTGCTTGCCACTCATGTCGACCGCGGCTTCTCGCTTCCACCACATCCCTTCTTTCGAGGTTTCCTGAATTTCTTTGGTGCCCAACTCCACCATTTTACTCCCAATACCATCACATATCTCGCTGCATTCGTCTCCATGTGTGAGAATTTCTTGGGGTGCCGACCGCATTGGGGTCTTTTTAAGCACATCTTTACCATCCGATCCCAAACTATGAAAAAAGCAAACTCGAACGACGAGAAGACTCACGTTATCTAGATGTGTGGGGGCCTGGGCATTCAGAAGAGGAAGAGGAGTTCTTTTCCCCCGATGACTCTTCCGGAGTCGGTCAGGGGCTGGTAGTCGACATGGTTCTATTGCCAGGATATCGAGACCCCAGGCCAGTCGACCGGGCTCCCCCCTTTCTCTTTTGACCGTGTTCAAACTCCATCTTCATTGAAAGTGACTGCTGCGGAGAAGGCAGAGACAGGCATGCTAGTCGAGAGAGTAGTCCAACTGGTCAACCAAGGTGTCACTGGTATTGACCTGCTCGAGGTGTTCCTCAGTCGGCGGATCCAACCTCTCCAAGCTCGTGACCACTCCATGTGGATGTACTCTGGGGCCGGTGACACTGCTCGGGTTCATCCGGAGGAGGTGGAGGCCAAAACAGTGGCCGAGTGGTTGATGGGTATCACCGGAAACAAGGACAACCCCAGGGGTTCTAGGAGAGTCGTCCCTTTCAGCAACAGCAACCTGCCAGACAAGGTCTGGTCACCATAACTGAGTTTGTGAACGTACTTTCTGACTGATTGTTGATCCGACTGACTTATGATCGATCCATTGTTTTGCAGATCTACACGGAGATGTATTCAATGCCCAATGGTGAACAAGCTTTGGAGCAAGATCAAGAGGGCGAGGACAGTGCCGAGGAGAGCAGCGAGTGGGAGTCCCCAGCTGACGATGATGAAGACGAGAGCGATGAGTCGGACGATGAGGAAGTGGCCGACTCACCGCCTCGTTTTGAGCATTGATCCAAGCTGCGCCATGATCCTGCGAGCAAGCGCGGAAAAGCTGTGGCATCGAATTCTCCACCTCACAAGCGCGCTCGGTCCTCGACTCCAGAACTGACTGAGAAGGTCACCAAGCAGCCCAAAATTAATCCTTTGAAGACTCGGAAGACCTTGCCTAGAATCAAGATGGACGTCCCTGTTGCCTCTGGGTAAACGTTCTTCTCGTATTTTCTTGTTCCGACCGATTTCCTTGTTCTGACCGAGTGGATGATGAACCTGTATAGCCCGACCTCTGCTGCGACTGATATGGATATTGACAAGGCTCCGGCCGACGAGGAAGCTGACGACGCCATTATCTCCAAAGCCATTAAGTCTGCCCGATTCGAATTCATTAGGTCGACTGGATGGTTTGTTAGTTATCCTTATGGCTTTCTCTGTTTATTGCAGTTCCACGAGACGTTGTTGTGCTCGCGGACGATGAAGAAGAAGTACCGCTGAGAGGGAGGAGGAAGAAGGATAAGGAACTGGGCGGGAAGGCGCCTGAAGCCCAGGTTCTTCGGTCGACTGTGACGCCTGGGACGACGGTCGAGCGATCGGCAGATCCGGCTCGAACCACCATCACCTTCGCTGTTCCTCTGTCGACTGGTTGCCTCTGAGGATCAGCTGCTCAGACTTCTGCTGCGCCGATACAACTCTCTGCTTCAGATCCGGCGGCTGCTTCGATTGCTCTGCCTTCATCACTTTTTACTGCATATCAAACTCCGAACGATCCACCGACTGCTACCAATGAAGCTCTTCTTCAGTTGAATCTTGTGATGGGGCAAATGAAAATGGTGCATGAGGCTAGTCAGGTAGCCTTCAGTGCCGGAGCTACTCTGCAAGCCAATGTCCAGATTAGTTGATTTCCGATCGACCGTATTTCTTGTCTGATCACCCACTGGGATGTGGCTGTTTTGAAATTGTATGTTTCTTTGCGTCGATTCAACTCGAACTGGGCAGGCCACGCCGAGTGGAACCAAAACCAGTGGGGGCACGCTGAGTGCACCCAGTGGGTGTAGTCCCTGAGACCATAGTTGGCTGCGGGCAGTCGACTGTGGTCTGAGAATCTGAATCACTGGGGGCATGCTGAGTGCATCCACTGGGTGTAGTCCCCGAGACCATAGTTGGCTGCGGGCAGTTGACTGTGGTCTGAGAATAGGAACTTTTCTCTCTTTTTTTGCAACTCGAACTGGGCAGGCCACGCCGAGTGGAACCAAAACCAGTGGGGGCACGCTGAGTGCACCCACTGGGTGTAGTCTCCGAGACCATAGTTGGCTGCGGGCAGTCGACTGTGGTCTGAGAATCTGAATCAGTGGGGGCACGCTAAGTGCACCCATTGGGTGTAGTCCCCGAGACTGCCATTGAATGTTTGATTCGGTGGTAGTCTTAGAGTAGCTATCATTGTGATGTCTTTTTATCTCTGTCGACTGATATGGATTTAACTGCAGAAATCTTGTGATCTTGGGGCTCAGCTTTCTGCAATGAACAAATAGCAAATCAGCCTCAACCTTGATCTGGAATTGGCCAAGAAGAATCTCAAGACCGCTCGTGACGAAGTAGCTGCCATGGGAGGTAACCAATCGCTAACTGTATATCCCACTCCTGGCACTTTTCCTTTCCATTTTTGAACCGAGTGACTCCAATCGAGCAGATGTATGTAGTGAAAACCGCCAACTCCAAGGCCGTCTGAAGAATGTTATTTCTTTAGAGAAAATGAAGCAGGCTTTGGAGAAGAAGGATCTAGATCTTGCTGCAGCACAGAAGGAGGCGCGCGACAAAACAACACTTGCTGACAAGAAGCTTGCTTCAGTCGGCAAGTTAGAAGAAGAAAACTCCAAGCTGAAGACTGCTGTTTCTGACGTTAATCGGGAGGTCGAGCAACTGAAGAAGGACAAGGAGAAACTGACCGACGAGCTTGGGAGTCTCAATACCAAGAACGGCGAGTTGGAGTCCTATCTGGGCCAGCTTGCTGCAAAGCTGGTTTTGAAACTTGAAGGTACTGGTTAATCTGTCCTATTTCTGTCGGCTGCCAAGTCTAATTATTCCGTCAACTCACCATCCACTCGACTGTGCAGAATTTTGCCAATACTTTGAAGCAGAAACTGGGCGGGTCGAGACGGGTCTTGATCCCATAAACTGTCCAGTCAAGGATGATGTTGCGATGAACGTGTTGCGGTTGGAATCTCGTATGGACAGCGCGATTGCTTATCTTGCCCGCCTGAAAGCTGCGATGACTTAGGTTGATGCTGAACTCTGGCCTCAAGCGGAGCTGTCTCAAGATCTTGAGTCTCTGATGGCTGGACTAAATCAAATCCCCGAGCGCGTGCAAGAATGGAAGAAGTCGTCCGCTCGCTGTGGTGCTGATGTCGCGTTGTCTTTGGTCCGAGTGCACTGCAAGGACGTCAAGGAAGACAAGCTGGCGGAACTCAAGGTTGCTAACACGAAGAGGCACACTTTTCAGTCTTTCATGGACACCTTCCTTGATGCCGCCACTCGCATTGCGGACAACATTGACATTGACAGTTTCTGCGACCCAGCCAGTCCTTCTCCCGATGCGTGACCAAAAAAACATTATGCCTCACCTTTATTTGCCTCGGAATGCTGAGTG
The DNA here is from genome assembly GCF_003073215.2 of Triticum urartu. Classification (NCBI taxonomy): domain Eukaryota; kingdom Viridiplantae; phylum Streptophyta; class Magnoliopsida; order Poales; family Poaceae; genus Triticum; species Triticum urartu. The sequence goes on from NC_053026.1 coordinate 628,456,854, forward strand.
ATTATGTAACTGTTAAACTTCTTCGGGCTTGATGCTCGAATACTTTTGATCCGTCGTCCGGTACTTTAGGATTTATCCGAATTTGGTTTATTTCCGAATATGCTTGCGTTTGCCTTCGAGTGGATTTTGTTGTTCACTCGGAGTAATCTCTGTGCTTGAGATGCAGCTCTGAGGTCGTGACTCTAGTCGACCTGTACTTCATCGTCTTTGTGAATAGGGATGGAGCATGCATTGCAGTCGACCTGCACCTCGTCATCCTTGCGGATAGGGATGGAGTGCCCATTGTACTTGTGGTGTAGCTCCGAAGGAGAAGGTTGCAGTCGACCTGTACCTCGTCGTCCTTGCGGATAGGGGTATGTTTCAAACTTAGGTGAGTACTGGACTGCAGCTAAGCCCCCGAGTGGGAGGGTTACTCCCCACTCGGTAGGATTTTACAAGCTTAGGTGAGTACTGGACTGCAGCTAAGCCTCCGAGTGGGAGGGTTGCTCTCCACTCGGTAGGATTTTCAAACTTAGGCGAGTACTGGACTGCAGCTAAGCCCCCGAGTGGGAGGGTTGCTCTCCACTCGGTAGGATTTTTACAAACTTAGGCGAGTACTGGACTGCAGCTAAGCCCCCGAGTGGGAGGGTTGCTCTCCACTCGATAGGATTTTTCAAACTTAGGTGAGTACTGGACTGCAGCTAAGCACCCGAGTGGGAGGGTTGCTCTCCACTGGGTAGGATTTCTTCAAACTTAGGCAAGTACTGGACTGCAGCTAAGCCCCCGAGTGGGAGGGTTGCTCTCCACTCGGTAGGATTTTTCAAACTTAGGCGAGTACTGGACTGCAGCTAAGCCCCCGAGTGGGAGGGTTGCTCTCCACTCGGTAGGATTTTTAAAAACTTAGGCGAGTACTGGACTGCAGCTAAGCCCCCGAGTGGGAGGGTTGCTCTCCACTCGGTAGGATTTTTCAAACTTAGGTGAGTACTGGACTGCAGCTAAGCCCCCGAGTGGGAGGGTTGCTCTCCACTCGGTAGGATTTTTACAAACTTAGACGAGTACTAGACTACAGCTAAACCCCCGAGTGAGAGGCTTGCTCACCACTCGGTAGGATTTTTTCGAACTTAGGCGAGTACTGGACTGCAGCTAAGCCCCTGAGTGGGAGGGTTGCTCTCCACTCGGTAGGAGTTTTCAAACTTAGGCGAGTACTGGACTGCAGCTAAGCCCCTGAGTGGGAGGGTTGCTCTCCACTCGGTAGGATTTTTACAAACTTAGGCGAGTACTGGACTGCAGCTATGCCCCCAAGTGGGAGGGTTGCTCTCCACTCGATAGGATTTTTCAAACTTAGGCGAGTACTGGACTGTAGCTAAGCCTCCGAGTGGGAGGGTTGCTCTCCACTCGGTAGTATTTTTACAAACTTAGGCGAGTACTGGACTGCAGCTAAGCCCCCGAGTGAGAGGCTTGCTCACCACTCGGTAGGATTTTTTCAAACTTAGGCGAGTACTGGACTGCAGCTAAGCCCCCGAGTGGGAGGGTTGCTCTCCACTCGGTAGGATTGTTTCAAACTTAGGCAAAACGGATTCGCAGCTAAGCCCCCGAGTGCGAGGCTCGCTCATCACTCGATAAGATTTTTCAGACTTGGGCGAAACGCATTCGCAGCGAAGTCACCCACTGGGGGATTTCAAACGGAAACAAAAGCAAAAACAATCATTTTAGAAAGATTATAAAGCTCTTGTATTTGATAAATAAACTACAAAGGTATTTCTTATTACATCTCATCCGAGTGAGTACTTAAGTATAAAAGGGGCGGAGCAGCTCCGCATTCCAAGCTGGTGGCTCATCTTTCTGGTGCTCGACCTTGTAAAGATGGTATGCTCCATTGTGGAGAACTATGGTGATAATGAAGGGGCCTTCCCAAGCAGGGGCGAGCTTGTGTGGCTTCTGTTGATCCACTCGAAGAACCAAGTCTCCCTGTCGGGGGTTGGGTGCGACATATGCCAAAGGATGGCTTATCATGGTGGGGGCGAGTTGAACGTCGCTGGTGCCTGGAAACGGGATGAGGCGTAGACATGCACGCCGGTGAATCTTACCCAGCTTCAGGGCTCTCCGGGGAGATAATACCCCTACTGCTGCTCCGTGGGGTCTCCGCATGATCACTATGGCAAAGTGTTCACACGATCGCTCCTTGAGCTGTTTTCTGGAGGTAGGAGAGGGCAAGGCTAGCTCTCTCCCTCCTATATGATCTGGTCTAGAGCTAATGGATTCCAACCCTTTCCATGGGTGCCCTAGGGGGTTTATATAGGCCTACACCCCAGGGGTACAATGGTAATCCGGCTGGACGCGGGCCCAGCTGTTAGTGCCTCTGGCCTCCATCTTCTCCGCCGACTACTGGGGCCCGTCGAATGGTTGGGTACGGAGCCGACAGGCCGCATCCGCCGCGGGCGGGTCTTGCCGGCTGCTGATTACTGTAGCCGTGCTTCAGATGACGCGGGCTTGGTCATGGAGTCGTGGCAACAGCCCCGCCGCCTGGCGGGCGATCACTATTGCCACTCTTCGTCACATCTGGTTAATGGCGCGTGGGCCCCGGGGGAGGAGCCGGCCGACTCTCGGGGGCCGACTCCCAACGGGTCCGACTGGGGGCGCACTTGCCGTCTCCTGTGGTCCCACTGGCTGGTGGGACCCGCTGCCCCAAGGTCGTACAGACAAGCCGTCGTGGGCACAAGATTTGGTCTTTTGGTGCTGATGTCAGGGCCGGCACGGCAACAGTGCCACGCCGCATGGAGATCTTCCCGGGTACGGCGTGCTGTGGCCATGCCTACCCCTGGTAAGGGGCGGGAGTGGGCTTGACTGCAGCCACTCCCCGTCCCGTCCCTCTTGATGAGGGCATGGGGTTTGTTGGAGTCGCGGGATGACTCCCCAAAGCCGGCTTCTCTGGAAGTCGCCGGTCAGGAGTCGGCTTATCCTGAAGTCATCCCCGGGACTCGGCCGCGAGTGGGCAGTCGGTCGCCTTGCCGCCGACTTCTCAGAAGGCGGCTCTTCGTCCTGGGGTCTTGAGGGGCGCAGCCTGCCCCGATGTCTTGAAAGGTCCTGGGGCTCGGGTTAGTCTACCCGTGGCCCATTACTCTGACAGTAGTCCCCGAAGCTGGTGAGGCGCCGCGGACGATCGGCCGAGAAGTCTCAGCAGTTTCTCTTTCCGGGTGCTCGACACATGGTTCTTGCTTGATTTCCGCCGGCCGACTAGAAGGAGTCGGACCCGCCCAACTCTGACTTGCACAGTATTTCGAACATCATGGCGGGATCCAAGTAGCGTGCTGGCTAAGCTTCCAGGCCGCCGCCCGTTCCGGGCCTATCACGTGATAACACGCGGCCGGGCCAGTCTGCCAGCCTACGCGCGTGACGGGACAGGCCCATAGGCGGGGCCCGCCACTACCGCGCCTCGGTGCCCGAGCGGATCCGCTGTGGCCCAGGCGGACGGTTGGGATTCCCGTGGAGTTACTGCGCACGGTAACTTTGTCGTGGAATCGTGGGGGTCGTGGGGTCGTGGGCGCAGTAAATCCTGCGACCGCCCCCTCGGCTTCGCAGCCCATGAGGCTATAAGTAGGGGGAGGAGGGGGGCGCGGCAGAGCACGCACGCCCCTTCTTCACGCTACTCCTTGATCTTCTCCTTCTTCTTCTTCCCCGCTCCGCCGCGCACCCAAGCTTTGCCAAACGCCGCGGCGATCAGCTCGCGATGAGTTCTTCTTCTGCCGCCACGCCTCCCTCAGTGCATTCCGGCACCTGGGACGGCTCAGAAGTTCACGACGACCACATCGAGTTCCTCCGCAAGACTCGTCGGCTCCCCGGCAAGGACTACGTGCGGGTGCGTCTTGCGCCGAGGGGGGAGATTTCCCCAGCGCCGGAGGAGGGCGAGCGGGTCATCTTCCGCTCGCACTGCCTGCGCGGATTGGGGCTGCCGGCGAGCAGCTTCTTCCGCTCTTTTCTGGAGTTCTACGGCCTCCAGCCGCACCACCTCACGCCCAAGACGGTGGTGCTGCTGTCCTCCTTCGTGTCTTTGTGCGAAGGCTTCCTCGGAGTCCTTCCCACCCTCGAGCTCTGGGGGGAGTTCTTCTTCTCCAATCTCAGCACCCAGGCTGTAGGCGTGCCGGCTCAATGCGGCGCCTTCATCGCCGTGCAGAGATTGGGGGCCGACAACCCCTTCCCCGCCATCAAGCTGATAAAGTCGGTGAAGATGTGGCAGCGCTCGTACTTCTACGTCAAGAGCATCTTTGCGAGGGGCGATTGGGTCAACCTGCCAGCTTTCGAAGCCGGCCCGCCGACTGGGAGACTGCCCAACTGGTCGTACCGGGCCAGGTCGCTGACGCCTGCGGGAGCCGGCGCCATCGCGCGACTCCGAGTGCTGACGCAGTCGGAGGGCTTGACTGGTCCAGACCTGTTGGCCGCCTTCGTGGCGCGCCGAGTTCTCCCACTCCAAGGTCGCCCCCACATGATATGCCAAATGATCGGGCACCGTGACCCGAGTCGGATGTGCACCAAGGACATGCCTCACGAGGAGGTGGCCTACATGGTGAACTACCTCTCGGACAGCAAGCTCCTGGAGGACTGGCAGTTTGGCAAGGAGCCGTACTCCCGCGCCAACCCCCACCCACAGTGAGTTGCCCTTTCTTTCTTTCTTTGGATTGTCTTCTCTCTTGCCGAGTTTGTTTTGCGCGGCCTGACCAGTCGGCTTTGGTCAGAATCCCCTCCTCCATCCACCAGCCGGCACCACGGGGCCGGCCCGCGAGTTCCTTGCCGACCGGGCAGAGAGCGACGTCGACGACCCCGATCTGGGGGCGGTGGCTTTGGAAGACGACGCGGAGGGAGGAGGCGGCCCGCGGCTCAGGGCCAGCCTAGAGGACTGGCCCGATGATGATGAGGAGGTCGCCCCCCGCCCTCGGCCAGGAGCCAGCCACCCCGGCGCGGGCTCTTCTGCCGCGCCGGGTGCTCCAGGTGGCGGGAAGAAGCGTAGGGCCGTGCCGACCATGTTCGGCAGTCGGCCGAAGAAGCCCAAGAGTTCGGCGGTGGCGACCCGGCGGGACGAGGCGGCTGCGAAGGCCATCCGCTTCCGTAAGGAAGTGAAGAAGCCGCCACTGGTCTCCGCGTGAGTATTCTGTCTCAACGCTTTATTCTTTCTTTGTAGCTTTGTCTGAGTCTTTGCTTGCTTCCCTTGCTTCAGGGCTCCCCTCACTCTTGAGAGGGTCGTCGCTGCCTCCGTCATGGGGTCAGTGGAGACATCCGCCACCACTCGGCGGATTGACCCCACCGCCAACCTCCGGGAGGCGATGGAGCGGAATGCGTAGGAGAAGCGCAACGAGGAAGAGGCCGCCTGCCTGGAGAAGGTGGAGGCCGATAAGGCGGAGGCCTCCGCCAAGAAGAAGCTGGCCGGGGCTGAAGCCGCCGCCGCGACGAAGCGGCAGGCTGAGGAGGCCGCGCACCGCCAATCGGCGGTGTTCGTCACCCCGCTGAACTCTGCGCCGCCGCCTCCGAAGTTCACGGGGCAGACTGGGGAAGCCGGCGGCGAGAACCCCATCCTGGAGAGGGAAGGCGGCTACTCCTCCACGCCGGACATGATCATTCCGCCGCCACCTCCGCCGCCGAATGGGGGCGCACAAGGCGAACAGCCGACGGAACAGCCGGCGGACCCGCCGGTGCCGCCGACTGAAGATGAGGCCGTGGCGAGGCTACTCCTTCAAGTCGGCTCACCAACGCGCCGCCGTATTGAGAAGGCGACCTCGGCGCCGCGCCCCCTGGAGACCGGCACCACCAGCTCGGCGATCCCGGATGCCGAAGCAACGAGCGTCGTGCCCATTGGGTGGGTGCGAGGAGGCGGCACGGGGCCGCTGAACCAGGCGCTTCTGGACGTCCAAACGAAGCTTCGAGCTGAGGGAGACACCATCCAAAACTACACCAAGGCGTACCTGGCATCGCGGGCAGCCGTCCGGGTATGTTTTCTCTTTGGTCCTTGTTTTCTTGTTCCTCTCTGTGGGGGCGCGCCAGCGCACCCACTGGGTGTAGTCCCCGAGTTTTGGGTCGGCTGCTGAGTAGGCGGCCCGGAACTCCTATTGGTGAGTTCTGGGTACTTACTTCTGTCTGAAATATTTTGTCGCAGGACTACCACAACCTCCATGTTACTGCCTTCAACCGCAACATTGAAGAGCTGGGCAAGCAGACCGCCGACCTATCGGAGAGCTGGAGTGAGTTCTTTTTCTTCTTCGCGGGGGCGCGCTGGTGCACCCGCGGGCTGTAGTCCCCGAGATTCGGGCCGACTGCTGAGCAGTCGGGCCGGATCTCCCCGGCGACCTTCTTTTCTGATGACTTAACGCCTTCTTTCTTCCTTCTCTTCAGAAGCCAATGCTGCTCGTCAACAGCAGCTGAGCGAAGCCAACTCCGTGTTGCGCACCAAGGGGGAGGAGTGCAGCAAGCTCGCCACAGAGCGTGATCTGCTGGCCACTCAATTGGCAGAGTAGAGGGAGCTGCTTGCGAAGATGCAGAAGGAGGCAGAAGAGGCGGAAACTGCCCTCCTGGCCGAGTTCGCAAGCGAGCGCTCCTCCTGGACTGACAGAGAGGCAATGCTGGCCTCCGGCTTCCATGAGATTGAAGACATTGTTGATGGTGAGTTTCTTTACTTTCTTTCTTCGAGCTGCCGATTATAAATCGTGCCGACTCCCGGTTTTTGACTTGTTTCTTCGTTTCTTCCGTCTTGGCAGACTTCTTCCCTGGGCACTCGCAGGCCGCCATCCAAGCCATCGAGGCTGACCGTGAAGGTCGGAGGGCGGAAGGTGCAGAGATCGCCGCCGACGCCCCCCGAACCCTTGATGAGGATATCCTGAGCATCGAGGCTCGCCTTCGGCCGACTCACCGGATGCTGCGCCGGCTTCAACGTGTCGACGCCCAGGCGATTGCTGCCCTGTGGCCGGACATGCAGGCTCCGCGCACCCCCGGTCGGACTGCCGACTGGCTGGAGGTCGCGGCTGGTCGTCTTGAAGCCTGGAAAGGTTCCTTGGCCCGAGCTGGAGCGCTCCGGGCCTTGGAGTTCGTCAAGGCGTGGTATCTGGGGCTGGACCTAGACCGGCTGGCCACACTTCGGTTAGAGGCCCAGCCGGAGCTGGCAGCTGCGGAAGATGCCCTCGTCACGCGTGCTACAGCGATCGCCGAGTACACCGACACCAGCATCTTCATCCCCGAGCGGTCTGAAGATGGCGAGGAGGTACCGCTAGAGTGGTTTGGGATGAACCCAGACTACGGCGGGGACTCGGCGGAGGTGATCGGTTCCAGCGTCGAGGAGGAAGGCGAGGCGGAGGACGGAGGCGAGACGAAAGAACCAGAAGACGGAGCGGACGGCCAGCCTCAGCTGGACCGTGCCTCCAGCAACGAGCCGCGTACGACTGAGCCGACTGCTGCCGGGGGCGATCGAGCCGAGACTGCCCAGCCGGCCGCCCCAACGCCTGACGCTGCCGTCTCCTCTGACCCTCCGAATCCGTCTGCCGCATCTTAGGCTGCCGCCTTATCTTTATTTTATCTGCTTTAATAGTCTTTGAAGAACTTGTTAATTTGCACAATTCCACCCGCGGGGTGTATTTCGAACTTCTGCTCGAAGATTCGGCCAAGGGCCTATGCTATGTAAATATTTATCTGAATTCTATCTTTTCTTGCTCATTGCTCTTTTGGCTATTTTTTTCCTTTGCCGCTTTCCCTTAGTTTCCTGCCTTGCCAGTCGGACAGCTGCTGTGCGGACTACCGTTGGATCAAATGCCTGGCTACTTTGGGAAGGCAAGTACTTAGCCATTTTAGAGTTTTTTAGCAAGTTGGATAGAAGGTGGTGAGCCGACTGGTTAATAGTCGGTTAGTGAAAGGAAGGCTGGAAGCCGGCTTAAGCTATGTTTTATGCTTTGAGTCCTTAGCCATTTTTCATGCGGATGCCCATTATACCTTACTCCTGCCCACCATACAGTCGCTCTGCGAGCTGCAGCTTCTGACAGGAGATGGCTTAGGTGCCACACACTACTTGTCCGGCTGCAGGAAGCAGTTCATAGTGCAAGGCGGCAAGTCCCCGGGCCGACCTGTCGAGCCCGGTGCCAAGCGGCATAACAAAGAGTAACATACTCGTAGGCATAACTTTTATCACATAGACAAAAGAGGGCAGTCCCCGAGCTCGTCTCGGGGGGCCCGAAGTCTTGGTACTTTAATACAAAAGGTAGCGTGGTACATACTGCATTAACTGTAAAATCTTCGGAGGAGATTTGCATTCCATGGCCGCTCTGTCTCTTTGCAGGAGTCATACCTCTTGCATGCTCGGGGCTTCTGAGCGTCAATCAGGTAGTAGGAGTCGTTGCCCAGCACTTTGCTGATGATGAAAGGGCCTTCCCAAGGTGCCGACAACTTGTGCTGGCCGGCTGTTCGCTGGATCAGTCAGAGCACAAGGTCGCCTTCTTGGAAAGATCTTGGCTTGACCTTCCTATTGTAGTATCGGCGCAGGCTCTGCTGGTAGATGCTGGACCGTCTGAGTGCCAACAGCCGGCCCTCTTCCAGCAGATCGACGCCGTCTTGACGTGCTTCTTCTGCTTCCTCCTCGGTGTACATGGTGACTCACGGGGAGTCGAACTCTATCTCTGTTGGGATGACGGCTTCGGCACCGTAGACGAGGAAGAAAGGCGTGAAGCCGGTTGACTTGTTTGGAGTCGTGCGCAGACTCCAAAGGACGGCTGGCAACTCATCGAGCCAGCAGCCAGCCGAGCGCTCCGGAGGCTCGACCAGCCAGGGCTTGATGCCGGACAGGATGAGGCTGTTTGCTTGCTCCACCTAGCCGTTTGACTGTGGATGGGCGATGGACGCTAGGTCCAGTCGGATGCCCTGTGTTGCGCAAAAATGGGCCAAGGCGCCTTTGGCACAATTTTTGCCGTTGTCGGTGATGATGCTGTGTGGTATCCCGTACCGAATTGTGATATCGGAGATGAAAGTCACAGCAGTCGGACCGTTCAGTTTCTTGATTGGCTTCGCTTCTATCCACTTGGTGAACTTTTCCACCGCGACAAGTAAGTGAGTTAAGCCACCTCGTGCCGTCTTGAACAGTCCCACCATGTCTAGACCCCAAACTGCAAAGGGCCAGGCAATGGGGATGGTCTTGAGTGCAGAAGCCGGCTGGTGCGGCTTGGAGCTGAACTTCTGGCACCCTTTGCATTTTTGGACTAATTCCTTGGCCTCTTCTAAGGCAGTCGGCCAGAAGAAACCATGTCGAAAGGCTTTTGCGACGAGTGCTCTTGAAGCCGCATGGTGGCCGCACTCGCCTTGATGGATGTCTTTGAGAATTGCTTGGCCTTGCTCTAGCTCTACGCAGCACTAGTAGACACCAGTGACGCTGTGCCTGACCAGCTCTCTGTTGACTATGGTGTAGGCTGCCGCTCGGCATTGTACTTGCCAAGCTGAGGTATCATCAGTCGGCAGCTCTTTGCTCACCAGGAATTTGAGTATGGGCTGGGCCCATGAGGGTGCTGCTATTTCTTCGACTGCCAGAACTGCGACTTGGACGAGGCCGGCTGGGCTGGAAGGCGGTGGGTTGGAGTCAACAACCTCTTGCTGGGTTAATGAAGTCCCCGGGCCGACTGGCGCCGCTCTTGGGCCGAGTTCTGGAGTCTTCGAGCCCGCCGCCGCAGTCCCCGGGCCGGGTACTGCAGTCCCTGGGCCGGCTTCGACTGTGGTGACTTTGGAGCCATCTGCCAAAATCCCCGTACCGACTGCCAGGGCTCTGGAGTCGGATCCGACTTATTCGGGAGGAGCCGTCACGAAGATGGAGTCTGATTCTGGTGAAGGCTTGACAGACGGCTCGAGGAGGCGCTGAAGGGCGACGCCGGATGGTATTGCTTGGCGGGTAGAGCCGATTCGTGCCAAGGCGTCTGCTTGGTCATTGTCATTTCTTGGCACATGGAGGAACTCGCACCCCTCGAAATATCCACTGAGTTGCTGCACGAGGAAACGGTAACTCGCCATGTTTGCATCTTTGGCGTCCCAATCGCCAGACGACTGTTGGACCACTAAGTCCGAGTCGCCATAACACAGGATCCGACGAATGCCAAGTTCTTTGGCAAGCCGGAGCCCATGAATGAGCGCCTCGTACTCGGCGACGTTGTTGGAGGCGGAAAAATGGATTTGCAGTGCGTATTTGAGCTTGTCGTCTTTAGGGGAAGTGAGGACAACGCCGTCTCCCAAGCCGGTGCGCATCTTGGAGCCGTCGAAATGCATCCGCCAATGGGTGGAGTCGGGCGCTGGAGGTAGGTACTGGGTCTCGGCCCAGTCGACGAGAAAGTTGGCCAGTGGTTGTGACTTGATGGCGGTGCGGGGCTGGTAGTTTATGGTGTAGGGAGCCAGCTCTATGGCCCACTTGGCCACTCGGCCAGAAGCATCTCGGCTTCCGATGATCTCGGCAAGTGGGGCCGTGCAGACCACAGTGATTGGATGCTCTTGAAAGTAGGGCTTCAATTTCTTGGCGGTAAAGTGTACGCCATAGCACATCTTCTGGTAGTGGGGGTAGTTCTGCTTGGAGGGCGACAGTACTTCGCTCAGGTAATATACCGGTCTCTGGACAGGTAGTGCCTTGCCTTCCTCCTTGCGTTCCACTACAATGACCGTGCTGACTACCCAGCTGGTGGCGGCAACAACAACTCGGAGCGACGATCACCGCCATTGCGCCTACCTTGATCCAGGGGTTGAGTGCGTGGATTGCGGGCGGCCAACAGGGGCCGCCCCCGATTCCTAGCTTCACGGCCAGCAACTCGCAGAACACGATGGCGGGAACATTGGTGTCTCCGGCGGAGGCGGCATTGGTGTCTCCGACGCCGGCACGGGAGCTTAATGCACCCGGGTGTACGCCGGCCGGCACCTCTGCAGCAAGCGGCCCTTCCGTCAACTGCACGCCCGCCGTTGGCGGTGCCTCGACATTAGCCGAGCTCGACGCCATCATCACGGTAACTAATTAAGCCTCTCTCGGCCGACTTCATCTCCTTGCCTTTGACTGGGCATCCCTGACGCCCTACATGTTTTCGCAGGGCGCCGCTGACGTTCCGTGCACTCTCCTGCACTTCGTGAACAACGAGTTGGTTGATGTCGCCAAGGGCAAAATCGTTCAACCGGGCAACCCCTTGTTCCACGGTACCCAGATGCCACCCAACTTGTTTAGGGTTCAACTGGTTCGGGTGCTGCCAGGCTGCGATGAGTTGTTACCTCCGATTCGACCCGTCGGGGCCGAGGATGATGACGTGATGACCCTCAGTGCCTGCCTGAGCTGGCCCCTGCTTTGGCCGAAGAGCCAGATTCGTTTGGGGGCGGGGGACACCACCCCAAAGACAACACCGCCAGTCGTGCAGGCGCCAAGTCGGCCCCATGGCAAGACCGCCGCAACGGTGCCGGACATCCCTATGCCACTGGATCCAAACATGCATATGGCACAGGATCAGAACGACGACGACGACGATACATTTGGCAACGTCGATCAGTACTTTGCCGATCATGGGTACGGTGGCGACTTCATGGGGCCTCCTTCTGAAGAACCCAACCCAACAAAAGACGTGCGCGATCTAGCTGGTACCGCGGAGAAGCCAAGTTGCAACAGGCGTCGTCTGCAGTTCAGCTCTCAGGAGACGCCTCCAGCTGCCGACTTCACCGAGCCTCAGATAGGCAAGGTGCGAAATATTATCAGCCCCAACACACTCAAGAAGGCGGTCTGTGAGCAGAACTCGGTCCCATTACAGAAGAAGAAGAAGGCACGCAAAAGAAAGACTAACAAGGGTGCGGGCCAGCCGGCACCGAGTACGATCCGTGCTCAGGACGGGCCACCTTCACCTGAGGATTTAATGAGGAGGCTGCATGTGGCGGGTAGGCCGATGCTACCGAGAAATATGCTCGATGCTGCAACCGGTGCTATGCGGAGTCTGCATGACAGTGTTCTTTCTTTGGAGAAGCGGCGTCTCACAGAGAAGGATGTGGCATACCCGGTTTTCACGGCCAAGGTGCCAGAGGGCAAGGGCTTTGTGGATAACTCCATCGGGGGTACGATCGTCCTGCAGTTTGATGACATCCACGCTATGTTGAACCTTCATCCACTGCACTACACCTTCGTTCGGCTATTTTCGCAGAGTATGGAGATGCGGATCATTCGCGACAAGACCCCGGACATCATGATAGTCGACCCCTTCTACATGCGTGCCAAGATCTTGGGCAGCGCTAGGGACCGGCAAGTCGCGAGTTCTTACCTCGAAGGCGTCATTCTGGCAAACCAAGATAAGGATAGCTTCCTCGTGCCTTACTTTCCCGAGTAAGTCCTCCCCCCAACCGCCCCGTAATGAATTCTTAGATTTCGATCGTTTTTCTTTTAACATTCCGTGTTTTCTGCAGTGACACACATTGCACGCTCATCCTCCTAAGCCCCAAATATTCCATGGCCACGTATTTCGACCCGGAACGTCATTCGAACGTAGACTACACGAATGTCAAGAAGGTTCTTGATGATGTTCTCCCCGGCTACGCCAAATCTGGAGGCACCTTCACCAGGCCTATTCGTAAGTACGGCAAGCACGTGTTCTCCCACAATACGACGTTCTACTGCGTCAAGCAGCCGCCTGGCGGTCAGAAGGGTGCCTACTACGCCATCCATCACATGCGGGCGATCGTACGGGACCATCATCAACTTCTGCTACCGAGTAAACTCAAAGATTGGGCCGCGAGCGTGTCGGCAATCCAGGACGCTGACATCAGACAAGAATTCTTTCGCATCCAGTTGGAGTTTGCGGAAATCATCCATCAAGTTGTCCTTCGTACCTCGGGGCAGTTCTACCTCAGAAATCAACCGTCCAATAGTGACATCGACACAATTCTACAAATGCAGGCTGACAACAACCGTTATTTCATGACTCCCACGATAGACGGCGGCTTCATCCATGCTCCGGTCCCTTGAGTCGAGTCGAAAGCAGTGATGCTGTGTCTAGTTCTGAAACATCGATTGGCTCATGTTGTAATTAAACTTTAATGAACTTGTAGTATGTCTCTTTGGTTTCGAGAGTCGTTCAACTTAGATGTAATCGATGCTATTAATGTCTTGCTTTTCTCTTCCAACCATTCTATTGCATACTTATATATTGCTTATGTATTGTCTGTGAATTGGTACTAACGTTTCGTTTGGCTAGTGCATAGCGATGCCGTCGTATGTCGTGTACAAGGGTAAGGTTCCCGGAGTCTATGACGACTGGGAGGAGTGTCGGAGACAGGTTCACCGATTCAGCGGTAACAGTTACAAAGGGTACACCACTAGGGCCGAGGCCGAATCTAGATACGCCCGCTATCTAGCGGGGGAGGGGAGGGAGCATTGGAGGAACCGGATGAAGACGAGTTTCATCGTGATGATGCTCATCGTGATGACCGCAGCTCTCTTCTATGTGATGGTAGTTTAGATGATCGATATCGACTTGTAATGTGAAGACAAACTCGCTACTCGCGGTCTCGAGACTTGTAATATAATGTTCTATCTTTGTTCGGTCTTTTCAATTCAGAGACTAATATGATGAATTGTATTCGGAGATTAATATGATGAATTGTATTCAGAGACTAATCTTCTATTGTATTCGATGAATCTGTTGTTGATGTGTGCTGTCTATATTTTGTCCAATTATACATTTTGTAACCTGTGCAAAAACAGAAAATTAAAAAAAACCTAATATTCATACTAATGGCGCATCACATCACAGTGCGCCATTAGTATGCCAAAGGATACTAATGGCGCATCATTGAACAGTGCGCCATTAGTATGCCGAAGTTACTAATGGCGCATCTTGTTGTTGTGCGCCATTAGTATGCCAAAGCACCTGGGTATACATGGCCCCCTGGGAGGCATACTAATGGCGCACTGTTGTATATACTAATGGCACATCTGAGGTCCGCCATTAGTATACCAGATACTAATGGCGCACCAGTGGTGCGCCATTAGTAAAATATACTAATGGCGTGGCACTAATGGCGCACCACTAATGCGCCATTAATGGCCAAATTAGGTGCGCCATTAGTAGGCCTTTTCCTAGTAGTGTAATGTCCAGCTGGGACAAGCGGTTGTGCAACCCAGACATTTTGAGTATGTGCTCACTGACAGAACTATTTTCCTCCATCTTACAACTATAGAACTTGTCGGAGACTTCACATCTCTCGACCCAGGCATGAGCTTGGAAAACCATTTTCAGCTCTTCGAACATCTCATATGCTCCGTGTTGCTCAAAACGCTTTTGGAGCCCCGGTTCTAAGTTGTAAAGCATGCCACACTGAACGAGGGAGTAATCATCAGCACGCGACTGCCAAGCGTTCAAAACGTCTTGGTTCTCTGGGATGGGTGCTTCACCTAGCGGTTCTTCTAGGACATATGCTTTCTTGGCAGCTATGAGGATGATCCTCGGGTTCCGGACCCAGTCCGTATAGTTGCTGCCATCATCTTTCAGCTTGGTTTTCACTAGGAACGCGTTGAAGTTGAGGTTGACATGAGCGTTGGCCATTTGACCTACAAGACATTTTGCAAAGGTTTTTATACTAAGTTCATCTAATCAAATTATTTAATGAACTCCCACTCAGACAGACATCCCTCTAGTCATCTATGTGATACATGATCCGAGTCAACTAGGTCATGTCCGATCATCACGTGAGACGGACTAGTCATCATCGGTGAACATATCGTATCTTCTATATGACTCATGTTCGACCTTTCGGTCTTCCGTGTTCCGAGGCCATGCCTGTACATGCTAGGCTCGTCAAGTCAACCTAAGTGTATTGCGTGTGTAAATCTGGCTTACACCCGTTGTATTCGAACGTTAGAATCTATCACACCCGATCATCACGTGGTGCTTCGAAACAACGAACCTTCGCAGTGGTGCACAGTTAGGGGGAACACTTTCTTGAAATTATTCTGAGGGATCATCTTATTTAAGCTACCGCCGTTCTAAGCAAATAAGATGTAAAACATGATAAACATCACATGCAATCAAATAGTGACATGATATGGCCAATATCATTTTGCTCCTTTTGATCTCCATCTTCGGGGCACCATGATCATCATCGTCACCGGCATGACACCATGATCTCCATCATCATGTCTTCATGAAGTTGTCTCGTCATCTATTACTTCTACTACTATGGATAACGGTTTAGCAATAAAGTAAAGTAATTACATGACGTTTATGTTGACACGCAGGTCATAAATAAATTAAGACAACTCCTATGGCTCCTGCCGGTTGTCATACTCATCGACATGCAAGTCGTGATTCCTATTACAAGAACATGATCAATATCATACATCACATATATCATTCATAACATCCTTTTGGCCATATCACATCACATGGCACATGCTGCAAAAACAAGTTAGACGTCCTCTAATTATTGTTGCAAATTTTTACGTGGCTACTATAGGTTTCTTAGCAAGAACGTTTCTTACCTACGCCAAAACCACAACGTGATATGCCCATTTCTATTTACCCTTCATAAGGACCCTTTTCATCGAATCTGATCCGACTAAAGTGGGAGAGACAGACACCCGCTAGTCACCTTATGCAACTAGTGCATGTCAGTCGGTGGAACCTGTCTCACGTAAGCGTACGTGTAAGGTCGGTCCGGGCCGCTTCATCCCACGATGCCGCCGAATCAAGATAAGACTAGTAACGGCAAGTAAATTCACAAAATCGACGCCCACAACATCTTGTGTTCTACTCGTGCATAGAAACTATGCATAGTCCTAGCTCATGATGCCACTATTAGGGAACGTAGCAGAATTTTAAAATTTTCTACGCATCACCAAGATCAATCTATGGAGTCATCTAGCAACGAGGGAGAGGGGAGAGCATCTACATACCCTAGTAGATCGCGAGCGGAAGCGTTCAAGAGAACTGGGTTGATGGAGTCGTACTCGTCGTGATCCAAATCACCGATGACCGAGCGCCGAACGGACGGCACCTCCGCGTTCAACACATGTACGGTTAGGGAAGATGTCTCCTTGTTGATCCAGCAAGGGGAAGGAGAGGTTGATGGAGATCCAGCAGCACGACGGCGTGGTGGTGGAAGCAGCAGTGATCTCGGCAGGGCTTCGCCAAGCTCCAACAAGAGGGAGAGGTGTTACGAGGGGAGAGGGAGGCGCTAGGGACTTGGGTGCGGCTGCCCTCCCTCTCCCCCCCCACTATATATAGGGCCCCTAGGGGGGGCGCCGGCCCTAGGAGATCCCATCTCCAAGGGGGGTGGCGGCCAAGGGGGGACTTGCCCCCCAAGTCAGGTGGGGCGCCCCCCACCCCTAGGGTTTCCAACCCTAGGTGCACTGGGAGGCCCATGGGGGGCACACCAGCCCACCAGGGGCTGGTTCCCCTCCCACTTCAGCCCATGGGGCCCTCTGGGATAGGTGGCAACACCCGATGGACCCCCGGGACCCTTCCGATGGTCCCAGTACAATACCGGTGACCCCCGAAACTTTCCCGGTGGCCGAAACTGGGCTTCCTATATACAATTCTTCACCTCCGGACCATTCCGGAACTCCTCGTGACGTCCGCGATCTCATCCGGGACTCCGAACAACTTTCAGGTTACCGCATACTAATATCTCTACAACCCTAGCATCACCGAACCTTAAGTGTGTAGACCCTACGGGTTCGGGAGACACGCAGACATGACCGAGACGACTCTCCGGTCATAACCAACAGCGGGATCTAGATACCCATGTTGGCTCCCACATGCTCCTCGATGATCTCATCAGATGAACCACGATGTCGAGGATTCAAGTAATCCCGTATACAATTCCCTTTGTCAATCGGTACGTTACTTGCCCGAGATTCGATCGTCGGTATCCCAATACCTCGTTCAATCTCGTTACCAGTAAGTCACTTTACTCGTACTGTAATGCATGATCCCGTGACCAAACACTTGGTAACATGGAGCTCATTATGATGAGGCATTACCGAGTGGGCCTAGTGATACCTCTCCGTCATACGGAGTGACAAATCCCAGTCTCGATCCGACCCAACAGATACTTTCGGGGATACCTGTAGTATACCTTTATAGTCACCCAGTTACGTTGTGACGTTTGGTACACCCAAAGCACTCCTATGGAATCCGGGAGTTACACGATCTCATGGTCTAAGGAAATGATACTTGACATTGGAAAAGCTCTAGCAAACGAACTACACGATCTTGTGCTATGCTTAGGATTGGGTCTTGTCCATCACTTCATTCTCCTAATGATGTGATCCTGTTATCAATGACATCCAATGTCCATAGTCAGGAAACCATGACTATCTGTTGATGAACGAGCTAGTTAACTAGAGGCTCACTAGGGACATGTTATGGTCTGTGTATTCACACATGTATTATGATTTCCGGATAACACAATTATAGCATGAATAATAGACAATTATCATGAACAAGGAAATATAATAATAATCATTTTATTATTGCCTCTAGGGCATATTTCCAACAGTCTCCCACTTGCACTAGAGTCAATAATCTAGTTACGTTGTGATGAATCGAACACCCATAGAGTCCTGGTGTTGATCATCTTTTGCTCACGGAAGAGGTTTAGTCAACGGATCTGCGACATTCAGATCCGTATGTACTTTGCAAATATCTATGTCTCCATCTTGAACATTTTCACGAATGGAGTTGAAGCGACGCTTGATGTGCCTGGTCTTCTTGTGAAACCTGGGCTCCTTGGCAAGGGCAATAGCTCCAGTGTTGTCACAGAAGAGAGTGATCGGCCCCGACGAATTGGGTATGACTCCTAGGTCGGTGATGAACTCCTTCATCCAGATTGCTTCATGCGCTACCTCTGAGGCTGCCATGTACTCCGCTTCACATGTAGATCCCGCCACGATGCTTTTCTTGCAACTGCACCAGCTTACTGCCCCACCATTCAAAATATACACGTATCCGGTTTGTGACTTAGAGTCATCCAGATCTATGTCGAAGCTAGCGTCGACGTAACCCTTTACAATGAGCTCCTCGTCACCTCCATATACGAGAAACATATCCTTAGTCCTTTTCAGGTACTTTAGGATGTTCTTGACCACTGTCCAGTGTTCCATGCCGGGATTACTTTGGTACCTTCCTACCAAACTCACGACAAGGTTTACATCAGGTCTGGTACACAGCATGGCATACATGATAGACCCTATGGCTGAGGCATAGGGGACGACACTCATCTTTTCTCTATCTTCTGTCGTGGTCGGACATTGAGCTGAGCTCAATTTCACACCTTGCAACACAGGCAAGAACCCCTTCTTGGACTGATCCATATTGAACTTCTTCAATATCATATCAAGGTATGTGCTTTGTGAAAGACCTATGAGGCGTCTCGATCTATCTCTATAGATCTTGATGCCTAATATGTAAGAAGCTTCTCCAAGGTCCTTCATTGAAAAACACTTATTCAAGTAGGCCTTAATACTGTCCAAAAGTTCTATATCATTTCCCATCAAAAGTATGTCATCCACATATAATATGAGAAATGCTACAGAGCTCCCACTCACTTTCTTGTAAACGCAGGCTTCTCCATAGGTCTGCATAAACCCAAACGCTTTGATCATTTCATTAAAGCGAATGTTCCAACTCCGAGATGCTTGCACCAGCCCATAGATGGAGCGCTGGAGCTTGCATACCTTGTTAGCATTCTTAGGATCGACAAAACCTTCCGGCTGCATCATATAAAATTCTTCCTTAAGAAAGCTATTAAGGAATGCCATTTTGACGTCCATTTGCCATATCTCATAATCATAGTATGCGGCAATTGCTAACATGATTCGGACGGACTTCAGCTTCGCTACGGGTGAGAAGGTCTCATCGTAGTCAACCCCTTGAACTTGTCAATAACCCTTAGCGACAAGTCGTACCTTATAGATGGTAACATTACCATCCGCGTCCGTCTTCTTATTAAAGATCCTTTTATTCTCTATCGCTCGCCGATCATCGGGCAAGTCTGTCAAAGTCCATACTTTGTTTTCATACATGGATCCTATCTCGGATTGCATGGCTTCAAGCCATTTGTTGGAATCTAGGCCCGCCATTTCTTCTTCATAGCTCGAAGGTTCACCGTTGTCTAACAACATGATTTCCAGGACAGGATTGCCATACCATTCTGGTGTGGAACGTGTCCTTGTGGACCTTCGAAGTTCAGTAGCAACTTGATCCGAAGTACCTTGATCATCATCATTAACTTCCTCTCTAGTCGGTGCAGGCACCACAGGAACATCTTCCTGAGCTGCGCTACTTTTCGGTTCAAGAGGCAGTACTTCATCGAGTTCTACTTTCCTCCCACTTACTTCTCTCGAGAGAAACTCTTTCTCTAGAAAGGACCCGTTCTTGGCAACAAAGATCTTGCCTTCGGATCTGAGGTAGAAGGTATACCCAATGGTTTCCTTAGGGTATCCTATGAAGACGCATTTTTACGACTTGGGTTCGAGCTTTTCAGGTTGAAGTTTCTTGACATAAGCATCGCATCCCCAAACTTTTAGAAATGACAGCTTAGGTTTCTTCCCAAACCATAATTCATACGGTGTCGTCTCAATGGATTTAGACGATGCCCTATTTAAAGTGAATGTAGCTGTCTCTAGAGTGTATCCCCAAGATGATAGCGGTAAATCAGTGAGTGACATCATAGATCGCACCATATCCAATAGAGTGCGATTACGACGTTCAGACACACCGTTACGCTGAGGTGTTCCAGGCGGAGTGAGTTGTGAAACGATTCCACATTTCCTTAAGTGCGTACCAAATTCGTGACTTAAATATTCTCCCCCACGATCTGATCGTAAGAATTTTATCTTTTGGTCATGTTGATTCTCTACCTCATTCTGAAATTCCTTGAACTTTTCAAAGGTCTCAGACTTGTGTTTCATCAAATAGACATACCCATATCTACTTAAGTCATCAGTAAGAGTGAGAACATAACGATAGCCACCGCGAGCCTCAACGCTCGTTGGACCGCACACGTCAGTATGTATAATTTCCAATAACTTGGTTGATCGCTCCATTGTTCCGGAGAACGGAGTCTTGGTCATTTTACCCATGAGGCATGGTTCGCACGTGTCAAATGATTCGAAATCAAGAGACTCCAAAAGTCCATCTGTATGGAGCTTCTTCATGCGTTTGACACCGATGTGACCAAGGCGGCAGTGCCATAGATATGTGGGACTATCATTATCAATCTTATATCTTTTGGTATTCACACTATGAATATGTGTAACATTACGTTCGAGATTCATTAAGAATAAACCATTGACCAGCGGGGCATGACCATAAAACATATCTCTCATATAAATAGAACAACCATTATTCTCGGATTTAAATGAGTAGCCATCTCGTATTAAACGAGATCCAGATACAATGTTCATGCTCAAAGCTGGCACTAAATAACAATTATTGAGGTTTAAAACTAATTCCGTAGGTAAATGTAGAGGTAGCGTGCTGACGGCGATCACATCGACCTTGGAACCATTCCCGACGTGCATCGTCACCTCGTCCTTCGCCAGTCTCCGCTTATTCCGTAGCTCCTGTTTTGAGTTACAAATATGAGCAACCACACCGGTATCAAATACCCAGGAGCTACTACGAGTATTGGTAAGGTACACATCAATTACATGTATATCAGCTATACCTTTAGTGTTGTTGGCTTTCTTGTCCGCTAAGTATTTGGGCAGTTCCGCTTCCAGTGTCCCTTTCCCTTGCAATAAAAGCACTCAGTCTCAGGTTTGGGTCCATTCTTTGGCTTCTCACTAGTAGAAAAAGGGTCAATCGTGAAGCACATCAGTGCCGGTTTGTACTTGAGACATTAGTGCCGGTTCCAACGGCTAGCCGGGCCGCTTTCATTAGTACCGGTTCGTGGCGAACCTTTAGCACCAGTTCGTGCCACGAACCGGTACTAATGAGAGTGGTGGCAGGATGTTGTCAGACAGGCGCCCCTCCAGCCCCTTTAGTACCGGTTCTTGGCACGAACCGGTACTAAAGGTTGTCCTATATAAACCCTTCGTCCACCAGCACTCTGTTCTTCCCCCTTTCCCCTCTCCGGCCCTCTCCTCTGTTCTTCCCTTCTTCCTCTCGAGTTCATCACAAAATTTGCCCAAAATTTGTCGAGATTTGAAGGCCCTCATCCATTCAAATGATCACAAAGGTTAGCAACTTTGTCCTTTCATCTCTCATTGCTAGATTAGCTCTTGCATTGGTTTATATAGTGATTAATTTGTGAGTTTAGTAATTTGGGAGGATATATATATATATATATATGTGCTAGTATTTGATTTATATGCAATTTGAGGTCAAAAATAACACTTAGTTTGCATATGTAGGTGTGGTTTACTTAGTGCCTTCTAAATCTCCATCGTAGCCACCGTCGATCGCCCGCACCGTCCCGTCGCCGGCACCACCTTGTGGTGAGCCTCTTGTTCATGAAATTTTATATAAAAATTGATGTGTGTGATTTGGATATATAGTTACTCATATAATTATCTTACCCGTACGTTGTTTGTTATACATATAGTGCCATGGTTTTGATATCCGTCCCCGTCGGCCCTAGTCCTTGTTATGATTCGGATGTGGTATGTATATTCTCTTTTAAAACTAGTTGCATTTCGTGTTTATGACAAATTATGCCCATCAAGTTGACATAGAAATTTTTTCTAGGAGGTATCTGAACCTGAAATTCCAACCGACCCTATTGCCGAGAGGTTAAATTTAGTTGAAAGAGAAAACGAGTACTTGAAAGAAAAATTGAAAAGAATTGAGGGGGAGAAGATGGAATTGGAGTTGCATGTTGCCGATGTCGTCGATGATCACAAGATCAAGATGGAGAAAATGCGCTTGAAGATTAGAAAATATGCCATCGATAGTGAGGCTTGGTATCATTATGCTGTTGGATCCATTGTTACCTTAGTTGCGATCTTGATCGTATTTGTTGTTGCATTTAAATGCTTTAGGTAGAGAGTTATTTGTTTGTTGCATTTAAGTGTTGTATGAACTTTATGTATGAACTTGTATTAATTTGGTCTATTCGGTGTTGTGTAATGAAGATGAGCCGGCAATGGATGTACGATGACCGATGCTCTCCCCAGTTCGTTGAGGGCGTGCGTACTTTTCTGCTTGCGGCTGAGGCAAACAAGCGGGCGGATGGTTTTATGCCTTGTCCATGTGCTCGCTGTAAGAATGGTCACAATTACTCTACGTCAAGAACCATTCACGTCCACCTGTTTAAGACCGGTTTCATGCCCCATTATAATGTTTGGACCAAGCACGGAGAAAGAGGGGTTATGATGGAAGACAATGAAGAAGAAGAGGACGACGACAGCTATCCTGGCCATGGGTTCCCTAAATACGATGATACAACAATGGGGGAAGAAGCTGAGCCGGTAATGCGGGAAGAAGCTGAGCCGGCAATGCGGGAAGAAGCTGAAGAAGAGGCATCAGATGAGCCCGTTGATGATCTAGGTCGGGCCATTGCCGATGCAAAGAGAAACTGCGCAAGTGATTTGGAGAAGAAGAAGTTGCAGCGCATGTTAGAGGATCACAAAAAATTGTTGTACCCGAATTGCGTAGGTGACAAGAAAAAGCTGGGCACCACACTGGAATTGCTACAATGGAAGGCAGAGAATGGTGTATCTGACAAGGGATTTGTAAAGTTGCTGGTAATGATAAAGGATATGCTTCCAAAGGACAACGAATTGCCCGAGAGTACGTACGAAGCAAAGAAGGTTGTCTACCCTCTAGGGTTAGAGGTGCAGAAGATACATGCATGCCCTGATGATTGCATCCTCTACCGCGGTGAGTACGAGGATTTGAACGCTTGCCCGGTATGTGGTGCATTGCGCTATAAGATCTGTCGCGATGACCCTGGTGATGTCGAGGGCCGGCGCCCCAGGAAGAAGATTCCTGCCAAGGTGATGTGGTATGCTCCTATAATACCACGGTTGAAACGTTTGTTCCAAAACAAAGAGCATGCCAAGGCGATGCGATGGCACAGAGATGACCGTAAGAAAGAGGAAAGTTGAGAGTACCCGCTGATGGGTCGCAGTGGAGAAAAATCGAAAGAAAGTACGGGAAGGAGTTTGCAGATGACGCAAGGAGCGTATGGTTTGGTCTAAGCGCAGATGGCATTAATCCTTTTGGGGAGCAGAGCAGCAACCATAGCACCTGGCCTGTGACTCTATGTTTGTATAACCTTCCTCCTTGGTTGTGCATGAAGCGGAAGTTCATTATGATGCCAGTGCTCATCCAAGGCCCTAAGCAACCCGGCAACGACATTGATGTGTACCTAAGGCCATTAGTTGAAGAACTCTTACAACTATGGAATGGAACAGGTGTACGTGCGTGGGATGAGCACATGGGGGAAGAATTTGACCTAAAGGCGTTGTTGTTCATGACCATCAATGATTGGCCTGCTCTCTGTAACCTTTCAGGACAGACAAACAAGGGATACCGCGCATGCACGCACTGTTTGGACGATACCGACAGTATATATTTGGCTAATTGTAAGAAGAATGTGTACCTAGGACATCGTCGATTTCTTCCGTTCAGGCATCCCGTAAGAAAGAAAGGCAAGCATTTCAAAGGTGATGCAGATCACCGGACGAAGCCTCGCCACCGTACTGGTGCTGATGTACATGATATGGTCAAGGATTTGAAGGTGGTCTTTGGAAAGGGTCCTGGTGGACAACCTGTTCCGAATGACGCTGACGGACGCGCACCCATGTGGAAGAAGAAATCTATATTTTGGGACCTGCCCTATTGGAAAGACGTCGAGGTCCGCTCCGCAATTGACGTGATGCACGTGACGAAGAATCTTTGTGTGACCCTGCTTGGCTTCTTGGGCGTGTATGGGAAGACAAAAGATACACCTGAGGCACGGGAGGACTAGCGACGTATGCAGGGAAAAGACGGCATACATCAGGGTCATGCAAGCTATGCTCTTACCAAAGAAGAGAAGGAAATCTTCTTTGAATGCCTGCTCAGTATTACGGTACCGTCTGGCTTCTCGTCGAATATAAAGGGAATAATAAACATGGCAGAGAAAAATTTCCAGAACCTAAAGTCTCATGACTGCCACGTGATTATGACGCAACTGCTTCCGGTTGCATTGAGGGGGCTTCTACCGGAAAACGTTCGATTAGCCATTGTGAAGCTATGTGCATTTCTCAATGCAATCTCTCAGAAGGTAATCGATCCAGAAATCATACCAAGGTTACATAATGATTTGGTGCAATGTCTTGTCAGTTTCGAGTTGGTGTTCCCACCATCCTTCTTCAACATCATGACGCACGTCCTAGTTCACCTATGCGAAGAGATTAACGTTTTGGGTCCTGTATTTCTACACAATATGTTCCCCTTTGAGAGGTTCATGGGAGTCTTAAAGAAATATGTTCATAACCGTGCTAGGCCAGAAGGAAGCATCTCCAAGGGCCGTCAAAATGAGGAGGTCATTGAGTTTTGTATTGACTTTATTCCTGACCTTAAGCCGATTGGTGTTCCTGAATCGCGGCATAAGGGCAGACTGGATGGAGAAGGCACGCTAGGAGGGGAACAAATAATATGTATGGACGGACATTCTCTCACTGAAGCACACTACACAGTTCTACAGAATTCCGCCTTGGTGGCTCCGTATATGGATGAACACAAGAATTTGCTACGCTCCAAACACCCGGAGCGGTCTGATGACTGGATTACACGTGAACAAACCAGGAGTTTCGCCAGCTGGTTGCAAGCACGTACCATGCATGACACCTCTATTGAAGATGACCTGTACTTGCTGTCCCAGTTACCATCTTCGAATATAATGACTTTCAAAGGGTACGAGATAAATGGTAATACATTTTACACGATCGCCCAAGATAAGAAGAGCACCAACCAAAACAGTGGTGTCCGCTTTGATGCAGAAACCAAGATGGGAAAGGAAACATATTATGGTTATATACAGGACATACGGGAACTTGACTATCGACGTGGTTTGAAGGTCCCTTTGTTTCGGTGCAAATGGGTCAATATGACACGAGGCGGGGTAACGGAAGACCCGCAGTACGGAATGACAACAGTGGATCTCAACAATCTTGCGTATGCAGACGAACCATTCGTCCTAGCCAATGATGTGGCACAGGTTTTCTATGTGAAGGACATGTCTACCAAGCCAAGAAAAAGAAAAGATAAGGAAGCGAATGCATCATACGATGAGTCAAAGCGGCACATAGTTCTTTCTGGGAAGAGAAACATCGTGGGAGTGGATGAAAAGAATTTTATGTGTTTTGGCATTTGAAACACGAAGAAATTTTATGTGCAAGCAAATTCTTTCATGCATTTATTGATTTTTTCAGCTAAATGACCCTGAAATTGAAAAGCATTTCAAATGAACTCAGAAAAGGATGAAAGTTGGCATGGTATCATAATTTCACCCACATAGCATGTGCAAAAAAGTAGAGAGGGTTACCGCAAAAACTGGATGCACTTCGTGTACAAAATGGACAATCTGTTTCGAAGTATCAGGGTTTCGGACGAAAACTCATCCGTTACAAAGGCATTTCATTTTTAAATAACTTAAGCATTACCAAATTGAATATAATGATAAAACACACTAATATTAAACATAAGAAAAAAGAATCACTGGAAAATGTATTTTTAAAGTTAAGTTATTCACAAACTAGTGATTCACACAAATTTCAAATAGTTCAAATTTAAACTATTCAAATTTAAAAACTACCGGCACTAATTGAAAGTTTCTAAAAACTATCAAAAATATTCACAAAGAAACTCTAAATACAGCAAAAAACAACTAAAAATAAATAAAATAAAATAAATAAAGCAGAAAAGAAAAAACTAAATGAAAAAAGCCCACCTACCGGGCCACAGCGGCCTGCATACGACTAGAAACCCAACCTGTTGTTGGGCCAGGATGCAGGCCCGCAAGCCCAATAGGTCCCACAGGGCAGAGTAGCAGAGGTAGGCCCAGAAGGCCTGCTTTAGAGAGGAGCTCGAGACAGCAGCGGCGGCGGGGCTTATAAGCAGGTGTGAGCGCCCTTCGGCTAGCGAGGTGGGACTAAACTTCTGCGCCACTCGCCTGGCAGCGCACCCCCTTTAGTACCGGGTCGTGGCACCAACCGGTACTAAAGGGGGGGCCTTTAGTACCGGTTGGAGCCAGGAACCGGTACTAAAGGGGGGTGCTCCCCCCCGCTTGGCCTGGCCAAAACAGGCCTTTAGTACCGGTTGGTGGCTCCAACCGGTACTAAAGGTGTCCCCTATATAAGAAACACTTCGAAAATTTTCAGTTTCTCATCTCCCACTTCTCTCTGCCGCCGCCCCGTCCCGCGCCGTCGCCGCCCCCGTCGCGCCGTCCCCGTCGACTCCGCGACGCCCCCGTCCTCGTCGCGTCGTCCCCGTCGACTCCGCGGCACCCCCGTCGTCGTCCCGGTCGCCGATCCCCTCGCTTCGCCGTCGCCGTCGCCTTTGGATCGACCTCGCCCTCGTCGTCGTCGTCGCCTCGACCTTGCCCACGCGCGCTGTGAGCCCCTCCCCCGGCCCCTCTCCTCCCTCCAATCGATCGTAGCGCACACCGGCGCCGGCGCCGGCGCCGACCGTAGCGCACACACACGCGCGCGCGCACACACACACTACATGCACACACACACACACACACACACTACACACACACTAGACGCGCACACACACACAATTTTTCTGTTTTTAGCTTTTAGTTTTTTCTGTTTTTCTGTTTTTCATACAAAGTTTTAGATGAATTAATTAATTAGATTAGATTAATGTCAAATAGTATATAGAAATGTTAGTTATAATATATATAATGTCAAATGTAATAGAAATGTTAGAAATTTTGGAAATGTTAGTTTTAGCTAGCTAGATGAATTAGATTAATTTCAAATTGTTAGACGATGATCGATGTTTTTTTAGTTTCTTATATTTTTAGTTATAAAATTTAGAATTTGCATATATGAAATCATCACAATCCATCATTTAAAAAATGTTACTTTACTTTTGCGGCATATAGTATTTTGTTGTCGACGATGCCCGGCCCGCATCCTCGTCGTCGACACGTCCGCGACGACGTCCTGCTTCAGAGGACCCATGTCCGGGACTGGGCTCCGCCGGGCTGGCACTGGGAGGTGCTACCTTTAGGGGCGTGACGCTTGGTGAGGAACCCGGCCCCGGGTCCTGTCGTCGACCCTCATCTCCTTTGGTGGCATTCACATGGGCCACTTTCGGTGCGGAGGGAGCCGGCCCCGCCGGAGGTGGTACGTCGCCGTGTCAGGGAGGAGGACGAGCACGTCCATCGCTACATGGCTGCTATGGACGTCAGGTTCTCCAATACCTGGCAGGTTCTTTGGGGAGATCACCCGAGCTATGATCCAGTGATGGTTCCTTCTCTTTGGGTGTCCACCGCCCGCACCTCAGGAACCGCGAGTGGCCTAGATTACTCTGTACTATTCGATCTTTATTAGCTTGCTAGCTAGCTAGTGATGTATTCAATATTATATCTATTATTCGAGATGATGTATTAGAGATTATATCTATTATTCGAGACGATGTATTCGAGATTATATCTATTATTCGAGATTATACTAAATTGTTTTATATTTCTTTTGGCATAGTTAAATAAAAGCTATGGCGGACAATACCGACAGAGAGAGAGAACAGACCATGCTCGATATCATACGCGGGCCAGATGATTATCAGAATGAAGAAGATTTTGACGGCTCCGAATTTCTAAACAACACCGGAGAGGGTGATATGATATTCGATCGCGACGACCGAGAAGATGAAGTCATGAACTACGACGAAGAACATGTTGATCCTGAAACAACAAACACCGGCGAGGTATATATATTTATATAAGCAGGAATCTGGTGATCATCGCATGTTTTAAATGAGTTGAAGATATATTAACGAATCGATCTTTCTTCTTTCAGCCATCCGGATCGAGCAAATCTTCAGGCAAAAGGACGAAACGAGGCCCGAAGAAAAAGTTGAAGGAGGGCGTAAAGTACAATATCGAGGCAATCAGACCTAATGGCGAACCATTAGCGCCTAAGAAGATTGCGGACAAGTTCGTTCGTCGGTGCGGAGTTCTTGTGAAGGACCAACTCCCGATCTCCCTTCAAGAATGGAGAAAGCCAGCAAATCCACGTCCAGATGTTACTTTTGTCGACGAGAATCAAAAAAATCTGCTTTGGGATACTCTCATGGAACATTTCACCCTACCAGATAATTTCACAGAAGCAGACGTGCGGAAAGTCAAGGACGCTGCTTTTAGGAAGATGGCGGTTGCATTCAAGAACCACAAGAGAATGATGTGGGAGAAGTACGTCAAAGGAGGAAGGAAGACTCCAGTATTCGAGGGGATACTAGAGAATCAAAGTGCTCATTGGGACGATTTCGTGAAATTCAAGGATTCAGAATTAGCTAAGGAACGGTCGAGAATAAACAAGAAGAATGCCGAAAAAAGGATAAGTTAAATAAGATGGGGCCAGGTGGCTACGTGGTGGCAATGCCTAAGTGGGATAAGTTTGAGAAAGAGATGGAGGATGCAGGTGTCACTCCGGTTAGTAAGAGCTGCCCCCCCAGGTGCAGGACTTGGTTCTATGTGCATGGGGGGGAGTTGGACCCAAAGACAGGCAATGTTTCGACGAAGGCATGTCTGAACGGAGCCGACGATGCGCTACTTGTTGCAATAGAAGAGGCTCGATCGGGGGTGTTCCAGCCCAACAGAGAGAACGACGAGCTTACGCGTGCCCTGGGAAATCCTGAACACCCAGGAAGAACACGAGGCAAGGGCGCTATTCCGTGGTATGAGGGGTTTTCGGACTGGAACGCCGACTACAGAACCCGTGCGAGAAAGAAGATTGCGGAGGAGAAGAAGAGGAAGATGGAGGAGGAGAAAAGGAAGCTCGACTATGAACGCCTTCAAGTCCTAGAAGCAAGTCAAGCGGAATTGGCAGCTAAATTCCAGCGGCAGCAGGAGCAGATCGACTCACTTAGCTAGCAAAGGGGGTCTCAGCAGCTGCAGCAGCTAGCGGATGATCCAGCATTGGATACCACCGCCCCATCCATGCCGAGAAGCAGCGTGGGTTCCGCCCCGGGCGACGCAGTAGTGCTGGATAGATACCCCGTGGATGACATCACGGAGAACACTAACTGCGAGCTACACTTCAAAATGAAGAACATATCCATGAAGGTGGCGGGCGCCGTTGCTTTTTCAAATTCCCCCGAGGCAACCTTCCATTGCAACCCGATTCCAGCGGGCTATGCTCGTGTCTTGGTTGATGAGGTGGTGGACCAATATTCATGGCTAGAGCTTGACATTCCTGGAGGTGATGAGGAGCACACACTCGGAGATGCCAAACATCGTATCATCCTATGGAGAAAGGATTGCATCATTTTTCGAAGGCCACCGACACCGCGTCACCCGACTCCTCGTCGAAGTCCGCCACCGAGTCAGCAGACTCCCACTCCTCCAAGTCCACCAACGTGTGAGGCCACTCCTCCTCCTCCAAGTCTGGCAAAGTGTCAAGCCACTCCTCCTCCAAGTCCGACACAGCGTCAGACGTCCACTCCTCCTCCAAGTCCGGCACAACCTCAGGCCACTCCTCCTCCAAGTCCGGCACAGCTTCAGGCCACTCCTCCTCGTCCAACTCAGCCCCGTCAGCCGTCTCCGCCGCCTCAGCAATCGCAGAAGAGACACCCCGCAGCTATGGTGCGTAGCGGTACCAGTCGAGGTCATAGTACAGGAAGTACAGGCGGAGGCAAGCGATATAAATATGGTCCAAACCTCACTACTCCTCTTCCTGTGAGGGCTTACGACAGGACCGAGGAGCAAACCAATGCCATAGTGCGGGCAGAAGTCGACGCCCATTTTGGACCGAAACCGCCACCGCCGCCAAGGGAGAAAGTGCCTGTGGAAGTAGTTGACCACTTCATTCGTATGGCTCAACCACCAGCTCCTAAGCCTGTTGACACAGACTATGAGCGCCACATCAGGAAGTTACATCGACAACATCTACAGAAGGAGGCGAGCTCGAGCTCGAGCAAACAACAAGCAGCTGTCGAAAAATGCGAGAAAACCGTTGCCCAGCTGGGAGAACAGGCGGCGCAATCGACCCCCCCCCCCCGCTTGTTGTGCCGACAACACGTGACAGTACGCGCGCCCAATATTATTGTGGCCAAACAGTTTACGTTCCCGAGGTGGGCGATGTGGTAATAACCCAGGAGCATATAATGCAGGCTGAAGAACTCAAGATCACTGTTGGACAACTCCTCGAGATCGAGGACATGCCTGTGATTACAGAGGAGGAAATAAAACGGAAATATGTCCGGGGCCAACTTTTGGTCAAGCCAGAAGATGTCAAGAAGCTCCCAACGAGAATGTATGAATTGCATCAATGGTACATGGACATTACCAAGAGACCCGATCGAGAGTCCCTCATGGTGGATGTCAAGAAGGATCAATACTACCATGAGAAAGCTGTGGCCGTTGAGTATTCTGAACTGTTTCAGTTATACAATCAAGACGCACTCGACAAATCTATCGTCAGTTGCTATTGTCTGTAAGTGATTTCTTTCTGTAATTTAAGTCTCAAGCTAGCTGTAGTGATCCTTTTGATCAATCATTACCTGTAATTATCCTCACTATATTCTTTTCTGTGGTATTATGCAGGATGAAGATGTATGAAATAAGAAAAGGTGGACGCTATGGCATTGGGTTCATTGACCCAAACACCGTTAATCAATACACATGGAAAATGAGCAAGTATTATGAAAAGCAGGTAGAGGACAGCATGCTAGAGTTCTTGAAGCACCTCAAATACAATGAAGATATACTACTTCCTTACAACTTCGAGTGAGTCACACTTTCTTGTACTACAAATTCTCTGTTTTTGCCTACTAGCTAGCTACATGTTTTTGCTTACATATGCCCGCTTAATTAAGACATGCAAACGTGTGTGCATGCAGATTTCACTGGATCTTGTGTATCATTAAAGTTGACGCCGGAACAGTTGAAATACTGGACTCGCTACTCAAAGCAAATAGTGACTACAACATCTTGTATGGGATAGTCAACAGGTAATTTCAATCATTATTAACTATATATCTCGGCCTATTTAGTTCGTCATTTCATGATATGAACTATTTAATAACCCCTTTATTCATTTTCTTTGTCGGCGGGCAGGGCTTGGGCAAGGTTCATCAGTGTCACGGAAGGCGAATGGAAACCACAGCTGAAATGGTTACGATCCAAGGTAAGTAATTAAGTAGTACTAGCTAGCTAGCTAGCTGCCATCTCTTTAATTATCATGCTTGATTAATTATTATCTGATCAAATTAAATTCCATTCTCGTAATAAAGGCCCTGAAGCAAGCGTAGGGGACTAATCTGTGTGCATACTGCGTTTGCGAGAACATTCGCATGATGGCGTCCGAAAGGAGCAGATCTCAAAGACAGGAATGGGTACGCTTGTCAGAACACTATTCACAATTTTTACACCATTATCGATATCTAGTCACACAACTAATACACATGCATATTGATCTCCTTCTTAATCTTAACAGTTCAAAGAGGTGCGGGACAAGCTCCTAGAAACGGAGCGCGTAGGAGCACTTCAAGAGGAAATAGCGGGATTTTTGCTCGACCAGGTCATAAATCCGAAGGGAGAATACTATTTCCCGCTACCGCCCCCATCGAACATGTCATGAACCACTTCCAATTGTCATCGTGCTCCGAAGGCACAAATTAGGCTAATGCCACTGGCTCCGAAGGCAACATGCATATGTAGGAGAAATTGTATACAGTTATACATGTGTGTATGTGTAAATTAATATGGTGGTTTGTGAGACATTGATGATATATATATGATTGGTTCTACTAGAAATTCTATTTATATATATATATATATGCATAACGTGTACAATGTGTAGTACCGTAAAATACCAGCAAACGAAAAAGAATTAAAATGGAAAACACAAAATTAAATGAAAAAGAAATCATAAAACCAAAAATCCCCCAAACATTTTAGTACCGGTTGGTGTTACCAACCGGTACTAAAGGGCTCCCGGCCCCCGGAGCTGGCTCGTGCCACGTGGTTGCCCTTTAGCACCGGTTTGTGCTGAACCAGTACTAAAGGGGGGGGGCTTTAGTGCCGAAATGTTAGTGCCGGTTCCGAAACTGGCACTAAAGGGCCTTACGAACCAGTGCTATTGCCCTGTTCTGCACTAGTGTCTTCCCGGCAACTGATTTACCGGCCGCGGCAACTCCCTTGTCGTCCTTCTTGAAGTTCTTCTTACCCTTTCCTTTCTTGAAACTAGTGGTTTTATTGACCATCAACACTTGATGTTCCTTTTTGATTTCCACCTCCGCTGATTTCAGCATTGAAAATACTTCAGGAATAGTTATCACCATCCCCTGCATATTGTAGTTCATCACAAAGCTCTTGTAGCTAGGTGGGAGCGACTGAAGGATTATGTCAATGACCGCCTCATCCGGGAGGTTAATGTCCAGCTGGGACAAAGCGGTTGTGCAACCCAGACATTTTGAGTATGTGCTCACTGACAGAACTATTTTCCTCCATCTTACAACTGTAGAACTTGTCGGAGATTTCATATCTCTCGACCCGGGCATGAGCTTGGAAAACCATTTTCAGCTCTTCGAACATCTCATATGCTCCGTGTTGCTCAAAACGCTTTTGGAGCCCCGATTCCATGTTGTAAAGCATGCCACACTGAACGAGGGAGTAATCATCAGCACGTGATTGCCAAGCTTTCAAAACATCTTGGTTCTCTGGGATGGGTGCTTCACCTAGCGGTGCTTCTAGGACATATGCTTTCTTGGAAGCTATGAGGATGATCCTCAGGTTCCGGACCCAGTCCGTATAGTTGCTGCCATCATCTTTCAGCTTGGTTTTCTCTAGGAACGCGTTGAAGTTGAGGTTGACATGAGCGTTGGCCATTTGATCTACAAGACATTTTGCAAAGGTTTTTAGACTAAGTTCATGATAATTAAGTTCATCTAATCAAATTATTTAATGAACTCTCACTCAGACAGACATCCCTCTAGTCATCTAAGTGATACATGATCCGAGTCAACTAGGTCATGTCCGATCATCACGTGAGACGGACTAGTCATCATCGTTGAACATATCGTATCTTCTATACGACTCATGTTCAACCTTTCGGTCTTCCGTGTTCCGAGGCCATGTCTGTACATGCTAGGCTCGTCAAGTCAGCCTAAGTGTATTGGTGTGTAAATCTGGCTTACACCCGTTGTATTCGAACGTTAGAATCTATCACACCCGATCATCACGTGGTGCTTCGAAACAACGAACCTTCGCAATGGTGCACAGTTAGGGGGAACACTTTCTTGAAATTATTGTGAGAGATCACCTTATTTAAGCTACCGTCGTTCTAAGAAAATAAGATGTAAAACATGATAAACATCACATGCAATCAAATAGTGACATGATATGGCCAATATCATTTTTCTCCTTTTGATCTCCATCTTCGGGGCGCCGTGATCATCATCGTCACCGGCATGACACCATGATCTCCATCATCATGATCTCCATCATCGTGTCTTCATGAAGTTGTCTCGTCATCTATTACTTCTACTACTATGGCTAACGGTTTAGCAATAAAGTAAAGTAATTACATGACGTTTATGTTGACACGCAGGTCATAAATAAAGTAAGACAACTCCTATGGCTCCTCCGGTTGTCATACTCATCGACATGGAAGTCGTGATTCCTATTACAAGAACATGATCAATCTCATACATCACATATATCATTCATCACATCCTTTTGGCCATATCACATCACACGACACATGCTGCAAAAACAAGTTAGACGTCCTCTAATTATTGTTGCAAATTTTTGCGTGGCTACTATAGGTTTCTTAGCAAGAACGTTTCTTACCTACGCCAAAACCACAACGTGATATGCCCATTTCTATTTACCCTTCATAAGGACCCTTTTCATCGAATCCGATCCGACTAAAGTGGGAGAGATAGACACCCGCTAGCCACCTTATGCAACTAGTGCATGTCAGTCGGTGGAACCTGTCTCACGTAAGCGTACGTGTAAGGTCGGTCCGGGCCGCTTCATCCCACGATGCCGCCGAATCAAGATAAGACTAGTAACGGCAAGTAAATTCACAAAATCGACGCCCACAACATCTTGTGTTCTACTCGTGCATAGAAACTACGCATAGTCCTAGCTCATGATGCCACTATTAGGGAACATAGCAGAATTTTAAAATTTTCTACGCATCACCAAGATCAATCTATGGAGTCATCTAGCAACGAGGGAGAGGGGAGAGCATCTACATACCCTACTAGATCGCGAGCGGAAGCGTTCAAGAGAACTGGGTTGATGGAGTCGTACTCGTCGTGATCCAAATCACCGATGACCGAGCGCCGAACGGACGGCACCTCCGCGTTCAACACATGTACGGTTAGGGAAGATGTCTCCTCCTTGTTGATCCAGCAAGGGGAAGGAGAGGTTGATGGAGATCCAGCAGCACGACGGCGTGGTGGTGGAAGCAACAGTGATCTCGGCAGGGCTTCGCCAAGCTCCAACAAGAGGGAGAGGTGTTACGAGGGGAGAGGGAGGCGCCAGGGACTTGGGTGCGGCTGCCCTCCCTCTCCCCCCCACTATATATAGGGCCCCTAGGGGGGGCGCCGGCCCTAGGAGATCCCATCTCCAAGGGGGGTGGCGGCCAAGGGGGGACTTGCCCCCCAAGTCAGGTGGGGCGCCCCCCACCCCTAGGGTTTCCAACCCTAGGTGCAGGGGGAGGCCCATGGGGGGCACACCAGCCCACCAGGGGCTGGTTCCCCTCCCACTTCAGCCCATGGGGCCCTCCGGGATAGGTGGCAACACCCGGTGGACCCCCGGGACCCTTCCGATGGTCCCAGTACAATACCGGTGACCCCCGAAACTTTCCCGGTGGCCGAAACTGGGCTTCCTATATACAATTCTTCACCTCTGGACCATTCCGGAACTCCTCGTGACGTCCGGGATCTCATCCGGGACTCCGAACAACATTCGGGTTACTGCATATACATATCCCTACAACCCTAGCGTCACCGAACCTTAAGTGTGTAGACCCTACGGGTTCGGGAGACATGTAGACATGACCGAGACGACTCTCCGGTCAATAACCAACAGTGGGATCTGGATACCCATGTTGGCTCCCACATGCTCCTCGATGATCTCATCAGATGAACCACGATGTCAAGGATTCAAGTAATCCTGTATACAATTCCCTTTGTCAATCGGTACGTTACTTGCCCGAGATGCGATCGTCGGTATCCCAATACCTCGTTCAATCTCATTACCGGCAAGTCACTTTACTCATACCGTAATGCATGATCCCGTGACCAAACACTTGGTAACATGGAGCTCATTATGATGATGCATTACCGAGTGGGCCTAGTGATACCTCTCCGTCATACGGAGTGACAAATCCCAGTCTCGATCCGTGTCAACCCAACAGATACTTTCGGGGATACCTGTAGTATACCTTTATAGTCACCCAGTTACGTTGTGACGTTTGGTACACCCAAAGCACTCCTACGGCATTCGGGAGTTACACGATCTCATGGTCTAAGGAAACGATACTTGACATTGGAAAAGCTCTAGCAAACAAACTACATGATCTTGTGCTATGCTTAGGATTGGGTCTTGTCCATCAAATCATTCTCCTAATGATGTGATCCCGTTATCAATGACATCCAATGTCCATAGTCAGGAAACCATGACTATCTGTTGATCAACGAGCTAGTTAACTAGAGGCTCACTAGGGACATGTTATGGTCTATGTATTCACATATGTATTATGATTTCCGGATAACACAATTATAGCATGAATAATAGACAGTTATCATGAACAAGGAAATATAATAATAATCATTTTATTATTTCCTCTAGGGCATATTTCCAACAATTAGCACTCCGATTGCTCCTATTACCGATGCTGAATCTTGTGAAATTAATGCTGCTTTGTTGAATCTTGTCATGAAAGATCAAGTTTCTGGCCTTCCTTGTGAAGATGCCGCTACCCATGTAAACAACTTTGTTGAATTGTGTGATATGCAAAAGAAGAAAGATGTGGATATTGATATTGTTAAATTGAAGCTATTTCCTTTTCCCTTAGAGATCGTACTAAAACTTGGTTCTCTTCTTTGCCTAAAAATAGTATTGATTCATGGAATAAGTGCAAAGATGCTTTTATCTCTAAGTATTTTTCCTCCCGCTAAGATCATCTCTCTTAGAAATGATATTACGAACTTTACGCAACTTGATCATGAGCATGTTGCACAAGCTTGGGAGAGGATGAAATTAATGATACATAATTTCCCTACACATGGTTTGAATTTATGGATGATTATACAAAAAAATATGCCGGATTGAATTTTGCTTCTAGAAATCTTTTAGATTCAGCCGCGGGAGGTACTTATATGGAAATCACTTTAGGAGAAGCTACTAAACTCCTAGATAATATTATTGGTAATTATTCTCAATGGCGCACCGAAAGATCCACTAGTAAAAAAGTTCATGCGATTGTAGAGATTAATGTTTTGAGTGGAAAGATGGATGAACTTATGAAATTGTTTGCTAATAAGAGTGTTTCTTCTGATACTAATGATATGCCTTTGTCCACTTTGATTGAAAATAATAATGAACTATGGATGTGAATTTTGTTGGTAGGAACAATTTTGGTAACAACACGTATAGAGGAAACTTTAATTCTAGGTCGTTCCCTAGTAATTCCTCTAATAATTATGGTAATTCCTACAACAACTCTTATGGAAATTTTAATAAGATGCCCTCTGATTTTGACACTAGTGTTAAAGAATTTATGAATTCGCAAAAGAATTTCAATACTTTGCTTGAAGAAAAATTGCTTAAGATTGATGAGTTGGCTAGAAACGTGGATAGAATTTCTCTTGATGTTGATTCTTTGAAACTTAGATCTATTCCACCTAAGCATGATATCAATGAGTCTCTCAAAGCCATGATAGTTTCCATTGATGGGTGCAAAGAAAGAACCGCTAGGATGCGTGCTAAAAAAGGTTGCTTTGTGAAAGTGTGCTCTTCTAGTTTTCATGATAATAATGATGAAGATCTAAAAGTGATTTATGTGCCCCCTATTAAATCTTTGTTTTACAATTTGAATCTTGATAAAGATGGGACTGGAGATGAGTCAACTTTAGTTAAAAGGTGTCCCAGGGTTCTTAGATCTTGATGCTAAAATTAATAAAAGTGGGATTGAAGAGGTCAAAACTTTACATAGCAATGAACCCACTACTTTGGATTTCAAGGAATTTAATTATGATAATTGCTCTTTGATAGATTGTATTTCCTTGTTGCAATCTGTGTTAAATTCTCCTCATGCTTATGATCAAAATAAAGCTTTTACTAAACATATCGTTGATGCTTTAATGCAATCTTATGAAGAAAAGCCTGATTTAGAAGTTTCTATCCCTAGAAAACTTTATGATGAGTGGGAACCTAATATTAAAATTAATTTTAAAGATTATGAATGCTATGCTTTGCGTGATTTGGGTGCTAGTGTTTCCATGATTCCAAAAACTTTGTGCGATGTGTTAGGTTTCTGTGAATTTGATGATTGTTCTTTAAATTTGCATCTTGCGGATTCCACCATTGAGAAACCTATGGGAAGGATTAATGATGTTCTTCTTGTTGCAAATAGGAATTATGTGCCCGTATATTTCATTGTTCTTGATATAGATTGCAATCCTACATGTCCAATTATTCTTGGTAGACCTTTCCTTAGAACGATTGGTGCAATTATTGACATGAATGAAGGAAATATTAGATTCCACTTTCCATTAAGGAAAGGCATGGAACACTTTCCTAGAAAGAAAATTAAATTGCCTTATGAATCAATTATGAGAGCCACTTATGGATTGCATACCAAAGATGACAATACCAGGATCTATTCTTGCTATTGTGCCTAGCTAGGGGCGTTAAACGATAGCGCTCGTTGGGAGGCAACCCAATTTTATTTTTGCTTTTTACTTTTTGTTCCTGTTTAGTAATAAATAATTTATCTAGCATCTGTTATGATTGTGTTTTTTATGTTTTAATTAGTGTTTGTGCGAAGTAAAGCCTTTAGGATCTTCTTGGGTGATTGTTGTTTGATCTTGCTAATAAAAACAAAAAGTATCCGGTCACGAAAATAATTATCATATTTTACCAGAGTGCGATCAAATATTAATTCCAACTGCAGTAGATCAATATAAAAATTGTCCTGGTCGCCCCAATTTTTCAGAAGTTTCGGAGTGACCGAAGTATTCGAATTATCCAGATTGCTACAGACTGTTCTAATTTTGACAGATTCTGTTTTTCGTGTGTTGTTTGCTTATTTTGATGAATCTATGGCTAGTATCGGGGCGTATGAACCACAGAGAAGTTGGAATACAGTAGGTTTAACACCAATATAAATAAAGAATGAGTTCATTACAGTACCTTAAAGTAGTGGTTTATTTTCTTATACTGACGGAGCTCATGAGATTTTCTGTTGAGTTTTCTGTTGTGAAGTTTTCAAGTTTTTGGGTAAAGATTTGATGGATTTTGGAATAAGGTGTGGCAAGAGCCTAAGCTTGGGGATGCCCAAGACACCCCAAGGTAAAATTCAAGGACAACCAAAAGCCTAAGCTTGGGGATGCCCCGGAAGGCATCCCCTCTTTTGTCTTCGTCTATCGGTAACTTTACTTGAGGCTATATTTTTATTCACCACATGATATGTGCTTTGCTTGGAGCGTCTTCTATGATTTGAGTCTTTGCTTTTTACTTTACCACAATCATCCTTGCTGTACACACCTTTTGGTAGAGACACACATGAATCGGAATTTATTAGAATACTCTATGTGCTCCACTTATATCTTTTGAGATAGATAATTTTGCTCTAGTGCTTCACTTATATCTTTTTAGAGCACGGTGGTGGTTTTATTTTATAGAAATTATTGATCCCTCATGCTTCACTTATATTATTTTGAGAGTCCTCTAGAACAGCATGATAATTTGCTTTGGTTATATAATTAGTCCTAATATGATGGGCATCCAAGATGGGTATAATAAAAACTTTCATATAAAGTGCATTGAATACTATGAGAAGTTTGATTCCTTATGATTGTTTTGAGATATGAAGATGGTGATATTAGATTCATGCTAGTTGACTAGTTGTGAATTTGGGAGATACTTGTGTTAAAGTTTGTGATTCCCGTAGCATGCACGTATGGTGAACTGTTATGTGATGAAGTCGGAGCATGATTTATTTATTGATTGTCTTCCTTATGAGTGGCGGTCGGGGACGAGCGATGATCTTTTGCTACTAATCTATCCCCCAAGGAGCATGCGCGTAGTACTTAGTTTCAATAACTAATAGATTTTTTCAATAAGTATGTGAGTTCTTTATGACTAATGTTGAGTCCATGGATTATACGCACTCTCACCCTTCCACCATTGCTAGCTTCTCTAATTCCGCGCACCTTTCGCCGGTATCATACACCCACCATATACCTTCCTCAAAACAGCCACCATACCTACCTATTATGGCATTTCCATAGCCATTCCGAGATATATTGCCATGCAACTTTCCACTGTTCCGTTTATTATGACACGCTCCATCACTGTCATATTGCTTTGCATGATCATGTAGTGGACATCATATTTGTGGCAAAGCCACCATTCATAATTCTTTCATGCATGTCACTCTTGATTCATTGCACATCCCGGTACACCGCCGGAGGCATTCACATAGAGTCATATTTTGTTCTAAGTATGGAGTTGTAATTCTTGAGTTGCAAGTAAATAAAAGTGTGATGATCATCATTATTAGAACATTGTCCCAGTGAGGAAAGGATGATGGAGACTATGATTCCCCCACAAATCGGGATGAGACTCTGGATGAAAAAAGGCCATAAAAGGGAGAAAGGCCCAAATAAAAAATGAGAGAAAAAGAGAGAAGGGACAATGCTACTATCCTTTTACCACACTTCTGCTTCAAAGTAGCACCATGATCTTCATGATAGATAGTCTCCTATGTTGTCACTTTCATATACTAGTAGGAATTTTTCATTATAGAACTTGGCTTGTATATTCCAATGATGGGCTTCCTCAAAATTGCCCTAGGTCTTCATGAGCAAGCAAGTTGGATGTACACCCACTTAGTCTCTTTTGTTGAGCTTTCATACACTTATAGCTCTAGTTCATCTGTTGCATGGCAATCCCTACTCACTCATATTGATATCTATTGATGGGCATCTCCATAGCCAGTTGATACGCCTAGTTGATGTGAGACTATCTTCTCCTTTTTGTCT
Organism: Triticum urartu; assembly: GCF_003073215.2. Lineage (NCBI taxonomy): Eukaryota > Viridiplantae > Streptophyta > Magnoliopsida > Poales > Poaceae > Triticum > Triticum urartu. The sequence continues at coordinate 628,497,236 of NC_053026.1, forward strand.
TCTCCACAACCACCATTCTATTCCACCTATAGTGCTATGTCCATGGCTCACGCTCATGTATTGCGTGAAAATTGAAAAAGTTTGAGAACATCAAAAGTATGAAACAATTGCTTGGCTTGTCATCGGGGTTGTGCATGATTTAATATTTTGTGTGATGAAGATAGAGCAAAGCCAGACTATATGATTTTGTAGGGATAACTTTCTTTGGCCATGTTATTTTGAGAAGACATGATTGTTTTATTGGTATGCTTGAAGTATTATTGTTTTTATGTCAATATTAAACTTTTTTTGAATCTTTCGGATCTGAACATTCATGCCACAATAAAGAAAATTACATTGACAATTATATTAGGTAGCATTCCACATCAAAAAATCTGTTTTTATCATTTACCTACTCAAGGACGAGCAGGAATTAAGCTTGGGGATGCTTGATACGTCTCCAACATATCTATAATTTTTTATTGTTCCATGCTATTATATTATCTGTTTTGGGTGTTTAATGGGCTTTAATATGCTCTTTTATATTATTTTTGGGACTAACCTATTAACCTAAGGCCCAGTGCCAGTTTTTGTTTTTTTTGCCTATTTCAGTGTTTAGTAGAAAAGGAAAATCAAACGGAATCCAAATGGAACAAAACCTTCGTGAGGATCTTTCTTGGAACAAACGCAATCCAGGAGACTTGGAGTGGAAGTCTAGAACTCCGTGAGGTGTACACGAGGTAGGAGGCCGAGCCCAGGGGGTAGGCGCGCCCCCACCCTCGTGGGCCCCACGGAGCTCCACCGACGTACTTCGTTCGCCTATATATACTCTTATACCCTAGAAACATCAGGAGAAGCCATGAAACCACTTTTCCACCGCCACAACCTTCTGTACCCGTGAGATCCCATCTTGGGGCCTTTTTCGGCAATCTGCCGGAGGGGGATTCGATCACGGAGGGCTTCTACATCAACACCATAGCCTCTCCGATGATTTGTGAGTAGTTTAGCACAGACCTTCGGGTCCATAGTTATTAGCTAGATGGCTTCTTCTCTCTCTTTGGTTCTCAATACAAAGTTCTCCTCGATGTTCTTGGAGATCTATTCGATGTAATACTTTTTGCGGTGTGTTTGCCGAGATCCGATGAATTGTGGATTTATGATCAAGTTTATCTATGAACAAAATTTGGTTCTTCTCTGAATTCTTATATGCATGATTTGATATCTTTGTAGGTCTCTCCGAATTATCGGTTTAGTTTGGCCTACTAGATTGATCTTTCTTGCAATGGGAGAAGTGCTTAGCTTTGGGTTCAATCTTGCGATGTCCTTTCCCAGTAACAGCAGGGGCAGCAAGGCACGTATTGTATTGTTGCCATCGAGGATAAAAAGATGGGGTTTATATCATATCGCTTGAGTTTATCCCTCTACATCATGTCATCTTGCTTAAAGCATTACTCTGCTCTTATGAACTTAATACTCTAGATGCATGCTAGATAGAGGTCGATGTGTGGAGTAATAGTAGTAGATGCAGAATCATTTCGGTCTACTTAACACGGACGTGATGCCTATATTCATAATCATTGCCTAGATATTCTCATAACTATGCGCCCTTCTATCAATTTCTCGGCAGTAATTTGTTCACCCACCGTAATATATGCTATCATGAGAGAAGCCACTAGTGAAACCTATGGCCCCCGGGTCTATTTTCCATCATATTAGTTTCCGATTTACAATTCTAGTTTTCTATTTATTTTGCAATCTTTACTTTCCAATCTATACAACAAAAATACCAAAAAAATTATATTATTATCTTGATCAGATCTCACTTTTGCGAGTGACCGTGAAGGGATTGACAACCCCTTTATCACATTGGTTGCAACGTTCTTGATTGTTTGTGCAGGTACTAGGTGACTTGCGTGTTATCTCCTACTGGATTGATACCTTGGTTCTCAAAAACTAAGGGAAATACTTACCCTACTTTGCTGCATCACCATTTCCTCTTCAAGGGAAAACCAACACACGCTCAAGAGGTAGCAAGAAGGATTTCTGGCGCCGTTGCCGGGGAGATTTACGCTCAAGTCAAGACATCCCAAGTACCCATCACAAACTCTTGTCCCTCGCATTACATTATTCGCCATTCGCCTCTCATTTTCCTCTCCCCCACTTCACCTTTGCCGTTTTATTCTCCCTTTTCCATTCGCCTTCTTTCGCTTGCTTCTCGTGTGATTGTGTGTTTGATTGATTGTTTGTCACAATGGCTCAAGATAATACTAAATTACGTGACTTTTCCAATACCAACAACAATGATTTTATTAGCACTCCGATAGCTCCTATTACCGATGTTGAATCTTGTGAAATTAATGCTGCTTTGTTGAATCTTGTCATGAAAGATCAATTTTCTGGCCATCGTGAAGATGCCGCTACCCATCTAAACAACTTTGTTGATTTGCGTGATATGCAAAAGAAGAAAGATGTGTATAATGATATTGTTAAATTGAAGCTATTTCCGTTTTCCCTTAGAGATCGTGCTAAAACTTGGTTCTCTTCTTTGCCTAAAAAAAGTATTGATTCATGGAATAAGTGCAAACATGCTTTTATTTCTAAGTATCCCCCCCTGCTAAGATCATCTCTCTTAGAAATGATATTATGAATTTTAAGCAACTTGATCATGAGCATGTTGCACAAGCTTGGGAGAGGATGAAATTAATGATACGTAATTTCCCTACACATGGTTTGAATTTATGGATGATTATACAAAAAAATTATGCCGGATTGAATTTTGCTTCTAGAAATCTTTAAGATTTGGCCACGGGAGGCACTTTTATGGAAATCACTCTAGGATAAGCTAATAAACTCCTAGATAATATTATGGTTAATTATTCTCAATGGCACACCAAAAGATCCACTAGTAAGAAAGTTCATGCGAATGAAGAGGTTAATGTTTTGAGTGGAAAGATGGATGAACTTATGAAATTGTTTGCTAATAAGAGTGTTTCTTCTGGTCCTAATGATATGCCTTTGTCCACTTTGATTGAAAATAATAATGAATCTATGGATGTAAATTTTGTTGGTACGAACAATTTTGATAACATCGCGTACAGAGGAAACTTTAATTATAGGTCGTTCCCTAGTAATTCCTGGAAAGCGCTACTGCTACGTTTGACTTAACCGCGCGCTCCTTCTTCCCCACGGCCACTTCCCCCAAATCAAACTCATCCATCCGCTCACGCCGCCGTCGTCGCCCTGCGTCGCCGTCGGCCGCCGCGCGCTCTCCCGTTGCCCTCAGCACACCCTCGACGCCGCCCTCCGCCGCGCGCCCGAGCCCCGACCCTGACCTCGACACCGCCTGCCCCTCCCTCACTGCCGACACCCGAGGTGAGCATGCCTCCTCCTCCCCCTCCCCTACCCTTCCCAGCTAAAGTTCCGAGGGTTCATCAAATTTTAGATTGCATCAAATTAGTTAGGGTTCATCAAATTTGATGCTAATTAGGGCAGTAGTTCCTAGGTAGGTTCATCTAATTAGTTAGTAAGAACTAGGGCAGTAGTGTTTAATAGAATTATTAAGAAAATTAATAGAACTAGTTGAACTAGTTTATTTTTAGTAAGAACTAGTTGAATTAATAGAACTAGTGTATTTTTAGTACGAAAATTAATATAACTAGTTGAACTAGTTTATTTTTAGTAAGAACTAGTTTATTTTTATTTATAGTAAGTTTATTTTTAGTAAGAACTAGTTGAATTAATAGAACTAGTTGAACATGTCACATGTGTTGTTATTTTTTTAGTTAAAGCAATTATTCCCGCATCGACGATGCCTATCCCGTATGCTCGTCGTCGACTCAACGGAGGACACCTGCTTGATCAGATGGGCCATGTCCGGGACTAGGCTCCGCCAGGCTGGTACTGGGAGGCGCTACCTATCAGGGGGCGTAGCTTGGTGAGGAGCCAGCCCGTCGTTGACCCGAACCTTCTTTGGTGGCGGTCGCGTGGGCCAGTGACGGTGCAGAAGCTTGAGGACCCTGCGGAGGTGGTACATAACCGTGTCAGCGAGGAGGACGCACACGTCCGTCGCTACATGGTTGCGTTGGAGCGCAGGTTCTCCAGGGATCTCACTGGAGTTATGATCCTGTGATGGTTCCTTCTCTTTGGATGTCCACCGCCCGCGCCAATACCCGTCGTGCGCTAGGGTTTTAGTTGTATTAGTGATGTTATATGTATGATACTATTCGGGATGTATTAGTGATAATATTCGATGATGTGCAGACGCAAGAGATGATTTACTTTTACTTATTGAATGCATGCTAATTTAAATACTTATTTATTTTATGATTTGGTTTTGCTTATTAAATGCCCAAATTGGAGAAGTACTCCTATTTTGAATGCTCAAATTGGACCCCATTATGCAAGGCGTATGAATTTGATTAGTTGATAGCTTATAGGGTTTTTGTTTTTGTAGAAATCTAGGAGCCCCTCCATCATCCCTGTTGTCGTCCCTATCACCGACCCCCCCCGACCTCGAGGCGAGACCAGCCAAATCTCCATGTCAATATGAGTCTTATAAGATATTTCGAAATGTTTTTGCTCATATTTTCAACCATTGAAATGCAATGACCATCAAGTTTGAATGCTCATATGATGTAGATAAAAACATGTATATCTTGTGTTGCTCAAATAGGATATGTGCTTGCCCCAAATGGCTGGTCATGTTTGCAGGTTGCACCTCCGAGTGGCCTATGTTTTGCCAGAGTGTTGATTACTTTCTATTCCGGCAAATTTCTCAGGCGCTCGATATGTCCTTTTTTAGCAAAGGTCATGCCGGATTTCTCCGTAAATTTTGGCATGACTTGTACTAGAATATGTAGGAAATATCGAGTGCCATGGATTTTCTAGAAAGATAATTAAACGATATTTCAGGTTGACTTTAAGTCTGTTGAGGCTCCACCATATATGAGAGGACGAAGAATCCTGACTGTTGTCGTGGGGGTCATTTCTCCTTCTTCTCCTTGTGCTAGACCATTGTTATGCACTAGGGGAAGGAGGAGTAACTACCATCACCGATGGTCGCAAATGTCAGAGAGGAATTAGTGAGGGAGAGTCTCCACCATGTATGAGAGGATGAAGAATCCTGACTGTTGTACATATATTTAATTGTACAAGTTTAATCTTTGAATTATGAACATAGGAAATGTCGTACTCAGACGACGAAAGTCTCCTGGAGGAGTTCGACTGGTGCAACGGTGACCGAGGTCAGTGCGAGAGGCCTCACCTGGACGAAGATCGACGCTTCAGCATTAAGCTCCAAGAGACCTTCGATGTTGCGCAACAATGACAAGTGTTTTTTCGTAATTAAGCATGACTTCAACTATTTCAACGTGTAATTTTCATCTTTTACAATTCGACTAGCTTATCCCATGCCATCCAAGAGGCTATGTCTTGGAGAGGATGGGTTTTGAAGACCATGAAAGTTTCGAAACAAAGAAAATTCACCTAAGGACCCATTATGGTATGGATTTTGAAGTAAATCTGTACAATTCTCAAAGCGTAACCCATTTTGGTTGCACAAATTGGCAAGCACTTTGCAAGATGTGTGCTTTTTATGAGGGTATGCTTGTGATCATGGATCTTGGTGATCCTGACATCGACCAAGACAATATGGACATTTGGGTCCTTGTTGACACGCTTCCAATTCTACCGCTATGTGAGTTTCTCAAACATAGTTATTAACTAATTTATATTGTTTATTTCAAAATATTTGATAGCTTATTTCCATTGACAACTTATTTTCATTCTTCAAACAATGTGCGAAAGATGGTAGACATAACCTACTACACTGATGGCTCAGAATTAACCTATCGGGAGAAAAATCATCTGATCGCATTTTGTACTGATCTTGAGAATTGCAATATCTATTATAAAACTCCTCCACATTATGGTAAATATGTGCCACTAGTGCACGTGTTGAACCACGGTAACATCCATGGAGATGTCATGGTGAGATTTTTTACTATTACGACATCCATGCATCTTTTTGCATAAGTTCTTCTAATACTGAACTACATTGCTAACTACGAAGTTATTATTATGTTTTTCAACAGAAAATCCTGAAGTATTGTGTGCCTCATCTGATGTATCAGAATGGTCACCTTGATGTTTTGAACATACGGCCAGGTCATCCTACGAATCTCACATGTCCATATCAGATTTCTAAAACCAGTGAAGACATGAAAATCAAAGAATGAAAAAAATGTATGGACAGTCGTAAGGAGGTACTTGGAAGCAACATTGTGTGAAAGGAAAGAATTGAAGACAGGATAATCTCCATTCTCCATAATGGAGACTCAGGGCCTATCTTGTTTTATGATATTTTACCTAAGAGAAGGTAGTAGGTCCTGTGAGAAAGAAGTAGGTCCTAAATACAATGTGTTATTATGTGGTACAATGTGTTAGAGTAGATGAGGAGGAGGAGTTGTGATTATGACTAGTGACCAACTTGCTATATGATGTCTTATTGATGAAAATGATGATCACAAGTAGGTGTTATATGACAATGATGTATTATGATGATAAGTTGTTAATGATATGATGATGATGATGATGGTATTTATTATATCATTGGGTGAAAGAACCATGGACTAGTTTCAAGTGGATGGACGGTTCTTTCACCCAGTGATGTAATAACTCATTATGATGTAAAACAAACTCTAAATTGCTGATGTATTCACTATAAAATAACCTATTACGTGTTATGATCCGCATACCCCAAGGTGACAACAATTGAAATTCTTTCCGATGATTACCGTAGTTTGAGGAGTTCATGTATTCAGTATGTGTTAATGCTTTGTCCGTTCTCTATTAAAAGGAGGCATTAATATCCCTTAGTTTCTTTATGGACCCCGCAGCCACGAGAGAATAGGACAAAAGATATCATGCAAGTTCTTATCGCAAGCACGTATTACTATATACGAAATACATGCCTACATTTGCATTGATGAATTGGAGCTAGTTCTGTGTCGCCCTAGGTTATAATTGTTACATGATGAATGTTATCCAGCATAATTATCCATCACCGATCCAATGCTTGTGAGATTTTCACATATTGATCTTTACTAAGTTACTACCGTTGTTGCTGCTGTTACAATCACTACAAAACTGCTACTCTTACTATTACTGTTGCTATCATTACTACTGCTATCAAACTATCATATTATTGTGCTACTGATCACTCTGCTGCAGATATTTAGTTCTTTGGATGTGTTTGAATTGACAACTCAACTGCTAATACTTGCAAATATTCTTTGGCTTCCCTTATGTCGAATCAATAAATTTGGGTTGAATAGTCTACCCTCGAAAACTGTTGCGATCCCTTATACTCGTGGGTTATCAAGAACAGGCGCCCCGATGCAGATGTCGCCACGCCCAATGTCCTATCATCGGTAGGCGGCGAGCACATCGTCGAAGACGCGCCCCTCCCAAAACTCGCGGCGGTCGTGGGTGTTCCACCAGCCACTGATACGCTCGCACCATTCATCACGGTGGACGGCGAGGCACTCGACAGCGTAACCTCCACCGCCATTGATCTGCCACCCCGTCGGTAGGCGGGCAGCTGACATCACTAGGACGACGTAGCGGACGAGCTCCTCCACCCGAGGCACTGTGAGGCTGCTCGGCCACGACCCCACCGGAGCTGTCCTGCGTCACTGGCTGCATCCGGCACCGGTGTTGTTCAGCCACATCTTCGTCGTGGTTTAGCTCTTCAGCGGCAGCAGATCTGGATGTGACGGGTGGAGGGGAGATGATCAGTGTGGCGGTGAACGGGGACATGGGGATTTATAGCACGAGAGGGCGAGTGCCGGGGTACTGATCCATGGGCACCTATGGGACCGGCGGACCGGGTCCCTTTCGGTTCGGCGGGGGCGGAGATCGTGCAAAGAGCAAATCGAGGCGATGCACGCGAGCGATTTACCCAGGTTCGGGCCGCATAGATGCGTAAAACCCTACTCCTGCTTTGTGGTTTTTATTGATTTCTTGCTCGGGAGCGCGGAGTGCTACAGTACACACCAGCAGCTAGCGAGACCGAGCGTGAGTGTTCGAACCCCCCTCTACGTTGCACACGGGCCTCCTTTTATATGCTCAAGGGGTTACCGACAGGTGGCAACGGAGGTAAAGGGCAAAAATGGAAAGGTGCTGTGGTAGGCACAGCTACCTGCTACAGTGTATCATACCTAACCCTGACGGCATGGGACAAGGGCCTTAAATGCCCGTCTGTGTCGCCTAAACAGTGCGAAAAGGGACCGCCAGGGACGCCACCGTTCGCCACGATGGCGATCTTGTCAGCACCGCTTGCCACCGCACGCCGCTGGCTGCACAGCCTCCCGCCACGTACGCCTGGAAGGGCCCCAGAGCGACACGTTGGTGGATGTGCTGGAGCGCGGGCCCAGAGAGGTGGCTTGCCGCGGCAAGCGCCTTGCCGCTGTCATTGTCTTGTTGCGTCCCGGAGCTTGTCGCTCACCGGGCCTTGCCGGGGCGCGTGGTGCGCCGCGGCAAGTTCCTTGAAATGCCTTGGGTGGCCTTCCCGGCAAGCTCCTCTTGCCGGGGTCTTGTCTTCTTGGCTTGGACACTTTGTTCTTGAATGGCTCCAAAGGAATCACGGAGGACCTTGGCGGTCACCCGGCAAGCCTTGCCGCGGGACGCTGCGACTGCCCGTGCACAAGTTCGGGATACTAGGGTACCCCTACTCTAGTACACCGACAGGAGCCCCCGGGCCTGGGCCATACACGGTGCCGAGCGCTGTTGGGCCAGGCCCAAAACAGGGCACGGGCATGCGCGGCCTAGGTTACGCCGTATCTTACTCCGTATCCACCGCGCCCTCCCCGAACAGCACGCGTCGAATGCGGCGTCGTGGGAGAGATCGTGGGGGTTTCTTTATTCGGAAATGCGGAACGTCCGTCCCCTCCCTCTTTATAAGCAGGGGAAACAGGGGCAGTTCGCCCACTCGCCCGTTGCCGTTTCCAATCTCAGAAATCTCCGCCGCTCCCTTGCCTTCCCAAAGCTGAGAGAGAGAGCAGCGCTCCGCCCCCCATCGCCACCAGCACCACCAACGCCGTCGACCTCCTCCACTGCTTCCGCCATGGCTCCAAAAGCCGACAAGGGGAAGGCCGTGAAGTCGACCGAGGCGCAGCGGCTCGCGGCGCTGTGGAAGGAGCGGTCCGTCTTCCCCCCCAAGCTTGGCGCAAAGGAGCTGAGGGAGAACTACTACCTTTTCTGGTCGGCGGAGACGCGCGCGCATCCGCGCACAAAGGTACTCCCCGCCGCCGCTTGGAAGAAGGCTCCAAACGGATACCCTTTCTTTGCATTGTTCTTCTACTGCGGGCTCTGCCCGCCTTTCTCTGATTTCTTCTGCGACATCATGAATACCTATGGATTCCACCTCCTTGACTTCACCCCCAATGTCGTCCTGACAATGGCAGTTTTCGCACATCTCTGCGAAAACTTTGTCGGAGTCCTTCCCAACGTAGCCCTCTTCCGCCACTTCTTCATACCCCGAGTAGAGAGAGGAGAGGCTCTATCCGGCGGAATCGCCTGGATCTCAAGGGCCGGCAAGAAGGAAACCTATCTGGAGGGAGAATTCCGTGGCAAGTGGGAGGAGTGGAGAGCTGATTGGTGCTGGATTGACGAGGAGAGCCCGCAGCCATTCACCACCCGGCGCCAAACCCCAGTAGCACGCGGCAGTGATTGGAGTGACGTGGCCCCGGAGGACGACAAGCTGAAGATTGCCGTCACCAGGATCCTGCGCCTCAGGCTTGCCGGGCTTACTGTTGGCGCTGTAGGCGCAGACTTCCTTCGCCGCCGCATCGCCCCCCTGCAGGAACGGGGGAGGCCCACTTGGGAGTTCAAGAACGCGGCAGACATCATGAGGCTGCGGCCGGGCCTCAACTACAACTTCACAGTCCTGGAGCTCAACGCGATGCTGCAGGAGCTGTTCAAGTATGACCCCCAACATCCCGAGGTGTTCAGGTTGCCGGGGGGCGTCGTTCCGTTGTGCAACAATTCCTCGCTCGACCGCATCCGTGTAATGATGCCGGAGTGCGACTCGCATGGAATTGTGCCAACTTGGCAGGAGCCTGCAGACGACGTCGTGCAGCAGTTCTTCGACGACTTGGTGGAAGTGCCAATCTGCCCCGACGAGAAGGACGGCCTCACCCGTGACACCACGGATGCGGAGATGGCGCTTATCGCCACTAGGCTGGAGGAGGCAGCGGTAGCCGCAGCCGCGGGCGAATTCAGATTCACCGTGGAGGAGGCAGATGCAGCGGAAGCGGCGAGCCGTGCCGAGCGAGGGGAGCCTGCCGGCAAGAAGGAGCTTGCCGGGCGTGACGCCGAGCCGAGCGAGCCCGCCAAGGACACAAGCGGCTCGTTGGAAATCAACTCCTCCTCCTCCTCATCTTCAGGCAGCTCGCCGCAAGCAGAGCCTCCATCCCCACCAAGAAGGCGTCTCCGCAAGGCCGGTGATGTGGCGGAGCGGCAAGCGGGTCAACAGTCGCCACGCCGCGTGACACGCTCCACCGCGGCAAACACCGTTGCCGCGGGAGCGCCTCATGCTGCGACGGCAACTGGAGCGGAATCTAGCCGGACCACCGCTTCAGTTCCTACCGCTGCTCACGCCGCGCCGACAACCGGAGCGGGGTCGTCTCAGACCACCGCCACCGCTCCCGCCAAGCGGCCAAGGGAAGCTACCCCTCCGCCTCCTCACGCCGGGCGCGCGCCGGACTTTGACTTCTCCGCGTTCAGCTCCGACGAGGAACAAGAAGAAGAGTAAGCTTCTCTTGTTGTACTTGTAGTTCTTCAATTCTTGTTGTTTGTCTTGTTTCTCACTTGCTTTTCCCTGAACCTGTTCCTCTTCAGGACTCTGGCCCAGAGAGCGGCAAAGAGAGCTAAGGTCCCGGTGATCGTCATCGAGGACGAGCCCACTGCGACAGCAGGTGGCGCGCCCGAGACAACCTTGCCGGACCCGGCGACTTTTCTCCAAGGCAGCCCCCAGCGTAAGTGTATGATTTACTTTCTGCTGTGAGGCACGCTTGGGTACTTGTCTTTGCTGATATCTGCTTATTGACTTGTGTAGGAGCCGAGCAGCCCCACCAGGAGCCAAGGGAGAATCCCCCGACAAGGGAGAACTCTCCGGCAAGGGATGGCTTCCCGGTAAGGGAGAAGTCTCCGGCAAGGGAGGGTTCTCCGGCGAGGGACAGCACCAGCGGCCCCCCGACAGCGGAGACCACGACTGCAGAGCCTGGTGCAGGTACTCCTCTTGCTTCAAAACTTCCCTCGGGTTCTTCTTCTTTTGATCTTCTGGGTTTTTGCTTGACTCTTCCCCCTTTTCCGGCCGTCAGATCCATCCGCTGTGGAGCAGATGGAGACCGAGGTCGCCGCCGACGAAGAAGCCGGTGCTGGAGATGTCGCCGGCGCAGAGGCCGCCAAGGCCACCACCGCGGCAACTGGCGAGGGGTCTGGCGATCGTACTGACGGCCCAGAGGCCGCAGGAGCGCCAGGCGCTACGCCGACCGCCGACCCGTTCGCCGAAGCCGCAGCGCCAAGCTCCGAGGAGCCCCAGCCGGGCGTCTATTTGAAGGCCGGCGACGACGTCTTCATCAATCTTCCCTGGGCATCAAGCTCTAGAGCGCCGGTCGAGGGGGAGATCTTCGACGGAGAAGTGCTTGCCTCCGCGGGGCTGACGCTGGTCGACGCGCCAAGCAGCAGCAGCAACGAGCCCGAAGAAGAGCGGCTGCTGTGGAAGTTGATGTCGCTCTACCGCGCGCGGCAAGCCAAGCTGGAATCCCGCGAGGCACTTGTCGCGAAAGCGGGAGCTGACATCGAAAAGCGCGCGGAAGAGCTCGGGGGTTTCCACCGGGAAGCCCTCCGGTCCCTGGCGGAGGAGCGGGAGCAGCTCGGTGAAGTGCAGAAGGCCTTCCTCCTCGAGAAGGCCGAAGCCGAAGAGCGGCAGCGACTTGCCGCTGTGAAGCTAGCCGTGGAGGAGGGCGAGCTGGCGTAGCGGAAGGTTAATCTTGACGCCCATGAGGAGGAGCTTGCCTCGCGCGAGGAGAAACTTGGCGGAGCCCTCAAGCAAGCGGAGGACGCCGCCGCCGCCGCCGCCGAGGCCGCCAAGGAGGAGTTGAAGACGAAGGTGGCGCGGCTGGAGGCCGATCTCTCCGAGAAGGGCAAGGAGCTCAGCGCCGCCAAGGTCTCCAACGTGGATCTTGAGTTGAAGCTAACCACTTTGACCAAGACTCTGGACAGCGCCAAGAAGCGGGAGGCGGCCTTGAAGGAGGAAATCAAGGCCGACAAGGCGCTGCTGGAGAGTGCTGCCGCCGCCCAGAACGCCTTCAGGGAGACCGTGATGCACTGGACGGAGAGTCTTGTGAACGCCGCCACGGACATCGACAAGGAGCTGGCGCAACTGGGGATGGAGGATCTCGGGTATCCCTCTGATGACAACCTGCAACCCAGCGCCAAGCTTGTCCTGTTCTTCAAGGGCGTGGCGACGGCCCTCCAGCGACTCCGGGAGAGGATCCCCAAGCAACTAGCTGACGAGTCGCGCAAGATCTGCGCAGGAGCCCTCCAGAAAGTGTTGATGAAGGTGGCCTTCCGCAATCCGGGCCTCCGCCTCACCAACATCCTCAGGACCTTGCCGCCAGAGGCTGATCTGGAGGAGCTCAAGGCCCTTGTCGCACCCATTGTGGACAAGGTGAGCGGGATCAAGAGGGTTGAAGGCGATCGCGTAGATTAGGCCGCCCATTTCTTCTTTCCTTGTCGCTGTTTATCATGTCATGAAAACAATCTGTTAGAGCCGCGACAAGCTATTTTTGCAATATAACTCTATTCTGGGCAATGATCGCAATGTTATTCCCTTTACTTGATTCCTCCCTTTGTATGTTTTTGCCCTACGCTTTTAGGGAACTTGCCGGTGCAGGCACCTGAGCCGCGAGCACTGAGTGCGGAACGTCAGCAGCCTGCTGGCGGTGCCGCTACTGGCAAGAAACCTTGTCGCAACTAGTCGCAGCTCACTTAAGTTGTTGAGCGGACTCGAAACAAAATAAGGGCGCAACTAGCTACGAGTTGGTTCCTCCGCGCACAGGTTTTCCATACAAAGTGCGGTCGTTCAAGGGAGATAACTTAAAATTTAAAAAATTTGATTGCTTAAACTTTGGTAACTTAGCTTTTCTGTTGTTTGCTTCCCGGCAAGGCGAAACTTTCTTGAACGACGCCTGGTCCATACCATCGTCTTCTCCTTTCCCCCCCGGCAAACTTGTGGGCGAGGGGAACCTTCCTTTCAAAAGAAAGAAGAGACAAATACAGATATGGAGCTTTACGGCTCGTTATTGCTTACCGTGGAGTAGGTGCTGCACAAAGTGTCAGATCATATATGCCAAAAAATAGAAAGCATAAAATCGACAAAATGTGCGGCGCACATGAGCTTTATTTATGCACGGGGTCTGCGCCTGGCTTTGTACAAAGGATTACATGCAACAGCGGCAAGACTTGTACAAAAGGTGGTTGCCGGAACAGGTTCCGGCAACCGCGCCTTACGGGTAAAACTTACGAAGATGCTCAATGTTCCAGGAGTTCCTCACCGGAATTCCATCTTTGGTCTCAAGGCGGACAGCGCCAGGCCTAGTGACTCGTTTCACCCGGTAAGGGCCTTCCCACTTCGGCGTCAACTTGTTGGAATTCTTGGCGGACTGAACACGCCGAAGAACAAGGTCGCCTTCCTCGAGACTTCTGGCATTAACTTTGCGGCTATGGTAGCGGCACAAAGCTTGCTGGTAGCGAGCAGCTCGCACAGCAGCCTGAAGACGGTCTTCCTCAAGGAGCAGCGCGTCATCTTGTCGCAGCTGCTCTTGCTCAAGCTCATCATAAGCGAGCACTCGAGGTGACCCGTATACGAGTTCCGTGGGGATAACTGCCTCTGCTCCATAGACTAGAGCGAAAGGTGTCTAGCCAGTGGCTTGATTTGGCGTCATCCTGATCGACCAAAGAACCACCGGCAGCTCCTCGATCCAGTTTCTTCCGCACTTGTGCAGCCTGTCGAAAGTTCTGGTCTTGAGCCCGCGCAGCACTTCAGCATTTGCCCTCTCCGCTTGACCGTTGCTTCTCGGGAGAGCAACAGAAGCGAAGCAGACCTTGGCGCCAAGATCTTGGACGTACTGCATGAAGGTGCGGCTCGTGAATTGTGTACCGTTGTCGGTGATTATCCTATTAGGGATCCCGAAGCGGCAAACAATCGACCTGAAGAACTTGACTGCTGACTGTGCTGTCACCTTCCTCACTGGTTCCACTTCCGGCCACTTTGTGAACTTGTCGATTGCAACGTACAAGTACTCAAAGCCCCCGACAGCTCGGGGAAAGGGGCCGAGGATGTCGAGCCCCCAGACCGAAAATGGCCAGGATAAAGGGATCGTCTGGAGAGCTTGAGCTGGTTGGTGTATCTGCTTGGAATGGAACTGGCACGCTTCACACTTGGTTACTTGTGCAGTTGCATCCTGGAGGGCTGTTGGCCAGAAGAAACCTTGCCGGAATGCTTTGCCGACAAGTGCTCTTGCGCCAATGTGGTGTCCACATATGCCTCCATGTATCTCTGCCAACAGCTTTTGTCCATCTTCCCGGTGAATACACTTCAATTTCACACCGTTGAGTCTTCTTCTGTACAGTGTCTTGTTGACAAACTGGTACATACTTGACTGCCAGGCTACTCTTTCCGCTTCTTCTTGCTCTTCGGGAAGTTCTCCTGTCTGAAGGAAACGGACAATCTGCTGTGCCCATGCTGGAGCTTGTGGCTCGACAACAAGGACTAAAGGCAAATCTGCGGCTGCGAGAACGTCCGCTTCTACGGCAAGAACCTGCGGGTCTGCCGGAGCTTGACGTTCCCCGGCAAGCTTGCCGGAGCAAAACTTGTCGGGAGCTTCTGCTTCAACAGAACAAACCCTAGGGCTTGCCGGAGCAGACTGCCCCTCAGCGCTCTTGGCGTTGATTTTAGGGACTTTCTTGGCGGCGGCTTCGGGAAGCTCTGCTGGCAAATAGTCACCAGAAACCAACTTCCTCTTCTTGCTCTGTCTAGTTGATGGCGTTACGGACGGCTGAGTCAGCTTGAGCACAAAGATCCCTGGTTCCACAGGTAACTTAAGTGCGGCGCATTTTGACAGGCCATCGGCAATGGCGTTCTGAGCTCTTGGAACATGTTCCATTTGTAGGCCTTCAAAGTGCTCTTCTAGCTTTCTCACTTCGTCTACGTAAGCTTCCATCAACGGACTCTGATAATTCTTGTTTACTTGGCGGACGACAAGCTGTGAGTCACCCCTGACAATGAGCTTCTTGATTCCAAGGTCTGCCGCGATCCTGAGACCGGCAAGCAAGCCTTCATATTCTGCAGTATTGTTTGTTGCTTGCTCCTTGGGAAAGTGCATCTGGACTACGTACTTGAGGTGCTCTCCGGTGGGTGCGACAAGCAGCACGCCAGCGCCGGCGCCTTGCAGCGAAAAGGCACCATCAAAGTACATCAGCCACTCTTTGCTTACTTCCTTGTTGGGGATGCTCGTTTCTGGAATTTATTCATCTGGTGTTGGCGTCCATTCTTCTATGAATTCTGCCAATGCTCTGCTCTGTATAGTTGAAGTGCTTTCAAATCTGAGGCCAAAGCTTGACAGTTCCAGTGCCCACTCAACAATCCTGCCTGTCGCTTCTGGATTCTGCAGTATCCTCTTCAGCGGAAAGCGAGTGACAACTGTGATCTCATGTTCTTGGAAGTAATGGCGCAGCTTTCTCGAGGCCATGAGGAGGCCGAAAAGCAACTTCTGCACGCCAGAGTACCTTGACCTAGCCCCCTGCAGAAGGGAACTGACAAAGTAAACTGGGCGCTACACCATTTTCTTCTGTATCTCTTCTCGCATCTGCGCAGATCCATCTTTGTCGGGACCAGAGCTTGCCGGGGAAGCCCCTTGCTTGTCGCTGGATGCGCTTGCCGTGGTTGCTGGCTCGTCATCTGCCTCCCTCTCTGCTACTAACGCAGCACTAACCACTTGATTGGTTGCCGCTATATACAGCAGCAACTTCTCTTGTGGCTTAGGTGCGACAAGTATCGGAGGGGAGGACAGGTATCTCTTCAAGTCTTGCAGCGCAGCCTCCGCTTCCGGAGTCCATCTCATTGGACCTGCCTTTTTCAATAATTTGAAAAATGGCAGGGCGCGCTCAGCAGACCTAGAGATAAACCTGCTGAGAGCAGCCACGCAACCGGCAAGTCTTTGTACATCCTTGACGCGCTTTGGTGCTTCAATCTGCTCAATGGCCTTGATCTTGTCGGGATTGGCTTCAATTCCCCGCTGAGACAAAAAGAACCTGAGAAGCTTGCCGGAGGGAACTCCAAACACACACTTCTCTGGGTTGAGCTTGAGGCTGATCTTGCGTAGATTTGCGAAGGTCTCGTCTAAATCTTGAATCAAAGTTGCTCTGTCCTTGCTCTTGACCACTATGTCATCCATGTAGGCTTCCACATTTCTGTGTATTTGTGGCTCAAGAGCGACATGGACTACTCTTGCAAATGTCAAACCAGCATTTTTTTAATCCGAAAGGCATCCGTACGAAGCAGTACGTGCCACATGGAGTAATAAATGCGGTCTTCTCCTCATCCTCTTCTGCCATGAAGATCTGATGGTATCCTGAGTATGCGTCAAGAAATGAAAGCAAATCACATCCGGCTGTGGAGTCAACAATCTGGTCAATGCGCGGCAAAGGAAATGGGTCTTTGGGACAAGCTTTGTTGACATCGGTAAAATCGATACAAAGTCTCCAATTCCCGTTTGCCTTGTGCACGACTACGGGATTGGCCAACCACGTGGGATGGAGTACTCCTCTGACAAGGCCTGCTGCTTCGAGCTTCTTGATCTCTTCTGCAATGAACTCTTGGCGCTCCACTGCCTGCTTCCTGACCTTCTGCTTGACGGGCCGCGCATGAGGACAAATGGCAAGGTGGTGCTCAATCACTTTCCTGGGAACACCGGGGATGTCAGACGGTTGCCATGCAAACACGTCGACATTCGCCCGTAGGAAAGCAACAAGCGCGCTTTCCTATTTAGGGTCGAGAGTGGCACTGATGGTGAAGGTACCACCAGTGCCGTCCTCCTTGGCGGACACCTTCTTCGTCTCTGGCGGAGCTGCCATCATCTTCTTACACTTGCCGGTGGAGCTCGATGGTGCGTCCTCGACGGTAGCGCAGCACTCTGAAGAGGTGCGCTTGCCGGAGTGGGCATCAGAACTCTTGCCGGACTTGGTCTTCTTCCCCCCGAGAGCTACAGCGGCAAGTGGCTTGTGATCTGCTGCGGCTGCTGCTTCCCGGTAGATCTTGTCGGCACAGATAAGAGCATCCTTCTTGTCGCCGGGGACAGAGATGACGCTTATCGGGCCTGGCATCTTCAGCATGTTGTACGCGTAGTGAGAGGCTGCCATGAACTTGGCGAGTGCTGGACGGCCAAGTATTCCATTGTAAGGTAATGGAATATCGGCAACGTCAAAAGTGACCCTCTCAGTCCTGAAGTTCAGCTCGCTGCCAAATGTTACGGGCAGCGTGACTTTCCCCTTCGGCTTGCTCCTTCCCGGGTTGATTCCTTGGAACGTGTCGGTCTCTTCGAGCTCGCTGTCGGGGATCTGGAGTTTCTGGAGTACAGCGGAGGAGATCAGGTTCAAGCCGGCCCCGCCGTCAACTAGCATCTTGGTGACCTTGAGGTTGCGGATAGTTGGTGAAACCAACATCGGCAAACACCCGACCGCAGTTGTGCGATCAGGGTGGTCCTCAATGTCAAAGATGATAGGCGTGCTGGACCATTTCAGAAGTTTGCGTGATTCGACAGGTGGTTCCGCTGCATTGACTTCCCGCACCCACTGCTTGAGTTGGCGGTGTGAAGTATGCAGAGAAGCACCGCCGTCAACGCACAAGACCTCTGTGGCTTTCTGAAACTCCTGCTCACTGGTCTCAACATCATCCATGTCTTCGTCGTCGTCATCGTCTTCATCGTTGTCGCGGCCACGGGGAGGTCTATCTCCTTGCCGCTGCTTGGCCTTGCCGTGGCGTCCTCCCCGGCCGGCACGCTTCTTGCCGGATTCTCCAGCACCTCCTTGGGCCCTCTCCCCTACCTGGCGCGCCAAAGATGCCGGGGTACTGATCCACGGGCACCTATGGGACCGGTGGACCAGGTCCCTTTCGGTTCGGCGGGGGCGGAGATCGTGCAAAGAGCAAATCGAGGCGATGCACGCGAGCGATTTACCCAGGTTCGGGCCGCACAGATGCGTAAAACCCTACTCCTGCTTTGTGGTTTGTATTGATTTCTTGCTCGGGAGCGCGGAGTGCTACAGTACACACCAGCAGCTAGCGAGACCGAGCGTGAGTGTTTGAACCCCCCTCTACGTTGCACACGGGCCTCCTTTTATATGCTCAAGGGGTTACCGACAGGTGGCAACGGAGGTAAAGGGCAAAAATGGAAAGGTGATGTGGTAGGCACAGCTACCTGCTACAGTGTATCATACCTAACCCTGACGGCATGGGACAAGGGCCTTAAATGCCCGTCTGTGTCGCCTAAACAGTGCGAAAAGGGACCGCCAGGGACGCCACCGTTCGCCACGATGGCGATCTTGTCAGCACCGCTTGCCACCGCACGTCGCTGGCTGCACAACCTCCCGCCACGTACGCCTGGAAGGGCCCCAGAGCGACACGTTGGTGGATGTGCTGGAGCGCGGGCCCAGAGAGGTGGCTTGCCGCGGCAAGCGCCTTGCCGCTGTCGTTGTCTTGTCGCGTCCGGGAGCTTGTCGCTCACCGGGCCTTGCCGGGGCGCGTGGTGCGCCGCGGCAAGTTCCTTGAAATGCCTTGGGTGGCCTTCCCGGCAAGCTCCTCTTGCCGGGGTCTCGGGATGCTTTTGTTAGCCTTCCCGGCAAGCTCCTCATGCCGGGGTCTTGTCTTCTTGGCTTGGACACTTTGTTCTTGAATGGCTCCAAAGGAACCACGGAGGACCTTGGCGGTCACCCGGCAAGCCTTGCCGCGGGACGCTGCGACTACCCGTGCACAAGTTCGGGATACTAGGGTACCCCTACTCTAGTACACCGACAGCGAGGGCCGGAGTAGCGCCGCCATCAATGGCGGCCTTGGGAACCACCGCATTGGGAGTCGGTGAGATGTGTCTCACAGCATCCAACCGACCGTCCACATGCCACGCCGGGCGACGCCACGGGACCCACTGATCGCTTGCGACGCGACATGAGGCGAGGTGGCGCACGTACGGGTTGTTTGGGTGTACCTATGTATGTACACACGCACGTACCATCGAGGACGGGTGGGTGAAGACTATAAAAATATAACAACATCCTGCCTTTTATATGAATGGGTATGCGCTATTCCTCTTTATATTTAGGGATGTATCGAAGCAAAAGTGGCCATAATATTTGGCCGTTATTATTGGGAGGGGGCGACTTTGGTGGAGCTGCTCTTAGGTCTTAGCTTTGCCAAAATCATACCGAGTCAAACCGGATGATATGCTTAACTTTCAAGTTTTGCAGAAGAAGGACCAAGGAGCAAAATTCCAAACTGAAGTGGGAGATGATTTAGAAAAGAGAAACAACTTAAAAGGGCCATTCATGCATGCATGCATGCCATAGTTTTTCTTTTAGTAAAAAGGAAAAAAATCCTGTGATGATGGTTTCCCTCGATCTCATGCCAAGTACAACCAAGAGACCTTAGCAGACATATTCACCGTTGTTAACTAGTTGTAGACCAGAATAGCAGACAGTCTTTACCTACTAATAAAGCGGCTATTGCTTCTGGTCGTGCGTCATTAAAATTACCCTCTAAATTGATAAAAATTACCCACCGAAAGCAGAAGCGTTAGGTTAACGCGGTTGATATAGTTGAACGTCTTCGTGATCCAACCAATCAAGTACCGAACGTACGACACCTCCGAGTTCGGCACACGTTCAGCTCGATGACGTCCCTCGGACTCTTGATCTAGCAAAGTGTCGAGGGAGAGTTTCGTCAGCATGACGGCATGGTGATGGTGATGCTGATGTGATCCGCGCAGGGCTTCACCTAAGCACTACGACAATATGTCCGAAGGAGTAAATTGTGGAGGGGGGCACAACACATGGCTAAGAAACAACTGTTGTGCTTTGGGGTGCCCCTGCCCCGTATATAAATAAGGAGGGGAGGAGGCTGGCCCTAGGGGCACACCCAAGTGGGGGGAAACCGACTAGGACTCCCAATCCTAGTCGCCCCCCTTCCTTTCTATCGGAGGGGGGAAAGGGAAGGAGAGGGAAGGGAGAGGGAAAAAGAAAGGGGGTCGCGCCCCCTCCCCCTTGTCCAATTCGGACTCCCATGGGGGGCGAGTGCCCAGGTGTCTTGTGGTGGGTGTGGGCCTCCGTTTGCGGTGATTCAAACTCCCAAAAATCACATATATTCCAAAATAATTCTCCGTAAATTTTTATCGCGTTTGGACTTCGTTTGATATCGATTTTGTGCGAAACAAAAAACATGCAACAAACAGGAACTAGCACTGGGCACTGGTGAGGGAGTCCTGGACTAGGGGGTCCTCGGGCGTCTGGCCTGTTATCCATGGGCCGGACTGATGGGTTGTGAAGACATGAAGGCCGAAGACCGTACCCGTGTCCGGATTGGATTCTACTTGGCGTGGAGGGCAAGCTTGGCGACCGACTATGAAGATTCCTTCTTATGTAACCGACTCTATGTAACCCTAGATTCCTCCCTCTCAGTGTCTATATAAACCGGAGAGGTTAGTCTGGAAAGGAGATATTCATTACCATAGTCATACATGTTAGACTTCTAGGGTTTAGCCATTATGATCTCGTGGTAGATCAACTCTTGTAACACTCATATTCATCAAGATCAATCAAGCAGGACGTAGGGTATTACCTCCATAGAGAGGGACCGAACCTGGGTAAACATCATGTCCCCCGTCTCCTCTTACCATCGATCCTAGACGCACAGTTCAGGACCCCCTACCCGAGATCCGCCGGTTTTGACACAACATTGGTGCTTTCATTGAGAGTTCCACTGTGCCGTCAACGAGAGGTTCGATGGCCCCTCCGATCGTCTATAGTGACGTTGTCCAAGGAGAAACCTTCCTCCCCGGGCAGATTTTTGTATTCGGTGGCTTCATACTGCGGGCCAACTCTCTTGGCCATCTAGTGCAGATCGATAGCTACGCCCCTGGCCATCAGGTCAGATTTGGAAGCTTGAACTATGTCGCGGATATCCGTGGAGACTTGATCTTCAATGGATTTGAGACTGCAGCGATCGCTCCCCCTCGCCCCGATGAACATGACTCAAATCTGTCATCGGACCAGATTCAGGAGATGGCTCCTGTTGCTGCAATGGCCTTAGAACTAGAGCAGATCGTGCCATTCGAGGCCACAGAGTCCGCGGCGTTAGAGCCGCACGCAGACTCGACACCCTGCAATATTTGCGCCAACGGAACTCCGGACTCGTCTCCGGCTATAAGTTCCGGACCATGTACGCTTGCGGACACCGATCTAGATCGGTTAACGATCTTCGAATTCAGCGCCGCAGACGTTTTTCAGCACTCACCTTTGGGCGATGTGCTAAACTCTTCAAAGAACATGTCATTCACGGGAGACTCACAGCCGAACTATGTCGGGCTCGAACTAGGGGCTGACGACGGAGAATTTCGCTTCCCACCCGCCACCCACTTCATAGCCACTGTCAAGTACTTAACAGACATGCCCGCTCCTGGCTCCGCAGACATTGACGGTATAGACGACGATGCCGATAAGGAGCAAGGCCAAGACCCGCCAGTCATCAGGCGTGAGACGGCCACCCCTTCACATGACAGGTACATGATCGATACACTTAAAAAGCCTCGCGGCAAAGACAAGGGAGATCCAGTTAAAACTCCTGAGTCACAACCTAAGTTTCGGCGCCCCAAACGCCGCCCCAAGTCACGCCGCAGCAACAATGGCACTGGAGAAAATACTACTCCGTACGGCACCGAAATCAATGAAGACCCTGTGGGAGCAACATCCGAGCAGGAGGAACAGGAAAACGGGCAAGCCAGCAACAGCGACGGTTCAGAGGACGACAACTACCTTCCACTCTCCGAAGATGAGGCAAGCCTCGGCGATGAAGACTTCATCGTACCCGAAGAGCCCCTCGAACAGGAGCGCTTCAAGCGCGGGCTGATAGCTACGGCAAGGAGCCTGAAAAAGAAGCAGCAGCAGCTTCAAGCTGACCAAGACCTACTCAGCAACAGATGGACCGAAGTCCTGGTCGCCGAAGAATACGGCCTTAGTAGCCTAGCCAAAGGCTACCCAGAGCACAGATTGCTATACCAGTTCGACGAACGGGCGTTGGATCCCATACCATCGTCACACAATGCGGCAGGTCACCGGCAACTCTGTCCGGATAAAGAGGCAACTCAAGCCGAACACCAGACAGCCCCACCTCACCCTAAAGGCAGGAACAACGCAGGTCACGATTACCCAGACGACCTGCAGAGAGACTTGGACAATAGAGCAGGACACGCAAGACCGATCTACGGATCATGAAAGCATGCTTCGACACGCGACGACGGCTACCTATTTGGACGTGTCAAACCTCGCCACGCCCGAGCCGAAAACCGCAAAGGGACTCCTTCGAAGTCACGTCGCAGTGTGGCCCAGCATAGAGGCGCCACACACACGCTTTGCTTCACTGATGAAGTAATGGATCATGAATTCCCTGAAGGATTCAAACTCGTCAATATTGAATCATACGACGGGGCAACCGATCCCGCGGTGTGGATAGAGGATTTCATCCTCCACATCCATATGGCCTATGGGGACGACCTCCATGCCATTAAATACCTCCCACTAAAACTAAAAGGGCCAGCTCGATACTCGTTATACAGCCTGCCTGAAAACTCCATAGACAGCTGCGAAGACTTGGAAGATGCCTTCCTCGATAACATCCGAGGAACATATGTCCAGCCACCGGATGCCAATGACCTAAGTCAAATTGTCCAACAGCCCGGAGAATCAGCCAAGGAGCTCCGGACTTGATTCTTAGTCAAAAAGAACCAAATCGTCGACTGTCCAGACGCGGAAGCCCTTGCGGCTTTCAGACACGGCGTCCAAGATGAATGACTTGCACGCTACCTCAGCCAAGAAGGACCTAAATCCATGACAGCCCTCACTGCTCTGATGATCCGCTTTTGCGTGGGAGAAGACAGCTGGCTCGCTCGTAGAAGCAATAGAGCCAGCAACCAGGGCACCTCCGAAATCTGAGACGGCAACGGCAAGCCACGAGGAAGCAAAAGCAACAGTCACAATGACAATGAAAGATCAAGCGGCACAGCGGTCAACACCGGATTCAGCAACCCCAAGCCCGGTCAGCGGAAGAAGCCATTCAAGGCGAATTGAGACGAACCATCCAACCTGGACAGGATATTGGGCCGACCATGCCAGATTCATGGCCACCCCGATAAACCAGCTAATCATACCAACAGAAACTTTTGGGCCTTTAAACAGGCCGGCAAGCTCAACATCGAACATAGGGGGAGGAGGCTGCCAAGCGACAGGGATGACGGAAAGGTTCACCGACGAAACACCGGGGGTCAGAAGCAACCTCCACCCGAGGATCATCTACTCCTAGAACGGAAATAGCAACCCGGCTTCCGTCGCCCACTCCACACACCTACAGAATTTGTATCGCGCATACATCATTACGCACTCAAGACACCATGGGCATTGGCGGAAGCACAATACGGAGAAGCCTGCAAGCACTCTAGTAACTTTCTTTTATTACTTATTTTTTATTCTCTTCCTTTGCTATCCTTTAAAAATAGGTGACGAACAGGATAAACATCTGAAACTGGCTCTATCGGAGTCCGGATCCGTACACTCACCCAAGGGGCTACTTCCATCAAGGATTCCCCCCACCGAGGACTGGCGGCGCAGACGTGCGACAGGAGGTCCAAAATATATTTTTGTAGACCGCACTCCCTATTTCTTGAGCCTGTACTATGCCTGTTCCTCCGCCTCCAACCCCGAGCATGTCAAATAGCCGGGCGGATGGCTTATATATATAGAATAGCACTATTCTAATCCTAGAATTAGAATAACTATTCGGATCACGATCACCATATATAGGGCCGATTAGGTGTTCCCGAACTCCCGAACGGTGGGAAAGAAAAAAAAACAGCGCCCCCACTGTCCCCGCACCCCATCTCTTCCACCCCCGGCCCGAACTCCACCATCCCACCTTCCCGCCGCCGGGATCTAGCCAACGGCGAGTCGGCGACCACCACCAACCCACCTCCCCCGCTGCCGGGATCCAGCCACGAATCCACCGCCCCACCGTCGGGATCCAGCTGCCAATCCACCTCCCTGCCGCCAGGATCCTGCCGCTGCACAACCGCCACCAACCCAACCTCCTATCGCCGGGATCCTGCCGTTGCGCGACAGCCACCAACTCACCTCCCGCGTCGCCGGAATTTGCCCCTCAGCGGCCTTCCTCCTCTGCTGCCGCGACCTTCCACCTCGGCCACTGCGGCCTTCTTCCCTCACGTGCCTCCCCAGATCGGCGACGGGATGCACGTTCCCCCACCAGTGACCCTCCCCCTGAGTTCACTCTCTTCCTTCCATCGCCGGCCTGAGAGCTACCCACGCCACCCCGCGCTGCCACCTTTCTCCTCCCGGTCGACCTCCCGGATCTGGCACTCTTGTACAGAGAAGTGCCACCGCGCACCACACTAGTCAGCATTAGCGCCCCTCTTCCTCCATGTTGTTGCTGGCCTCTTCCTCCATGCTGCTGCTGCCTTCGACTCTGCCCCTGCACTCCATAGCCTCCGCATTGAGCTGCCCTCTCCTTCAACTGGCAGTGCACACAAGCTGTTTGTGTATATGCCTCAAACAAAAAAGTGTGTTTTCTTTGTAAGATTCTACCTTGGCTCGGTGCATTCTCTCTCTTTGTTTACAGGAGAAGTTCATATACAGAAACAACAACAAAGTTCATGTTGTCAGAAAAATGAAGTCCATGTATATGGAAGATGATGATTGTTGTATGTATGTAGGGGAACACAAAAACACTTGTGGCTGACAAATTTTTCTGGTTTATGCACTTCCTAGTGTTTAGATGTTACTCCCCTAAAAATAAAAATATTAGATTGTTGTGTATTACTTCTGGTTTCTTGTAGCTGATCAGCTGAGTGAAGCATCTTAGAAGTTACTTTTAGTGTATACTTTCAAGCAAAGCATGATAAGTTCCATTAGTTACTCCTTGTTGGAATGCTTAGAAATACATGGTTGGATGTTCTAAATTCTGATTGTTATCGGCCTACTTGTTCGCCAAGTATTGATCTCCTTCATTTCTTGTACCCATTTTGCAGTTCATGGACAAAACAATGCAGTGTCATGGACTCATCTTCTATAGCACATAAGTAGGTGTGCATGCCAGATTGGTTCCTTCCACTACCTAGCTGATGTTGTTTGTACCCAGACTACCCACAGTGCCTGATGAAGCTTCAAGACCGCAAATAGACAAGCCCACGGAGAAACAACATCCTTGTGTATCTTGAGCTGTCGCATCACTTGATGGAACGAGATATGGTGTCGGGAACACAGCAGGATTAGCAAGTAATTTCGAGAGTAATCTTGTATGCGCCCTGGGCTCAGTTTGCGCCGCGATAAATTGTTTTCAACATGTAATACATTTTTTCGCCGCATGCCAGGTGAGATGGCGAACTGGGTGTGCTTTCTGTGTTTACGTTGTGTGGGACCATGGGAGAGTGATTTTTCTTCAGAAGGTTCAGAGTTCTATTGGGTTAAGGCGAACTCAGCTTATCGTACAGTCTTGTTCAAACCGTGATTTTTCTTCAGAAGGTTCAAAGTTCTATTGGGTTAGAAACATGTACAATTTGTCAGGTTGTTTCAGGTCGTCTAAATCTGGAGTTCTAGACTATATGATCTACTGGGTTGCCTGCGCCGGTCGTCGAAGCCTACCGAGGTGGTGCCCCACTGCTGCCAGCGTCTCACTGCACCCCTCCTCCACACCACAAGGACGACCAAGATATCAGGTTGTTGTTGTTGCTCTTCTACTACATCTTCAGGTTCAGAAAAGGCAACAACAACGTTTCGCTGTGCGGTGTAGGCTGCGGCGGCAGGACCATTTTCCTCTTGAAATTGTTTATATTTATGTGTTTCTCCTACTGCCAATAGAGGAGAAGAAAGGCCAGCACCGAGCTACTGTTGCTACTGCTTGTTTTAGCTTGCACATCCAATTTGGGCTTTACCAGGAAGAAGACAAAGAGAGAAAATTATGGAGTGAAAGAGATAAAAGAGTAGAGTGCCTACGTGGTGTGGATATGAAACGTGTGGTGTGTGAGAGGATAAGCAATGTGTGTTACTATTCAGTGATAAAAATAACTTGTGGTTTAGAGAAAAAGCAACGTTCTATTTACCTAGTGCTCACGATCAGCTATAAAGCTTGAACTTCTTGAACTTTTTTTAACTCTGATTCACACTAGAACTTTATAAAAGAATTTGAAATTATTTGCTCTAATATTTTCACTACTTACAGTTCAAAAACAAGAATAGTTAAATTTCAAGATATGTAATACTTGACAATAAAGAAGAAAAATAACATTCAAAAAAGTCAAAAACTTCAATGACATAAACAAGCAGATTTCATTCACTCTCTCACTTCTAAACACATGGGAAAAGCCATGTAAAATTCACGCGAGAAGTTCATCATTAAAAAAGGCAAAGTTCAAACAAGCACAAAAGGAAGAAAGTATCACGTCACTAATAATCAGAAAGGAAGTTCATCATTAAAAAAAGATGAAGTTCAAACGAGAACAAAAGGAAGAAATTATCACGTCACCAAAAATCAAAAAGGAAGTTCATCATTAAAAAAACACGAAGTTCAAATGATAACAAAAGGAAGAATTAAAAGGCAAACTCTACAAATTTTGTTGCTAGAAGTTCAAGTGATCGGCCCGAGAATAATTCATAATTCTTGTGAGAGAGGTTAACCTTGTATTTCCATGCTTGATTTTTTTCATATAAAAGTTAAATACAATTCTTTAATCAAAATATAAAAAGGTGAAGTTCAAACTGAAATAACACAGAAGTTCGGAGTTTATTAAAACCTAGGATTTACCTGTTCAAAAAATAAAAAACACAACGCCATTTTTTGCACTTTTAAAAACAACTCATGAACGGAAAAAATGGTTGCTAGAAGTTCAAGTGCTCGGCGAGGAAAAGTTCAAAAAATTCTTGTGAGAGAGGTTCACCATGTATTTAGATGTCCAAAATACATTAAAAAATGTAGTTTTTTGTGTTTTAAAATAATTCTCTTAAACCAGAGAGAAGTTCAAAGTGATAACAACCGGAAGTTCACGTACTACATGGTGTGTATTTCACATAATAAAAGTACAATAAAGTGAAACTGAGTGAAGTTCAAACAGATATGTCCCAGAAGTTTAACTACTTCACGCGGTGAAAAAACAACACGTCAAAAATAGAGTGAAGTTCAAATAAACATGCCCTAGAAGTTCAACTACTTCACACAGTGCATTTTCATTCGCGATGAACGCATAAATCATGATCTCGCCATTTTTTAATTTACCTCAAAACGACAGGAATATCATTTGTGTAAGTTCAAGTCCTCGGTCGGAGAAAGTTAAAAAAATTATTGTGAGAGACGTTTGTACAAAAGGAATATTATTTGTGTAACACTAACGAATGGATGAGAAAATTACAAACAAAAATACGTCACAGAAGTTCAACGTGAAAACAGTAGAAAGTTCAACTACTACGCTGAATGAATTTTAGATGAAAAACTTTTAAAATCCTCGCGAGTATGAAAAGATGATCAACACGGGAAACTTGCGTGCTTACAGCAGCTTTCCATCTGTATATCACCTGCTCAATTCCGGTGAATGGATGGAGAATTACGAGCAGTGGATGGAGACCTACAAGCAAAAAAATCACGTGAAAAACAGAGTGAAGTTCAGGTACACGCGCCGAGAAGTTCAGGTTCTTCACACGGTGCATTTTCGAAGAATCTGTTTCGCGATAAAGGCAGAACGCATGATCCCACCATTTTCGAAATTACTTGAAAACAGCTAGGAATTAGAGAAAACCATCAACATGAAAAAGTTTCGCATTTTCCGTAGCTTTTCAGTGGTATATTATTTGCCCCATTCCGATAAAGTTTGTAGAAATTGCGGCGAAAATACTTTTTTTGCCATTTTCAAAACTGACTTAAAATTGTAAAGAATTGCAGAAACAATACATACAAAAAAGTTTTGCATTTGTTCAAGCTTTCCAACGCCATATCATTTGTTGCATTCGGATGCACAGTTAAAAAATTAGCTCGAAAATACGAACTCGGTAGGACTTGGACCATTTTCTAAATTACTCTTAAACCATTCAAAATTAGAAAAAAAAACTTTCAAGATGAAAAAGTAGCGCATTTTCATAAGCTTTCCAACGCCGTATCATATGCCTCCATTGGATTAGCCGTTTAGAAATGACATCAAAAAAAGAACTCAGCTGTTTGGTTTACAAAATTTTACGTTTTTTCAAATTACTCTATAACCATAGGGAATTAGAGAAAACTTTCAACATGTGGAAGGAGCGGTTTTCCAGCAGCTTTCCAACGCCATATTATATGCCTCATTCCGATAAATGGTTTAGAAATGCGATCGAAAATATGATTCACGTTTTTGTGCGAAGAAAAAAACGGTTTTCAAAACTGCTCTTAAACCGCTTATATTTTGCCAAAAATTTAAGTTGGGTCATGATATTGGTGTCCTTAGCTTTCCAACGGTATATCGCAAGCCCCATTTGGGCAATGTTGGCGGAAGTTCAACCTAGTTCACAGGGAAGTTCAACGTACTACTAGCGGGGCAGGTCAGGTTGTGATCAGAATATTATTCTGATCCCGTGATCAGAATAGTGTTTATGTGTGTGTGTATCATAAGTAATCATTGGCATATCGCTCAGTTACCAGTAAACAATATCCGAACTAATCATCCGTATTGTTTTCCCGACAAATATGGCTCCTACGGTTATTTCACACAAATACCTTGGCATAACCTGCCAGGGGCTCGGTGTGGGAACAAATGAGTTGCCAATAAAAGTCCGAACAGCTCTATAGCATAGTTCGGCGTCGCAAGTTTGGCCTTATATGCATCAGCTCCGAATCATTGTCTTGGGTCAATAGTTGGGTTGCCCGGCTCCTGTGCTTGCTACCCCACTATCCGCTCTATCGGCTAGGGTAGTAAAGGGAGAACTACTGCGATTGTGCCCTGGTCTAAACCGGACGAGCACCTCAGTAGAGAAAGTCGAAAACTGACTATCATGATGTGGCGTGAGCTGGTCAACCACTTGACGACTTATTGGAATCTTTAGCGATTCTCTGTGTCACACGAGGGAGCTTTTTCAGATCAAACATGTAAGGCACCATACGCCGCATACATACCAGGGGCTATGTCGTAGCCCCACCATAAAACTCCTATGGCTAAGTGAAAGTGTTAACGCCTTATAGTCCAATTTCCTGGTTCGCCGCATTATCACCTCCTTCATGGACCAAGACGTTGGATAAAGAGTGATTAAATGCTTTTTCGAACACCCCCGTACTTCCTACGAGAGGGCTCAAGCCGACAACTGGAAAACTTTCAGATTATATCAAAATGGCCGCACAGGAGGAATTCAAGCTTTCAAGCAAAACATAAATAGATTAACTATAAAACTGTCTTTTACAATTTTCATACACCTCACTCGAACATTATGTCTTTTGAGCACTGACCCTCTATAAAGCGGGCGGCCTCTAGGACGTCTTCAAAATAATGCTCCGGTTCTGGACGGTCCTTTCCTTTGGGTGGACCCTTCGTCGCAACATCTATGGCCTTCATCTTCCCCCAGAACGTCTTGACTCGGGAAAAAGCCATCCGTGCACCCTCAGTGCACGTTGACCGCTTCACAGCATCGATACGCGGCACCGTGTCAACAAGCCTTTGCACCAAACCGAAATAGCTATTCAGAACAGGCTCGGTTGACCACAACCGGATTACAACGTCCTTCATGGTAGCGCCGGATATCCTATGAAGTTCGGCCCATCCCATTGGGACATCTGTTCATCGAGCAACAAAGTGCGTTTTGATGCGTCAAACTGTGACCAAAAAAGCTTCTCCGTTGCATATCCATCTCGCGCTTGGTAATACTGTGCCACATCGGCAGAACTCTTCTGCAAGTCCAAGAACTCATCCGGAGAACTCCATACTTGGTTAAGCTGGGTATAGTTCGGATCACCAAACTTAGTTTGCAGCAGAAAGGGCTTTCCAGCCGCAATCTCCCTCACCTGTCGAAGCTCCTCACGGGCTGAAAGTGCAACTATCCCTAGGTGGTTTTGGTAATTCATAACAACATATAGCTCATTGAGCTAATACTATCCCAAGATGATTATTTCAGGAAAGCTCAATGATTGGCATGGCATGGATGTGAAAGTGGAACCCTCAAAATGCTAAGGACAAAGGATTGGCTCAAGCTCAAAAGCTCAAGACTCTTCATTTTATATTTTAGTGATCCAAGATCACATTGAGTCTTTAGGAAAAGCCAATACTATCAAGGAGGGATGAGGTGTTGCTTAATGAGCCTCTTGCTTCATGTGCTTAGTGATATGCTACAAAACCCTCAACTACTTTCCCATATCCACATATGACCTAAACCCTAAGCCAAACTCGGTCCTACCGATTCTTCCTATCCGACGCCACCGAGTTTCACTTGTCATTAGCCACTGCCAAACCCAAGCAATTCGGTCCTACCGATAAGGATCTCGGTCTCACCGAGATGGGGTTGCAAACTCTCTGTTTCCCTTTCGTAACTTTTCGGTCCCATCAAAAGAGCGAATCGGTCCCACCGAGATTGCAATGTAAACTCAGTGTTTCCCCTTTGTAACTTTTCGGTCTCACCGAGTTCCACTCGGTCTCACCGAAGAGCAAATCGGTCCCACCGAGTTTGCCTGACCAACTCTCTGGTTAGCTAATTACCAAATTCGGTCTCACCGAGTTTGTGTAATCGGTCTCACCGAGATTACGTTATGCCCAAACCCTAACCATATCGGTCCTACCGAGTTGCATGTCAGTCCCACCGAAAATCACTAACGGTCACTAGGTTTACATTTTCGGTCCGACCGAGTTTATTGATTCGGTCCCACCGAGATTGGAAAACTGTGTAACGGTTGGATTTTGTGTGGAGGCTATATATACCCCTCCATCTTCTTCTCATTCGAAGAGAGAGCCATCAGAACACACACATCATTCCAACTCATATGTTCTGAGAGAGAACCACCTACTCATGTGTTGAGACCAAGACATTCCATTCCTACCATATGAATCTTGATCTCTAGCCTTCCCAAGTTGCTTTCCACTCAAATCCTCTTTCAACCAAATCCAAATCCTATGAGAGAGAGTTGAGTGTTGGGGAGACTATCATTTGAAGCACAAGAGCAAGGAGTTCATTACCTACACACCATTTGTTACTTCTTGGAGAGTGGTGTCTCCTAGATTGGCTAGGTGTCACTTGGGAGCCTCCGACAAGATTGTGGAGTTAAACCAAGGAGTTTGTAAGGTCAAGGAGATCGCCTACTTCGTGAAGATCTACCGCTAGTGAGGCAAGTCCTGTGTGGGCGATGGCCATGGTGGGATAGACAAGGTTGCTTCTTCGTGGACCCTTTGTGGGAGGTTGCTTCTTCGTGGACCCTTCGTGGGTGGAGCCCTGTGTGGACTCGCGCAACCGTTACCCTTGGGTGGAGCCCTGTGTGGACTCGCGCAACCGTTACCCTTCGTGGGTTGAAGTCTCCATCAACGTGGATGCAGGATAGCACCACCTATCCGAACCACGGGAAAAACATCCGTGTCTCCAATAGCGTTTGAATTCTCCAAACTCTTCCCTTTACATTCTTGCAAGTTGCATGCTTTACTTTCCGCTGCCAATATACTCTTTGCATGCTTGCTTGAATCATGTGATGATTGCTTGACTTGTCCTAAATTAGCTAAAATCTGCCAAGAACTAAAATTGGGAAAAGGTTAAGTTTTTATTTGGTCAAGTAGTCTAATCACCCCCCCTCTAGACATACTTTCGATCCTACACGGGCTGCTCTACATTTCGACCGCGCTTCTCTCGCCTCTTGTAAGGCCTTGTCTAGATCAGCCGTTAAGGCTTTACTCTCCTTCTCCAGAAATTCGCAGCAGCCGGTAGCATTCTCCAGTTCGAGCGTCATCGTGGACATCTTCTCCTCATCTTGGCGCCGTGCAGCTTGTTCGGCTTTTAATTTAGCCGATGCCTTTTCGGCAACAGCATTGCTATGTCGGGCCTGCTCCTTGGCCCGAGCCAGCTTCGCTCGAAGAACTTCAACGGCGGCAGCACCATCTGCAGCCAAATCTCAGCATCATGCTTATACCACAGAAATGTATGAGGATTGTCTCGAATACATACCTTGTGACTCGTCCAGACACATATTTATTAAAGCAAGATCATCCCCTACCACATCAAGCTTCCGCCGCAAAATCGGCAATTTCCATAGTCTGAGAAGCGGCCAAGGGGGAAGCAGCCTGTGTTCAAAGTTGATCAGGTTAGTCCTCAAACGATCCTTTTCGATCCTCCGTTTTGCTTCCCAGTGGAAGCCAACCCGGGTATCAGGGGCTACTACCTATACACAGGCGCATCTTTGCAAATGAAGCATAGCCGAAAACATTATGTCACAAACATCGAAGCCCTTCAGTAGACTCATGAAGGCTTCATTTAATCCGCTCTTCGTGGACGAAATCTTCTCAATCACTGTACCCATCAAGGTACGATGTTCCCCCGAGACAGATTCTTTCCGCAACATGTCCCACAATATATCCGGAGTCTCTGTGTTTCCGGAAGCTGCTCTAGGAGCACAATCATCCTTTGAAGGAATCTGTTCACCCGTCTCCAGAATCACTATCGGCTGCGAACCAGTCAGTCCGGGGCCTTTGTTATCATCAGCCCCGGAATCCAGGACGGTCAAAGATCCACCTTTGGGTACTACCTCTTCTATCCCCTGCGTAACTTGTTGGTCAAAAGGGACCCTTCGCGATGACACTTCAGAGTCATTCGCCTTGTTGGGCGAGGAGGTTGGGGGAGGCGTCTCGCTCTCCATCATCTCTCGGAGGAGACTCCCTGAAGAAGAGGATCGCCCAGAAAAACTCTGTGCCGACCTGTAGAAATACATGAATGCGTTACGTATATCTTCAGTAACAGCAACGGAGTGGGACGTTATCAAAGTGCTCCGAATTCTCTTACGGTTTGGCCGAGCGCTTGTCCCCTTGTTGGAGCTGTTTAACGGCGTCGCTTTCCAAACCCAGGCCGCTCGACGGTGGCATCTTGCCCTTCTTGGGAGACCGCCCCTCCCAATCTTCAGAGGCGGCCCTTTTCCTCCTGTTTGGAGAAGGGATAGTGGGTCCTTTTCCTCCTTCGTCTTCAGGAGAGGAAAGGTCGATTTATCCAGACTCAGTGTCCGAGTCTTCGGGAAGGGGAGCCGAACACCTAATCAGTTCCACCTTCTTTATCCATCCCTGAAAAGGATGATATTGTTGGTATCTTGCCACTCGGTATTTGATTATAGGGTATTCGGTAATCGGGTAATTACTAGGGTATCCGGACGGTTACAGTCTAGGACGACATCTTCGGTGGTATCCAGCCATTGCCTTCGTTTCCCGAAGAATAATTTCCACATTCCTTCATGCGTTGTGCCGAAGAAGTGCTGAAGAGTCCGCGGCCCTTCTGGATTAAACTCCCATAGGCGGAGTGGCCGTCGCTAACACGGCAGGGTCCGACGAACTAGCATTACTTGAACGACGTTGGCTATGTCAATGTCCCTCTCAATGAGGCTTCGGATGCGACTTTGCAGAGTTTGCACATCATTCGTTAATCCCCAATCCAACCCCTTGTTAATTCACGATGCTAGCTGAATTGGGGGCTGGATCAGAAGGCGGGCGCAGTTGCCCACTTGGAGCTGCGGGGCTCGGTGATATAGAACCACCCCTGCTTCCACAGATCGGAAGATTTGGCGAAGGATCCTTTCAGCCAAACGGCGCTAGCAAGCTTGCTCACTGCAGCGCCGCCGCACTTGGCTTGCTCCCCCTCTACCACTTGCGGCTTCACATCGAAGGTCTTGAGCCACAAGCCGAAGTGCGGAGTAGTTCGGAGGAAGGCTTCACACGTGACGATAAACGCCGAGATAAGAAGAATAGAGTCCGGGGCCAAATCATGAAAATCTAGCTCGTAGTAGAACATGAGCCCTCGGACGAAGGGGTTAAGTGCAAACCCTAACCCATGGAGAAAGTGGGACACGAACACGACCCTCTCGCCGGATCTGGGGGTGGGAATAACCTGCCCCTCGGCAGGAAGCCGGTGACGGATTCTTCGGTCAAGTATATCGCCGCCCGAAGCTTTGCAATATCTTCTCAGTGACAGAAGAAGCTACCCACCGGCCTTGACGGCTGGATCCGGACATGATTGGGGCTTGTGGCGACCAAAACCTGGGTGTTGGAACTCGGGGTTGCAGGGGTCGAGGAAGAGGCAAGCATAGAAGAAAAAGACGGGTCTGTACCCCTATATAAAGGCTGCAAATATCAAACGTCTCCTCTCGGGCCTAAAAAACATGCTTGTTTCCAAGGAGTTGTACCCCAGCGACGGTTGGGTTACCCACGTTCGGGTTGATAGGAATCCGTTAAAAAGGGAGGCACGATCTCCACTTGGATAAGACGCGCCAATAAAGCTACGTCTTGGGACGTGGGGCGACAGGCCAGCTAAAACGGTTCGCAAGTAGTGTCCGAGCAGGCGTGGTGTCATATTACCAAAAAATGATCGATGAGGTGAACTCGTAAAATATTATGTCCTCTGCGGTTGTGTATACAAGTCTGGATACCATCAGCACATCTAAAGATCAACTGGGAGTTAGGAAGGGGGAACCCGCCTTGCAATGCCAAAGACAATCTGCGCGTCGGACTCCTCATCATTGAAGCCAGGTTCAGCGGCTACTGAGGGAGTCCTGGACTAAGGGGTCCTCGGGCGTCCGGCCTGTTATCCCTGGGCTGGACTAATGGGTTGTGAAGACATGAAGGCCGAAGGCCGTACCCGTGTCCGGATTGGATTCTACTTGGCGTGGAGGGCAAGCTTGGCGACCGACTATGAAGATTCCTTCTTATGTAACTGACTCTATGTAACCCTAGATTACTCCCTCTCGGTGTCTATATAAACCGGAGAGGTTAGTCCGGAAAGGAGATATTCATTACCATAGTCATATAGGTTAGACTTCTAGGGTTTAGCCATTACGATCTCGTGGTAGATCAACTCTTGTAACACTCATATTCATCAAGATCAATCACGCAGGACGTAGGGTATTACCTTCATAGAGAGGGCCCGAACCTGGGTAAACATCGTGTCCCCCGTCTCCTGTTACCATCGATCCTAGACGCCGAGTTCGGGACCCCCTACCCGAGATCCGCCGGTTTTGACACCGACAACTGGATCAACATGTTAGTCCAAATAAATCATATAAAATGTTGCCAAAAGTGTATAAAAGTTGTATAATATTGGCATGAAACAATCAAAAATTATAGATGTGATGGAGACGTATCAAACATCTCCATCGTATCTACTTTTCCAAACTCTTTTGCCCTTGTTTTGGACTCTAATTTGCATGATTTCAATGGAACTAACCCGAACTGGCGTTGTTTTCAGCAGAATTGCCATGGCGTTATTTTTGTGCAGAAATAAAAGTTCTCGGAATGACCTGAAACTTCACGGAGATCAGTTTTGGAATAAATAAAAATATTAGCGAAAGAATTAACCGAAGGGGGCCGACACCCTGGCCACAAGGGTGGGGGTGCGCCCTCCGTCCTTGTGGGCCCCTGGACTTCCACTGACCTCAGCCCCAACTCCATATATTCATGGTCAGGGAGAAAAAAATTAGAGAGAAGGATTCATCACGTTTTACGATACGGGGCCGCCGCCAAGCCCTGGTCTTCCTTGGGAGGGTAGATCTGGAGTCTGTTTTGGGCTCCAGAGAGGGGAAATCGTCGTCATCGCCATCTTCATCTTCAACCATCCTCCATCACCAATTTCATGATGCTCACCACCGTGTGTGACTAATTCCATCATAGGCTTGCTGGACCGTGATGGGTTGGATGAGATTTACCATGTAATCGAGTAGTTTTGCTAGGGTTTGATCCCTAGTATCCATTATGTTCTAAGATTGATATTGCTATGACTTTGCTATGCCTAATGCTTGTCACTAGGGCCCGAGTGCCATGATTTCAGATTTGAACTTATTATGTTTTCATGAATATATTTGTGTTCTTGATCCTATCTTGCAAGTTATAGTCACCTACTATGTGTTATGATCGGGCAACCCTGGAGTGACAATAGTCAGGACACTTCCCGGTGATGACCGTAGTTTGAGGAGTTAATGTATTCACTAAGTGCTAATGCTTTGATCCGGTACTCTATTAAAAGGAGGCCTTAATATCCCTTAGTTTCCAATAGGACCCCGCTGCCACGGGAGGGTAGGACAAAAGATGTCATGCAAGTTCTTTTCCATAAGCACGTATGACTATATACAGAATACATGCCTACATTATATTAATGATTTGGAGCTAGTTCTGTGTCACCCTATGTTATAACTGTTGCATGATGAATGCCATCCGACATAATTATCCATCATTTATCCATTGCCTACGAGCTCGTTTCATATTGATCTTTCCTTCGTTACTTTCCCATTGCCACTATTACGATTGCTACAAAACTGCTAATGTTACATTTGCCACTGTTACCGTTACTTCCATACTACTTTGCTACTAAATACTTTGCTGCAGATATTAAGTCTTTCAGGTTGTGTCAAATCAATAAATTTGGGCTGAATACTCTACCCTCGAAAACTATTGTGATACCCTATACTTGTGGGTTATCAAGACCTTTTTCTGGCGCCATTGCTGGGGAGCATAGCTCTATTCTCTGAGTCACTTGGGATTTACATCTGTTGATCACTATGAGGAATTTGAAAGATCAGAGAACCGAGATTTTTCCCTCAACTACGAGGGGAGGTAAGGAATTGCCGTCTAGCTCTGCACTTGATTCTCCTTCTGTTTTAAGTAAACTTGCAACACCTGCACCTGCTATTGATTCCGATATGTCGCATGTTATCGATGACGGCACTTCTACTATGCATGATACTTACGATGAAAATACTTCTCTGCTTGATAATACTATGCCACTTGGTGAATTTCTTGATGAACAATTTGTTAGGGTTAGAGAGAACGAAATTATTGAAACTGGTGATATTATTGAAACTGAAAATTATGATTCTCCCCCTAGATATGAATTGCCTGTTGTACCTGATGGTTATATTATGGATGAGGAAACTGCTAGAGACTTTCTTGGTTGTAATGATAGAGAAGATCTTAAAAAATTGTTAGCTAAGCTGAAAGATAAGTCTTTGAATGCTAGAATGAAATATGATCCCACTTTTGCTACTTCACTTATCTTTGTTACTCATAAGGATTATGAATTCTCTGTCGATCCTGAGTTAATTACTTTGGTT
The DNA here is from genome assembly GCF_003073215.2 of Triticum urartu. Lineage (NCBI taxonomy): Eukaryota > Viridiplantae > Streptophyta > Magnoliopsida > Poales > Poaceae > Triticum > Triticum urartu. The sequence goes on from NC_053026.1 coordinate 628,534,878, forward strand.
GAATCTGATCCTTTCTATGGTTATGAATCTGAAACTGTTGTGACACATCTTACTAAATTGAATGATATACCCACCCTATTTGCTCCTGAGGAAAAAATTCGCTATTACTATATTCTCAAATCGTTTCATTTCTCATTAAAGGGTGATGCTAAAGTATGGTTTGCTTATCTTGCTCCTGGCTGTGTGCGTAGTCCCCATGATATGATTTACTACTTTTCTGCAAAATATTTTCCTGCTCATACGAAACAAGCTGCCCTAAGGGAAATATTTAACTTTGTGTAAATTGAAGAAGAGAGTCTCCCACAAGCCTGGGGGAGGCTTCTCCAATTACTTAATGCTTTGCCTGATCATCCTCTCAAGAAAAATTAAATACTTGATATCTTTTATAATGGACTAACTGATGCTTCGAGAGACCACCTGGATAGTTGTGTTGGTTGTGTTTTTAGGGAAAGAACTGTTGAGCAAGCTGAATTGCTATTGAATAATATATTGAGTAATGAGAATGATTGGACACTTCCTGAACCAACTCCTAAGCCAACTCCTAAGAAAAGGGGTATTCTATTTCTCAGTCCTAAAGATATGCAAGAGGCAAAGAAATCTATGAAAGAAAAAGGTATTAAAGCTGAGGATGTTAAGAATTTGCCGCCTATTGAAGAAATACATGGTCTTGATAACCCGACACAGGTAGTAGAGGTAAACTCTCTCCAGAGATTTGATGAAGGTGATGTTCCTCATAATAAGTCTGCTAGTCAATGCTTAAATGAGTTTGATAATTTTATTGTTAAACAAGAGAACTTCAATGCTTATGTTAGTATACAATTGAAACATAATGCTTACATGTTTGACCACTTGGGTGATTATATGAGTAGAACTGTTAATGATCTTAAGCTTATTAGTAAACATGCTTCCATGGTTACAACTCAAGTAGAACAAGTACTTAAGGCACATGATGATTTGCTTAATGAGTTGAATAATAAGAACAATGGTAATGTTGTTAGGATTATGACTAGAGGTCGTAAAATGACCCAGGAACCTTTGTATCCTGAGGGCCATCCTAAGAGAATTGAGGAAGTTCTCATAGAGTTAAAACTGATGCACCTAGTCCTTCTAATATAAAGAAAAATAAAACGGATAGGACTTTGCATGCTAGTGAACCTGCTATAGACACACCTGAGAATCCCAATGATATTTCTATTTCTGATGCTGAGACACAATCTGGCAATGAACATGAACCTAGTGATAATGTTAATACTGATGTTCATGTAGATGCTCAACCTAGTAAGATAATGATGTAGAGACTGAACCTGTTGTTGATCTTGATAACCCATAATCAAAGAATCAACATGATGATAAGAGAGACTTCATTGCTAGGAAACATGGTACAGAAAGAGAACCATGGGTTCAGAAATCATGCCCTTTCCTCCTAAGACATCCAAGAAAAAGGATGATGAAGATTTTGAGCGCTTTACTGAAATGATTAGACCTATCTTTTTGTGTATGCGTTTGACCGATATGCTTAAAATGCCTCCTTATGCTAAGTATATGAACGATATTGTTACTAATAAAAGAAAGATACCTGAAGCTGAAATTTCCATCATGCCTGCTAATTATACTTTTAAGGGTGGAATACCAAAGAAACTAGGAGATCCAAGGGTACCAACTATACCATGCTCCATTAAAGGAAACTATGTTAAAAATGCTTTATGTGATCTTGGACCCAGTGTTAGTGTTATGCCTTTCTCTTTGTATCATAGACTTGAATTGAATAAGTTGACACCTACTGAAATTTCTTTGCAAATGGCCGATAAATCAACTGCTTCGATAGCGAGGTCACAAAAATAGTGTTGATGATAGTTTGTGCAGAAGAAAGCCTGGAGTGCATAAATGACACAATATTGGTCTTGATCCCTAAGGTAACGAATCCCACTATTTTATCCCAATTCAGGCCCATTAGCCTATGCAATGTTTTATACAAGATAACATCAAGGGTTTTCGGAAACAAACTAAAGGTTACCTTACCTGATATAATGTCTAAGGAGCAGTCATCATTTGTCCCAGGAAGGTTGATCACGGACAACATCACCTGTGCTTATGAATGCTTGCATTTTGTGAAACGGTCTAGATTAAAATCAAATAGTTTTTGTGCTTTGAAGCTAGATATGAATATATGATGAAAGCCTATGCCATATTGGAGTGGTCCTATTTGATAGCCATCATGGCCAAACTTGGTTTTGCAAAACAATGGATTAATACAGTCATGTCTATGGTGTCATCTGTCTCATTTATGTTATTTTTAATGGAGAGAAGTTTCACTCATTCAAACCAACGAGAGGAATCCAAGAGGGAGACCCAATCTCTCCCTACTTATTCTAGATTACAGCAGAGGGCCTTTCGTGCCTCTTGAAATCCAGTTCCCAGTCATCATTGACAAGTATTAAGGTGGCCTCAATGGATCCTACCCTTAACCATTTTTATTTGTAGATGACAGTCTGTTGCTATTCAAGGACAATGTAGAGGGATTAGTTGCAGCGTCAAACCCTGCTAGACATTTATTGTGGTGTGTCAGGACAAAGGATAAATCATGAGAAATCATCAATACTTTTAAGCAAAGGTTGTCTAGGCCAAACTAGAGAAGCAATCAAGAACTCATTGCAGGTTCAGAATGAATCATTGTCTGGTTGTTATTTTGGCATGCCGACTGATGTTAGTCACTCGAAGAATGGAACGTTCAAGTACTTGAGAGATCGAGTATGGGAGAAGATAAAGGGCAAGATGGAGAAACTTTTTCGGTAGAAAAGGTGGTGTTGATCAAGTCTATAGTGCAGGCTATACCTTTCTAATCCATGCCTTGTTTTAGACTGCCAAGGGGGTCGTGCGAGAACATCACATCACTCATAAGGCAATTTTGGTGGGGAAGCAAACAAGGAAGAAGGAATCCCAGTTGGGCGGCATGGGTCATAAAATACTAGACCAAAACACATAGGAGGTCTAGGCTTCCGTGATTTGGAGATTTTCAACTTGACCCACCTTTTATGACAAGCATGTCGGACAATGACAAAGGAATCATCCCTAAGCGTCAGGATCCTCAAATTGGTCTATTTCCCGGAGTCCCCGCTACTTGTACCCGAGTTAGGATCACACCCATCTCAGATTTGGAGGGCTATTTTGGATGGCCGGGACACTTCGGCGTAGGGCATTGTTTGGAGAATTGGAGATGGCGAAACTACTGACATTTGGGTACACAATTGGATTCTAAGAGATAGGTTTAAACAGCCGATCACATCCCTTTTTCAGAACCCTCCAAGGAGAGTAGTGCAGCTCATCCACGCTACTACAACATCATGGAATGAGGTACTGGTTCAGTCTATCTTTACCCCTTTTGATGTTGCGGAAATCCTTAAGATACCTTTTGTGCACATGAAGGGTAGTAGATTTTTGGGCCTAGCATGAAGAGAACCGTGGAACCTTTAGCGTACGACCAGCGTACCGAATGATCTTGCGGACAAAGCTAAGTCGATAGGTGTGGTTGAAAGAAGATGAAGGAAAATAAAAAAAAGAAAAAAAGGAAAATGGGACAAGCAAAAACCGAAAAAGGAAATCCGCACATTTTAAACATTGTCCAAGTTTCAAAAGATGTTCAGGAATTGTTCATGTTTTGAAATTTTGTTCAAAATTCAAACAATGTTTGCTCTAATATTGTTTATAAATGTTAAAACTAGTCAGCATGTCAAAATTGGTCACATTTTTAAATAAAAATATCGATGTTTTTAGAAAATATTTCATATATATGAACGTTGTTGCATTTTCTTATATATTTCACGCAACAAAATACCACAAGTAGCGGTTAGGTGAAGTGGCTAGCAGCATGCGCCTTTAAGTGTGAGGTATTGAGTTTGAGTCCTCACAAGCTCTCCATTTTCTCTGTATTTTTACATTAGTTATATTAAACGTGGTAGGAGGGACCCCTGTTCAAGAATCCGTCTGATTAACCAGTTAATTTGATAATTAATCCCTACTCGTAGGGTCACCAAGTAGCCAATAAACTTATAAATCATCTGATTAATTCATTAAATGGCCGATAACATACCGATTAGCCTATTAATCCCCTACTCACCAGCAACTGAGCAGGTACCAGTTAATGATTTCCTCGGCAATGGAAGGTACATGGCTTAATGGACCGACCGGCTCGTGCCTGTGCAATTTGTATATGATGTCCCATGACCTATATCTAAAAAAGACCATTCTGCCTTTTTTATGAAAGGGGTACGGGCTAATCTCAGCCGTTGATGTGTTTATGAAGGATGTAGCGAAGGAGAATTGTTAACAAAAATGGCCCAGCATCACCCATCTCCCTACAACTATAATTGCTAGCCCTCAAGCCCTCAATCTTCACATCCCAAGTGGAGAGGCTTTTGGTCAAGTACCACCCCCATTGTAACGCCTGCCTCCAACAATGTCATATCGCAAGGTAGGAAAGATTTTTGGATTTTTTTTCTTTGAGAGTACGCCACGACGTACCATATTTTTATAGAAGACATAAAACAATTACAAGAGACTAAATCTCGCTGTGAACAGCAAGTGTAGAACACAACCACACACATTACACACAAGACAATGAGCCTGTTCTAAGCAAAACATCAAAGTCGCATCTCGACCGACACGAGTCACCTCGCAGAGCAATGATTGCAATCAGACCTTCCTTGCTAACACACCAACCACCCCTGAATTTCCAAAAGGACATGGCGAGTGGGTGGCGAGACTCAATTGGTCCCAAAAAACCATCGTCTTTCACTCACCAGCTACGACATGCATTACGCCGATGCGGATCTACTTGGACTAGTGGCAAGCATGGAAGAACTGCAAAACATAACCTCCAAGTCGCGTCTCCCCACATGATGCTCCCAACAGAGTAACAAAATCGAGACGCCGTCGTCGCCGATCCGGAAACAAATATAGGCTTTCGCCCACAGACAACAACCCAAGCAAGAAAGGAGAGATGCTGACACACCTTCGCTACACCTCCAAGAGGAATGACACCCACAGGCACCGTCATTGCCGCCACCGAACGAAGACAAGCACGATTTTCGTCTGTAACGTCAAGCACCTCCATCCTTGCCCACCGAATGGAGGCCACTATCCATGACGAGTCACCCCGCCACGACCGCAACATCTTTCCAAAGTGATCATAATGTCGTGGAATACTGACACCCTGCACAGCCAATGACACATAGCCCTTCTTCCTCCTCCCTCACGGCCAAGAACTTGCAGCTCTAGAACATGCCCCACTTCCAGCGCAACCAAGGACCGCCACACCACTCTAGGAACCCACGCACCAGCTCCAGTACGTCGCAACACGGCAACCGCATCCCTGAGCCCCAGATCAGGCAACCATAAGCCCCAGATTGACCCAAAGCCGCAAATCGAAAACGCTCCTCCGCCTCCAACGGGTTTGTGGCACCACCAGGAGACCGTCGCGCTATCCAAACTACCTCAGCAGCACACCGGTCGATACCACCAGGAGGCCACCACGCTCACCAATCCACCTCAACGGGACCCCGCTGACGGCAATAGGAGGCCGCTGCCACACACCTAGCCGAACCGCGCCGCATTTGTCCTCTCCCACGCCGGTGGGCCACCAACATCTCCTCCGCGAGATCTTGAACGCACTCCGCCACGCCGTAGAAGCCTTCCCACGCCGCCCACTTGACGTCGTTCCCCCAGGTGAGGGGGGCATGCGGGAGCACAAATGGGGGGATTTCACTTTGACGAAAAATAAAAGCACCTGGTGGGAATCGAACTCCCAACCTCATGATACAAACTACTGGCTACAGATGGCTAAAATGCAGCACTAATGATAAGGTAATAACTACAATGGGCAAATCCATTGATTTATTTTTCATATTTTCAACATTTCTTAGAAAAAGGTGAACGAAATTTCTTACAAAATGCGAACAATGTTTGAAAATATTGATCAAATTTGGAAATTCTAATACAAAATTTTAAAATGTTAAAAATATTTTGAAAAAGGGAACAAAATTGAAAACGAGAATATTTATTAGAAATATGAACAGTTGTTTTGAAATTGCGAACAAGTTTAGAATTCTGAACCATTTTTTGAACTGTTAGCAAAAAATATTAAACTGAATTTAAAATACACACCGAACATTTTTTAAAATATACGATGATTTTTTTTCCAAATGCATGTTACAATTTTTCAATACATGATGAACACTTTTTCAATGTACCGTGGCATTTTTTGAAACTTTAACAATTACTGAATACCTGAACAGAAAGTATAAAGTGATGAAAAAAATATAATACATGATGAACATTTTTCAGTTACATTATGAACATTTAAAAAATATATTGAACATTTTTATAATCTAGGATCTACATCTTAATAAATACACCTTAGCATATTGAACAATTTTATAATATAGGATGATTATTTTATGATACACGACAAACATTTGTGAAAATATATAATGAATTCATTTTTGGAATTGGTTGACAAATACGGTCACTGATTTGAAAAAAGTTCGTCGATTCAAGAAATGTCTCCGCTATGAAAATTGGTTCTCAAAATTCAAAAAATATCACCTTTTTCCAAAATGCGCTCACCATTTTTTTCAAAATACAAAAATTGTTCAGTGAAGGCATGCTTTGAAAACTGAAAAACAGAAAAATGTAGGTATATTTTTGAAATTCAAAAATGAACAAATTTAAAAAATATGAAATAAAATTTCATATGCAAAACAAAATTATGAATTTATGAAAATATAAACAATAAACCGAAAAAGGGAAAAGTCAAATAAAACGAAAAAGGGAAGATAAGAAACATAAAAAACAAAATAGGAGAGAAAATAAAAGGAAAAAGAAAGAAACACGGTTCAGGAATCTCGTAGAAGGTTCACAAAACTAGAAAGAAACTCGCTAGGAATCTGAGGTTCCTATAACTGGAAATGCTTTTCTTTGCAACTTTTTTAGTGAACTTTTTTAAAAATCTTTGAAATATTAAAATTCATAATTTTTTTCCAAAAATCAATAAAGTTTTTTCGAATCTGCGAGTGCCTGGGCCGGCCCAACAGGCGCCCAATGCGAGCGATGTCCTATTCTAGTTGGGCGAAGGCCTACATATTTTTTATTTTCTTTTTTATATTTTTTCTTCTCTTTTTTTCATTAATTTATTTTTCTAAGTTTTGAACTTTATTGTTCTTTTTGACCTGTTTAGAATTTTGAAATATTGTTTGGAATACCAAAATAATAGTTTTAAGTATCTATTTTAAATTCTTGTTTTAAGAATATATTAACTGTTTTTTGAAAAAAAAACTTAAATTATGATTTTTATCTGTTTGTATTTATTAGTTATGATAGTAACTTAAGATAACAGTTTTATGTACCTGCTTAAATTATAATTATAAATAGTTTCCCCCCAAACTCGATATGGATGTCTACCATGGGCATGCCCACCTACTGGCAAAAGTTTGGGTCGTTCCAAGAATGTCCAAAAAAACTCCATCTTCAACATGTGGTGTGTGAGTAGGCAAGGAGGCTTTGTTTGAGAGCAAGTTGTTTCACTATATCTGTCAAATGGCATGAATTTTTTTCATTGGCTCGTATGAAAAATTCAATCACACCATGCCAAGTTGTTTTGGGCTTTGCTACAAGTTTGTTTTTTCTGGTGTTTTCTGAGTCAAAAAGGGCGATAAATGGTCTAGATAGGCGAGGGAGGCTCCATCTGAGAGCACGTTGTTTCTCGATATCCTTGAAGTGGCCCAAATTTTTTCCATGGCCTTGTGTAACCAATTCAAGGTACCATGCCAAGTTGTTTTGATGTTCAATGAATTTTGCATTTTCTCGAGTTTTCTCAGTCAAAAAGGTCGATAAATGGCTGGACATGTCACAGCTTGCGTATGGTGACAAAAATTGTTCAAACCTGACATGGATGCCTAACATTGGCATGCCCACCCACTTGCATAAGTTGGGATCATTTCAAGGATGTACAAAAATAGACCATACTGAATGGAGGGTGTTCAGGTAGGGCTAGAAGACTTTGTCTGATAGCACGTTGTTTTTGTACTTCCTTCAAATGGACCCAATTTTTTCATGGACTTGTATGACGCATCATGCCAAGTTTTTTTTGACAAGTTCTGGATTTGGTGGAGTTTTCTCGGTTAAAAAAGCTCGATAAATGACCGGACGTGTCGCAACTTGTATACGATGTCAAAAGTCGTTCAAACCAGACATGTATGCCTATTATGGGCATGCCCACCTGATTGCAAAAGTTGGGTTCATTCTAAGGGTGTTCAAAAATAGACCATATTCAACGAAGGGTGTTTAGGTAAGCCAGAAGGGTCCCTTTGAAAGCACATTGTACGTCAAATGGCCTCAAAAATTTCCCACCAGCTTATATGACCAATTCAAGGCATCATGCCAAGTTATTTGTATTTTTGACAATTTTGCATTTTCTGGAGTTTTCTCTATGAAAAATGGTCGATAAATGGTTGGATGTGTCGCAATATGCCAACGATGTCAAAAGTCGTACAAATCTGGCCAAGATGCCTCATATCTCCATGCCACACTGCTGCAAAAAGTTGGGATCATTTATCCATAGTCTAAAAAACCTACCAGCTAAGACGAGTGTGCCACACTAGGCAAAATGGGTGCATCCGCGAGCATATAGTATTTCCTAATTTGAATGTTTTTTCATTTTTAATTTCCATCATTATCAACCTGCATCAACATTTTTTGATGTCCTAACCATTTCATGGAATTTGATAATAATTTTGGAATTTCAGATTGTGTATGAAAATTTTAGAAACTTTAACACTTTTTTCATTTTTTACAAATTCCTAATAATTGATGAAATAGTCTGAACACAAATTTCAAACAATACTTTTTTTTAAAAGTCATCAACTTTTTTGGAAACATAAACATTTCTTCAATTTGCGAACATTTTTTTAAATGGGACATATTTTGCTATTCCGGAACACTTTTTAAAATTATAAACAATATTTGAGCACAAGATCAGTTTTGGTATCCAAGACAAATTTTAAATTTTTTGAATAGGTTTCAAAAAGAACATACAGTTTAAAAAGGAGAATAACAAAAAATAGAAGAAAAGAAAAATAAATAGAAAAGAAAAAATGGTTAGGTCTTGGCCTAACTAGCGGACGACATTGTTCCCGTTTCAGCCAGCAATCCGACCCATGGGCAGCATCGCCCATGGGCTTTTGACCCGAATAGATAGTGTATGGGTCGCCATCTTCACCCATGGGTAAGCCCGATAGGCAACCCGATTAGTCATGGGTAGGATATGGACATGAGGTCCTGTCATGGGTCGCCCAATGGGTCACACGATTAATATTAATAAACATATAAATGTTTTACTTTACATGACATCTGAGCAATTTTTGTGAAGATTTGGTTAGAATATGATGCATCCATATTGCTTTGTTACTTTTGGATAAAAAAGGAACCATCAATAAATTGACGCTTAGCTAAGTGACAGCTCCTCTTCGTCACCATCAGCGCCACTTAGGGTAGGGGTGCCCAAAGGTGCGCAATAGTGGGCCAGTCCAGCTTTGCTCGCGTCCATATGCTAAAAAACAAACATCAAGGAAAATATACAAGGACAGGGATTTGAACCCACATGCTACCACAAGGGACTTGGCGTAGTAACTACCACATCACTATGACTTTGATGTGTTCGTTCCGAAAACAAAGTATATGACCATTGTTTCGGTCCCAGTTCAAATCCTTTATTTTAAGAAAACATAAATTTGAAAAAGAATCCACATTTTTCAAAGTTCATCGATTTTGAAAAACAATTCATGGATTTTCAAAGAAATGTTCAAAAAAATCGAAAATATTTCATCAACTTTGAAAAATGTTTATGGTTTTGAAAAGTTCACCAGATTTTGAAAAATATCACAGACATGAAAAAAGTTCATCGATTTTGATAAAGAACTTTAAAACTTTTACCATATTTTGAAAATATGGTTCATGGATTTTTAAATAGATTCATTGATTTTTAAAAAGAAAGTTCACGAATTTGTAAAGAGTTCACCGGATAATGAAAACAGTTCACATATTTGAAAAAAGATTACGAATTTGAAAAAAGTTCATTGATTTTCTAAAAAAGGTCCATGAATTTTCAAAAAAAATTCCATCGAATTTGAATAAACTGTTCGTCGAGTTTGAAAAAAGTTCATCAATTTGCCAAAAAAACTCATCGATTTTGAAAGAACACTGACAAATTTGAAATAGTTCACTAATTTTGAAAAACAGTTCATGAGTTTGGAAAAAAAGTTCTTTAAAAAGTTCATGAATTTGGAAAACAAATCACACATTTCCAAAAAGTTCATCAATTTGTGGCATGAAAAGGAAATAAAAACCGATATAAACGGTTTGGGGGCACGGACATATAAAAGAAATAAAAGTAGGAGAAGGTAGTAAATGGTCGCAATGGATCAGCTGGCCGGGGTGGTTACTATCGCGCACACACTTTTTGCAGGTTTTGGCTGAAAAAAATAAGGCAGAATGGACCGACCCAGTGCATATGAGGGGTGTGCGTCCATTTGCAAATTGTATTGTTGTGGGAACTTAGGGCGCCGAATAGGATTTGGTTAGCTAAGTAGCCACAACAGAGCAAGTTAAAAAAGTAGCCTCAACGGAGCAACAATGAGGCAAAACATGAATTTGTCATAAAGATACTCTACACGTATCTTTGAAAGTATTCTTGGATTTCATGGATTGAGACTGGAATTTGTCACTTCGTATGACAAAGAGATATCTCTAAGCCCTCTCGGTAATACAATATCCCAAGAAGCTTGCAAACATGTGACTAACGAATGCTCTGTCTTCCGCATATCATCTTTGGTGTTCTGCAACTGCCTCAATTGCTACACCGCCAATTGTTCTAACTGAAGGGCGACACTTTTCCTCCTGCCATGGTGATGAAAGGAAGGCATGTTTGACTTTCTCCCATTGTTCATTCCTTCTCTGTCCCGGTGACAATGAAGTGATGGCAAGGTCCCCTTCCCGGGACCGTGGTCGTCCGTTTCTGCTTTGCCGGCCAATAAGATCACTAAGGTTGACCATCCAGCTGGATAGGTTTGGCCATTCCTTTCTATTGAAAATGAGTCAGTTGTCTGCGTGATTAACCTTCCTTAGGCTCCGAGTAAGTGGTTTTGTCCCCAGTGAGGGGGATTTTTGGCCTAGAGGTGAAGCTTAGAGATGGTAGATTGTGGATCACATTGCAATCTCCCTCTCGTGTCTAGGGTCTTTTCTATAAAGTACTCCGGTTGAGTGTATTTCTGCATTTCTTTGGGGTCCTTTCGCAAAATGTATTCCAAAATGTTTGATGAAGCTGGTCCACATCGTTCTGGACCGTTTCCTGTTAAAAAGGGAAAAAACCAAAGATTTGTTAATTTTATTTTTATGGAAATTTAAATACCAAATTTGAACCAATCCAAACTAGTATAGAAATTTCTCGTAAATGAAGTTACATATTTAGAATCCAAAAAGCATATTTTGGCGGACATTTTTCTAGTTACCCGAGCCTGATTTAATCCAAATACCTTCAAATTAATTCAAATACAAGGCGTGCTACGCGTCTGCCGGCTAATCTTTTTATAAAAGATCGGTCGGCTGATCTTTTTAAAAGATCGGCCGGCTGATCTTTTTAAAAGATTGGCCGGCTCGCAGGCCGTTAGATTTGGCGTAGCAGCGTCCTCCATTATTGGAACATAGGTCTTATTGCAGAAAATTTCTGCAATGATGATCTTGTTGCAGAAATTTTTGTAACTGAGGTTTTGTTGTAAAAAAATGTGCAACAAAGGGCTTTTTGCAGATTTTTCTTTTTGCAATGAAGGCTTTGTTGCAGATTTCTTTTTTCGTCTTCACTCTTTTTTGTAACATAGGTGATGTTACGGGAGAAATTTTTGCAACATTGGTTTTGTTGCAGAAATTGCAAAATAAATCGCCAGAAGTCAGGAGTCAAGATGGCAACGGGGACGAAACCAATCGGGTTTTGCCTTCCCAAACCCATCCCCATGAAAATATCGGAAGCCCGTCCCCGTCCCCGTCACCGTGCGCAGGACTAGCCTTTTGCCCGTCCCCTAAGGGTGTGATCAGTTGAAGGGATGGCCTGGAATGGCACGGGTCCGACTCGCCCCTAGCCCCCGTTCTCGCGTTCAGTTGAAATCAGGACCAGCACGCACTCGTTCCTCCCGAGCGAATATTCCGCCCAGATGCGGAACGAAGTCATACCTCGAAAACGGCCGGACCACGCGGAACGGCTGCCTCCCTTGCACTCGTCCTCAGCCCCGCAGGTGCGCCGCCTCCCTCCCCTCCCCCCCTTGGATCTGGGCAGCGCTGCCAGTCAACTCTCCCCGTCGGCCGGCGGCTGCCTCCCCCTCCCCCTCCTCTCCCCCCCTCCTCTCCCCTCCTCCCCCACTCCATGGATCTGAGCTGCAGCGGCCCTCCCTTCCCAGTCGGCCAGCGCCAGTTCGTCCCATCCCTGGCCGCCCGTTCCTCCTCTTCCCGGCCGCGGCCGGGTCCTCCTCTCCATGGCAGCCGGTTCCTCCCATCCATGTTGGCCGTTTCCTCCCTTCCGGATGCCTGCTAATCTCTCTTTCTCTATCGTTTTGCAGCAGCTCGACGGAAGGACTCCAAGCAGCGGGTGCTCGACGGCGGGAGCTGCTGTTTTTGTTGCACTAGCTGCAATGGCTGCTGTTTTTTATGCTTTTGGGAATTTCTTATGTGAACTATATGGTTGTATGTGCAACTTGTTGAAAATTATGTTATGTGCTGTCATGCATGTGTTATAAACTTGTCAATATCTATTGTTATGTTGTTTTTAATCAAATTACAAACGAAATGCTGCTGAAATTTTAAATTTTAGGTTGTTCCATTTTTCATTACGTGCTTCCAACCAAATAGCAGAACAGAACCGAAGGAGTACTATTTAATTATTATTTATTAAAAATGTTAGACACATAAAAATAGCCCGAGTTAGGATGCGGTGCTGATATCTAGTCCCGTCAACGAAAGAAAAACATAGGGGCGTTTTCAAAAAGTGGCATAGGACACCTGGCCACCTGGTGGGGTGGGGTGGCCGGTTGGGTGGTGGCGTTGGGACGTTTTCAGAAAAGTAGAGGGACGTTTTCAAAAAAATGCACAACGGTTGGGGGGGGGGGGGGGGGGGGGGGGGTGGGGTGGTGGCGTTGGGGCTAGGTGGAGTCCGGTGGTGAGGCTGCCTCCTCTACATATTTCCCCCCTCTCCTGTTTCCATCTAAAACAAACAAATTCTGTCTGCTCGCTCCCCCCAAATCCCCAGCCCGCCGCTGTCCTGTCAACCTCGCCGGCACCGTGGTCGATCGATGGGGGACTCCGTCGATGTCATCCCCGATTGGGTGGGCGACTTGGGCGAGTCCGTCGGCCCCGTCGACTACGGCTGCGTGCGCCGGTGCCGTCACCGCCGCCTCGCCACCTACCTCTGGCTGCACGGCTTCCGCGACGCCCTGCGAGGGTACGTGCATCCCCACCCCCTCCGTCCTCCGAAACTGCTTCGCTCGCTCACCGGCGGCCGCCATTGCCCAATCAATCAATCACTCGCAGGCTGCTCAACGAGACGGACGCGTACATGAGCGTCATCCACCTGTCGCGGCTGGTGCAGCAGGGGCTGTGGGACGACGCCGTCGCCTACGTCTCCCGCTTCCTGCGCCCGACCTCGCACCCGCAGAGCGACGAGGCCCAGGTGCTCCTCCACTTCCTCGTGCAACACGCGGCCTTCGCCAGCATGGTCGCCGGCAAGCCCGACCGCAACCTCAGCTACTTCAACCACAAGTACAACACACGGTACCTCAAGCACGACGACTCCGTCTCCTTCGACTGCCTCAGGATCCGCTCCATCGTCCTCTCCATTCTCCATTCGGAGCAAGTCAGGTACTAGCACTAGCTAGACGATCACATCTTCAGTTCATGTCTGCCTGTCTGTCGATTCCTGCAATTTTCAAGCCATCTTCAGTTCCTATCCAAAATTTTCATCTTTACATCTTCTCAACTTTAATACTGTACTGTTACACACATATATGTGCAAGCAGATCCTCGCTGGACTGGGAGCGCGTTCGTTGCAAGGCGTCTCAAATCGTCCAACACTTGGCTTATAAGGCTCCAGAGTTGAGAAACGTGGTCCTATTGCCGGGCGGCCCGATGATGCCGCATGATGTGCTTCCCATCGGATTCAGGTGATTCCGGCTCCATACTCTATCAGTTTGGTCGCCCATGTTCACTTGATACATTCCATTCTTGGAAATGTGTAAAACTTGGCTGTCGATTTCACTGTAACTCACTTTGATTGCCCTGCAATCTTGCTTGGCCTAGGTACCGTCGGAGGCGTCATGTGAAGGAACAAGACCTGCCAGGACCTAAAACACTGGCCAAGATCTACCTTAGGACCAAAAAGGGGTAAAAATATGACCTTGAAACATGGCAAATTCAAGGGGTCCCTCGATTCTGCTCTTGCTGGCTCTTTCTTGACCAACTCAGCACATGTTCCATGTTTTGCAGGCTGCCTTCGTCGACCCGCAGACATGAATTAAACAGTGGTACAATGCCCTATTTACAAGCATCTTATGACTAAGCAATATACTTCCTTGTAGATTCTATGTCCGTGTCTCTGTGATGCTAAAAGCCATCGTTACTGTTTTTGGTGGCAGGATTGACGGACAAGACAAGGAAGTGGCTGATAGATCTTATTGGTAAAACTAGCCTCTGCTCTTCTGTCCTTGTCTTGTTTACTTTGCATTTTACACATCTAGACCTGTGCTCGACTTTCCAGATATATTTGGTAGCAAGCTATGAGGCCCTTTGATTTTACTCTTCCAAAAAACCTCTCGGATCATGTATATGCATATAAACTGATCAACTTGTGTCATCTTCAGATGAAAGTTTGCAAGCTGGTCTGGAACTTCAGTCAAGTGAAAAGGAGAAGGAAGGTAGCCTTAGCTTACTCATCTCAATTGTCATTGTTCCTACTTATTATACGGGATCTCCACTACCCGTCTAATTTGTTAAATCCTTTCAGGCTATGTTTGCACAGCATTTTCCCAAACCAAATTTAGTGGTTCCTTCTCTTTCAACTTCACAATTTTCTCTTATGATATGGATACTGTAGCTCTGTTAGTTATGCGCAAATGCCTCATTTGCATGTTTGAACCAGGTCTTTGTTCTTGCTTCACCAATTTTTATTATTATCTTTCAGTCATTTTCTTGATTATTTGTTGCTTTTAAAATGCTCCATTAGGTTATGCTTTGGATCTTCCTGTTTTGTGGCTTATATATGACCATTAGTACCTCAGTGAATTGTTTTGTTCTTATGTGAATTACCGACTCTTACCTGTAGATAGAAGTTACCTTTTAAGTATCTGTAGTAAAAAATACATTGTCCTTTGATTTTTCAAATCTGCCATTCTTACGTTGGTTGCTCTGCATTCTCTGTTTGTTTGATGTGCACATAATCCAGAACTGCAGTCTTGGTTGGTCTTGATGATGTTCTTTTTGTATTAGTGCTGGGCTGCTTGCTGCCATTTTTGACCTTTTAACTGGTTGCAGGTGTTCCTGGTGCTACAGCCTCGCATACCATGTCGAATACCTTGACAGATCTTACTAAAAACTCTGTGTCTGGGACCTCATCATTGACAAATGCAGGTATGTTAGTCGACCGCCCTTGATCATTTCCCACCCAGGACGTCCATCTATTTTTGCTCAATTGATCCCTGAAATCAGGGGAGACATAAACTATGGCAGCACGGTCAATAGACACCTACGACCAAGAACATATGCCACATACATGTTAATTAAGAGTAGTTTAGCATGAACTAATAAAAGTTAGCAGTACAAGCTCTGACTCTGGCGATCTTTTATGCTGGGTCCACCCCTGCCTGAAATTGTTTGTTATTAGAAATCACCAAACATATGCATCAAGGGGATATATTCACTATTGATGGTAATATTTGATTTAGTGATGATGTCCAGTGGTTGAGATGTCTCAACAATTATTCATCAATATCTATATATTGTTGAGAATAGCCACAAAAATGTGTAGGCATGTTTTGGAATTCATAGATACATCTTATAGTTGGCAGATAATAGCCAAAGTTCTGTTTTTTTTTTATATTGGTCAGTGTCGTAGAGGAAGCACATTACAATTTAAGGCACTCAGTTTTACTTGACAGTTCACACTGGCCTCACAATGTATAATACCAAGCCGTGTATGTGTTGTGTGCCTATCACCATGTAAAACCATGTCGTGCTACAGTCTGTTCCACTACTTACCTTCTCATTCCTATGTACAATGTTTGCCCCTGACTATAGCATCTACTTTAAAAGATCTGCAGTGGAAAGGTTTCCCCCTTGAGTTTTTCAATCTATCATTTTTAATGGATTTCTTCTCTTTGTTACTGTTTTAGCTACATTATAATTCTTAATAACACTTACCATAAGGCTCATGTTGATTTTTTGCCCTTTATCAATGCTTGTTTACCTGTTGCCTTTACTAACTACTGGATCTGTTGCAGGTGCTCATGTTGCTCCAGTTTCGCAGACTATGTCTGGTACATTGACAGTTCCTGCTAATATATCCGGTATCTCATTTGTGACAAATGCATGCAATTTTTTTCCACTATCATAGACTCATAGTGTATCAAATGTACTCATGGGCTACATGCATCAGCATAATGATTTTTGCTTTGTTGATGGCATGCAGTTGTTCATATGTTCCAAAAGGCTGTTGCCAATTTCAGTCTATAACATATGTGCCTGTAATCATTGCCATGTTTCATTATAATGCAACACTTAATAATTTATTGTTTGATCCATGGTCCCAACACTAATAATTGATTTATTGTTTGGTTCACATGCACATTGTCTGCCCGTAGTTACAGAAGTTAGTCTTAAAGTATCTCTACACATTGGGGAACATCCCTCCCCTTAAGCTTTCCATTGCCAATCTTTTATTTATCCATTCACATAGTGTACCTGTTTTATGCAACAACACCATCATGCTTTGATGGTGTTCATTACACTTCCTTAAGTACCTGTACCTGCTGCACTTCTAATTGCTGAACTCGTTGCAGGTGCTCCTGTTGCTGCAGTTTCACAGACAGTGAACTTGACAAGCCATGCTGAGAACTCTGGGATCTCGTCAGTGATAAATGCAGGTAAGTTGTGTGAGCACTGCCAGTTGTTTCTATATCAGGATGAAACTCATCTGCTCAGCTGATGCCTGATATTGTTAGTTGCGAGCACATCAAATGTATATTCAAGTAGATGCATGCATTACTGATAATATTATATGCAATACACCATGTTTCAGTTTCATTTGTTCAGTCCAGAGGACTGGCTGTGCTGCTTTCTGCTGTCGTTTTACCACTTTGTTCCATTGTAAATTTATTACCTTTTGAATAAGGGTTGTGGAAGGCATCGTTTTGTCTATCAAGTATATCTGTTATCTGTTTTTGTTGCTTTGCTTATATTACGTCCATGGTAGTTTCAGGACTGAGTTTGGATTGGAGAGGCTAATTTTTCATGTTTATACTGCATAACAATACTTCAAGCAATCATTTTTAACGCTATATATAGTTCCTGCTTAAAAATAAAATAAACGTTCCTCATCGGAAGAAAGTGAATAAGTTGAGATTCTTTCGTGCACAAGCTTCTTCACCTTGGGTCCTTGTAAAAGCTGCATGTTATGGCATGGTGTTAGTTACTACTTAATCCAGTGATCCTTAAGAGTATTATTAATTCTTGGGAAGGCACAAGCAAGGTTGTGAGTTCGAAAATCTCCAACCTCAGAAAGCATCAAAGGACAGAAGAAGCAACTTTTGAGCATCCAAAAATGCAACGGACAAGTGGGGCTTTTGGTGAAGCATGTCTGGTAAGAAAGCAGGTTTCATTTCCTTAGTTGTTGTTGTTGGTTCCTAGTGTTCCTTTCTTATATATATACCAAGTAAGTTGGACATAGTCTTGGCTCACTCCATGCAGCCTACAGCATTAGTAAACAGGGGGCTTTCATTTTGTGTTACTTTGTACGCATCATCTGGCAAGGTGTGCTACTATTAACCGGTGGCATACATTTGTGGGAGTGCAGGCATCAGTGACTAAGGCTGGAGCTGGGTCACGCGCTGGTACTGTCCTGGAACTGGAAGGTCCTAAGCAAGAAGTTGAGCACCGCTAGCTTCTGGACTTGCGAGTGAAGAGGCGTTTTTTTATTTTTATGAAACAAGATGCTGTTGGAACAAAAGGAAAAAAAAAATCTGCTGCTGCGTGTACTGCACTCTGCTTATGTGACCCTGGAATCTAATGTTATGTTATATGATGATGCAACTATTTTTATGAGTTTCTAATGTCAGCATATTAGTTTTTATAAGTTTCTCATCCATTAATAATTAAGAGAGTTTTTTTTTGAGAGAAAATTAAGAGAGAGTTAGACAAAAGCCTTCACAACCAACAAACGGCATTTTCAGTTAGACAAATCTCACCTCAAAATCCTTGTAGTGAAACGTCATTATACTCCTGGATGTTGGAGTACCCGCCTTCCTGGTGATTCAAGGGTGAAGAGAGCCTCCCTGGTGATTCAAGGGCTCTCCGTGCCGTCCGATCTGCTTGGACGGCACGTGCTCGAGCGACTCGGCTGGGAGCACCCATGTCGGTTCACTAGTGGCCCGGCTGAGAACCCCCATGTTGGTTCACCAATGGGCCACGTCGAAGCGGCCCACGGCGTATGAAAGGAAAATTCTCAAAGACTTGGCTTATAACCGAAGATATTAGAAACCATCTACCCTGTACATAGCCAACCAGGATGTGACCCTAGACCCCTCGATATCGCTCTACTACCGCTTATAGAGGTACTACCACTCGGGAGCAGTACTACCGCTTAGAGCAGTACTACTGTGAAATACGTGACGAGTTTCAGAAGCATTTTCCCAAGCGGAAGTAGCTGCGGTAGACCACAACGGAAGTACCGCATGAAGCAGTACTACTGTGGTACCGAGCAGCATTACCGCTTGGGTGCTGCAAAATAGCCCAAGCAAAACAGAAAAACCAGGTAAGACCGAAATTGTCATAACTTTTGCAAATGGGCACCGAAATCAAAGGGTACGACAAGCCACATGAATAAAAGATATGATGATTTGGGCAAAGGAGTGTTCTAAAGAAACTAGAGGAGCTCCCCATGATTTGTGCACTATTTAGAATTTTAGTATTTGGATACAAAGTGCACAAAATAGGATCATCGCTCCCCCAAAATCAATAAGAACACAAAACACGTGCAAGTGAGCATAGATAAGAAACTAAGCATAGCACTTGCAACGAACATATGGTTGAGCAACATGTAAACGACACAACTTAAGAAAAGGCTCAACCAAAAATGATGGGTGTGAGTAATGGGCAAAGCACTTGATAAGACTAATATAAGGGTGAGCATTAAGCATCAAGATAGTCTTAATGATATGGGACACAAGGTGCACGAGATGTCCTGCCCCCCCCCCCCCCCCCCCCCACATACACGTAGCAAATGGGTTCACAAGCTCACTAATAAGCAAATTACAAACCAAAAGTTGTGACAACCCATGATGAAGATAGTAAGTAATAGACTTGTCAAGACAAGCATGAGGACAACAATCTTCACCACAAATGAGTGCATAAAGATGTAAGGATATAAGACCCGCACTCAGGAAGGGGGGGGTGTCCTTTGAGAGGCTGGGAAAAGAAACAAGTAGCAGCCTCATGATGTCTACCACGCAACTTTATTCTTGTAGACTCTGTTGGGCCTCCAAGCGCAGAGTTTTGTAGGACAGTAGCAAATTTCTCTCAAGTGGATGACCTAAGGTTTATCAATCCGTGGAAGACATAGGATGAAGATGGTCTCTCTCAAACAATCCTGCAATCAAATAAAAGAAATCTCTTGTATCCCCAACACACCCAATATAACGGTAAATTGTATAGGTGCACTAGTTCAGCGAAGAGATGGTGATACAAGTGTAGTATGGATAGTAGATGTAGGTTTTTGTAATATGAAAATATAAAAACAACAAGTTAGTGATACATCTCCAATGTATCTATAATTTTTTTTATTGTTCCATGCTATTATAGTATCAATCTTGTTGGATGTTTTATATGTCATTATATGCAATTATATATCATTTTTTGAGACTAACCTATTAACTTAGTGCCCAGTGCCAGTTGTTGTTTTTTTTGCATGTCTTTGGCTTTTTAGAAAATCAATATCAAACGAAGTCCAAACGGAGAAATAACTTTGAATTAATTTTTTCTAGACCAGAAGAGACCCTAGAAGGTTCAGGAGAAGGATAGAAGAGCCACGAGGGAGCGACAAGCCCTACAGGTGCACACTGGGGGGGGGGGGCAGGCTTGTGGGCCCCTCGTGGCACAACCAACCCTAATTCCACCTCTATAAATACTCAAATATTCCCCTAACATCAGGGTAACGCTCGAAATACTTTTTCCGCCGCCGCAAGTTCCAGAACCACGAGATCCCATTTGGAGGCCTTCTCTGGTACTCTACCGGAGAGGGAATCGATCATGGAGGGGCTCAACATCAACCTTGCTGCCCTTCCGATGATGCATGAGTAGTTTACCACAGACCTATGGGTCCATAGTTAGTAGCTAGATGGCTTCTCTCTCTTTGTTCTTCAATATAATGTTCTCCTTGACGTTCTTGGAGATCTATTCGATGTAATGACTTTTTGCGGTGTGCTTGTTGGGATCCGATGAATTGTGAGTTTATGATCATATCTATCCACGAATATCATTTGAGTTTTCTCTGAACTCTTTTATGCATGATTATTATAGCTTCGTATTTCTCTCTGATCTATTGATTTGGTTTAGTCAACTAGATTGATTTTTCTTGCAATTGGAGAGGTGCTTTGTAATGGGTTCGATCTTACATTGCTCAATCCCAGTGATAGAAGGGGACAAAAAACGTATGTATCATTGCTATTAAGGGTAAAAAGATGGGGTTTATTCATACATGAGTTTATCTTGTCTACATCATGTCATCTTGCTTAGGGTGTTACTCCATTTTCTATGAACTTAATACACTAGATGCATGCTAGATAACGGTCGATGTGTGGAGTAATAGTGATAGATGCATAATTGTTTTGGTCTACTTGTCTTGGACGTGATGCCTATATATGATCATTACCTTGGATACCGTCATAATTATTTGTTTTTCTATCAATTGCCCAACGGTAATTTGTTTACCCACCGTATGCTATTTCCAAGAGAGAAGCCTCTAGTGAAAACTATGCCCCCCGGGTCTATCTTTTACCATATATTAAAACCAAAAAAACCTTGCTATGTTTTTCTTTTATTTATTTTATTTTGTATTTTTGCCCGATCTATTTATTAAATATCATACAATTTAATCTTGCTCGTAACTATCAAGGGATTGACAACCCCTTGTTCAGGTTGGGTTGCAAGGATTTGTTGTTTGTGTGCAAGTACTGCTAATGAGTTGTTGCTTGGTTCTCCTACTGGATTGATAACCTTGGTTCTTAACCGAGGGAAATACTTATCTCTACTATATTGCATCATCCTCTCCTCTTCAGAGAAATCTCAACGTGGGTCACAAGTAGCAGGTAGCAACTAATAAAATGGAGTACAAACGGTATTGCAATGCTTGAAAACAAGGCCTAGGGTTCATAATTTCACTAGTGCAATCTCTCAACGGTGTTAATATAATTTAATCATATAACAATCCCTCACGTGCGACAAAGAATCATTCTAAAGTTTCTATCGGAGAATGTAGGAGTAAAACGTGTATCGACCCCAATGCATAGATTACCCCAATGTCACCACAGGAATCCGCAAGTTCAATACCAAAACATACATCAAGTAATCGACTCAATAGAATACCCCATTGTTACCACGGGTATCCGCATGCAAGAAATACATCAAATGATCTCAAATCCAATATTCAATCGAACATAAGGAAACCTCCAAGAGGAAGACTCAATTGATCACAACAAAGATAGAGGAAAAAACACCATATGATCTAACTATATTAATAAAGCTTGCAGTGCATCAAGATCGTGCCATATCAAGAACACGAGAGAGAGAGAGAGATCGAACACATAGCTACTAGTGCATACCCTCAACCCCGAGGATGAACTAATTACACATCACCATGAGGACGGATGAGAAGTTGGTGGCGATGGTGATGGTGATGGAGGAGATGTCCCCGACGGCGTTCCGGTGCCACCCGAGGAGAGGGGTAGGGGGCCTCTCCTTCTTCTTCTTCCTTGGCCCTTCGAGGGGAGAGGGAGCTCTCCCCTAGATTAGATCTCTCTGTTGTCTTTTATTTTTTGGAGCCCTTCACCATTTCTTGTATTCTCGGTGATCCATAACTCTGATTCGGCTGAAATTTTGAGGGGATTTTATCCAAAAATTATCTCTCGTGCGGCGAAAGAAGGGCCAACCGACTTACAAGGTGCCCATAAGGCATCCCGGCATGGCCAGGGGGTAGGCCGCGCCCTGTTGTCTTGTGGGGCCCTCGAGCACCGTCTTGCGTTGATTCTTCCTCCCAAAAATCACATATAATGCCTAAAAAATCTCCATAAATTTGTATCGCGTTTGAACGTTGTTTGGTACGGATTTTCTGCGAAACAAAAAACATGCAAACAACAGGAACTGGCACTGGGCACTAGATTACTAAGTTTGTCCATAAAAATAATATAAAAGTGCACCAAAACCATATAAAACTATTATAAATATGGCATGAATACTTTATAAATTATAAAAACGTTGGAGACGTATTAACATCCCGAAGCTTACTTCCTGCTCGTCCTCGAGGAGGTAAATGATAAAATAAATAATTTATGAAGTGTGAATGCTAGCATAGTGCATACGCTTGATCAATGATAATTTCAATCACTTCTCCTAGCACCAGAACAACAACTCTTTCTCATAAAACTCATCATGATAAAGTAGAAATCATTTCACATGTTATGGTTCAAACAATGCATTCTCTTGAAACGTAACAATCTATGTTCTTAGTCACTAAATTTTTTTAATGCACCTTATTTTCAACAAAGTCTAAGTAAGAGCTCCACATACTCAATTATCATATAGTCTTCTATGATTGCTAGTACTCAAAGCATATTTTTTAAAAAAATAGTATCCATCAAACACAGAGAAAGATAGGGGCTTAATGTTTCGCCTTGCTCCTTCTTGAGCTTGCGTTGATTTTTCCCTTGAAGAGGAAATGGTGATGCAGCAAAGTAGACATATGTATTTTCCTCAGTTAATAACCAATGTATCAATCCAGTAGGAGGCACAAGCAAGTCCCCAATATATGCACCTGCACAAACTAACAAACACTTGCACACAACGCAAAAAAGGGGTTGTCAATCCCTTCATGGTCACGAACAAGAGTGAGATCTAAAAGAGATAGGTATAAAAGATAAATAAAAGAGCAAACTAAAGTAAATATAAATAAATTGCAGCAAGGTATTTTTGAGGTTTTTGGTTTATAGATCTGAAAATATATGATGGAAAATAGACCCGGGGCCATAGGTTTCACTAGAGGCTTCCCTCTTGAATAAAGCATACGGTGGGTAAACAAATTACTATTGAGCAATTGATAGAAAAGCGCATAATTATGACGATATCTAAGGCAATGATCATGAATATAGCCACCACTTCCATGACAAGTAGACCGAAATGATTCTGCATCTACTACTATTACTCCACACATCCACCGACTCCTGCCTGCATCTAGAGTATTAAGTTCATAAGAATAGAGTAACGCCTTAAGCAAGATGACATGATGTAGAGGGATAAACTCAAGCAGTATGATATAAACCCCATCTTTTTATCCTTAATGGCAACAATACAATACGTGCCCCACTGCCCCTTCTGTCACTGGGAGAGAACACCGCAAGATTGAACCCATCACAAAGCACTTCTCCCATTGCAAGAAAACCCAATCTAGTTGGCCAAACCAAATCGATAGATTGATTACTAAGCTATCTTAATCCTGCATAAAAGAGTTCAGAAAAGACTCAAATAATATTCATATATAATCTAATCATAAATCCACAATTCATCGGATCTCAACAAACACATCGCAAAAGAAGATTACATTGAATAGATCTCCAAGAACATTGAGGAGAACATTGTATTAAAGATCAAAGAGAGAGAAGAAGCCATCTAGCTAGTAGCTATGGACCCTTATGTCCGTGGTAAACTACTCACGCTTCATTGAAAGGGCAACAAGGTTGATGTAGTGGCCCTCCGTGATCGAATCCCCCTCCGGGGAGTGTCGGAAAAAGCCCCAAGATGGGATCTCACGAGGACAGAAGCTTGCAGCAGCGAAAAAGTATTTTTGGTGTGCCCTCTGGCATAGGGGGATATTTGGGTATTTATGGAGCAATAATTAGGTAAATACGATGCACGAGGGGCCCACAAGCCAGGGGCATGCCCCCATGGCTTGTGGCCGCCTCGTGGGTCTTCTGCCCTCCTCTCCAAGTCTCGTGGGTTTCTTCTGGTCCAAGAAAAATCACCATAAAGTTTTATTCCGTTTGGACTCCGTTTGATATTATTTTTCTATAAAATTCAAAAACAAGGAAAAGCATAAATTGGCACTGGGCTCTAGGTTAATAGGTTAGTCCCAAAAATAGTACTCCCTACATTCCTAAATATAGGGTGTATAGTTTTTGGCGTGGAAATTAAAGAACAAACGTGGAGGGAAAATTTCACAAGTTTTGGGCGGGATTAAAGCTTACTAATTGACATGAGAAAATAGAGGAGCTTGCCTGATATAAGGAAATGTAATCAAATCCCTAAAAAAATATCCAAATGAGTGGTGCAATGCAATACACCTTATATTTCGGGGTTTTTCTCAAAAATCTATACACCTTATATCAAGGAATAAAGGGAGTATAAAATAGCATATTAATGCATATAGAACATCCAAAACAGATAATATAATATTATGGAACAATCAAAAATTATAGTTATGTTGGAGACGTATCAAGCATCCCCAAGCTTAATTCTTGCTCATCCTCGAGTAGGTAAATGATAAAAGAAGAATTTTTGATGTGAATGCTACCTAACATATTTATCAATGCAATTTTCTTTATTGCAGCAAGAATATTTAGATCCATAAGATTCAAAACAAAATTTTAATATTAACATAAAACAATAATACTTCAAACATACTAATAAAGCAATCATGTCTTCTCAAAATAACATGGCCAAAGAAAGTTATCCCTACAAAATCTTATAGTCTGGCTATGCTCCATATTTGTAACAATTCTTTGTGGAACCAATTCATCTTTATCATTAGGAACAACAGTAATACCTCCATCCTTAGGGACACAATGGACATGACTTACCCACTGACTATTAGCAACGGGATAAATTATACCTGCCTCTAGAAGCTTTAGTATTTCTTTTCTTACCACTTCTTTCATCTTAGGATTTAACTGTCATTGGTGATCAACAACCGGTTTCATGTTTTTCTCTGATTTTATTTTGTGCTGGCATAGAGTGGGACTAATGCCCTTAAGATCATCAAGAGCATATCCAATAGCAGAACGATGCTTCTTCAGAGTTTTCAATAATTTCATTTCTTCATGCTCTGAAAGGTTAGCACTAATAATAACATGATATATCTCTTTCTCATCAAGAGAAGCATATTTAAGAGTATCAGGTAAAGGTTTAAGCTCAAACACGGGATCTCCCTTGGGTGGAGGAGGATCCCCTAGAATTTTAACAGGCAAGTTATGTTTCAAAATAGGTCCCTGTTTAAAGAATACTTCATTTATTTCCTTCTTCCATTCATAAACATATCATTTTCATGGTCTAACAAATATTGTTCTAAAGGATCATTAGGAGGCACGGCAATAGAAGCAAGACCAATAATTTCATCTTTACTAGCAATTCTTTATCATGGGGTTGTCTACGAAATTTAGCAAAATTAAACTCATGAGACATATCCCCCAAACCAATTGTAACAACATCCTTTTTGCAATCTATCCTAGCATTAACAGTATTCAAGAAGGGTCTATCAAATATAATGGGACAAAAGTCATCTTGTGGGGAACCAAGAATAAGAAAATCAGCAGGATATTTAACTTTCCCACACAAGACTTCAACATCTCTAACAATCCCAACTGGTGAAATAGTGTCTCTATTGGCAAGCTTAATTGTAACATCAATTTCCTCTATCTTAGCAGGTGCAATATCATGCACAATTTCTTTATATAAGGAATGAGGTATTGCACTTGCACTAGCACCCATATCACATAAGCCATGATAGCAATGATCTCCTATTTTAACATGCCTACAACGGGTCTATGTTTATTTTTAGTATCAGGTCTAGAAATTCTAGAAGCTTCATCACAGAAGTAAATAGCATGCCCATCAATATTATCGGCTAAGAGATCTTTAACCATAGCAACACTAGGTTCAACTTTAATTTGCTCACAGGGTGTAGGTGTTCTAGTATTACTCTTACGAACCATAGTTGAAGCTTTAGCATGATCCTTTATTCTAACAGGGAAAGGTGGTTTCTCAATATAAGGAGTAGGAACAATAGAATCATTATAAGTGATAGTCTTTTCTTCAACTTTAATAGGTGCAACTACTTTTACTTCAATGGGAGGATTATATTTAAACCACTTCTCCTTATGGAGATCAACATCAGTAGCAAATGATTCACAGAAAGAAGCTACTATCTCAGAGTCAAGTCGATATTTAGTGCTAAATTCACGAAAAGCATCGGTATCCATAAAAGATTTAACACAATCAAACTTAGGCGTTATACCTGACTCCTTACCTTCGTCGAGATCCCAATCTTCAGAGTTGCGTTTAATTCTTTCCAATAAACCCCATTTGAATTCAATAGTCTTCATCATAAAAGAACCAGTACAAGAAGTATCGAGCATGGAGCGATTATCGAGAGAAAGCCGAGCATAAATTTTTTGAATAATAATTTCTCTTGAGAGCTCTGATTGGGGAATGAATATAACATTGACTTAAGCCTCCCCAAGCTTGAGCGATGCTTTCTCCTTCGCGAGGCCAAAAATTATATATATAATTACGATCACGATGAACAAGATGCATAGGATAAAACTTTTGATGAAATTCCAATTTCAATCGGTTGTAGTTCCATGATCCCATATCATCACATAGACTAAACCATGTCAATGCCTTTCCCTTCAAAGATAAAGGGAAGACCTTCTTCTTGACAACATCCTCGGGCATACCTGCAAGCTTAAATAATCCACAAACTTCATCCACATAGATTAGGTGCAAATCGGGATGTAATGTTCCATCTCCTGTAAAAGGATTAGCTAGCAGTTTCTCTATCATACCCAAAGGAATTTCAAAGTAAACATTCTCAATAGGTTCAGTAGGTTGAGGAGCAACTCTTTGCTCTACTGGTCAGGTTGAAGATACCCCAAACAAGACCCTCAAAGGATTATGTTCCATAGTAACAAGTGACAGTAAACTTTAGCACACTATATGAATTTTTCCTTACCAAATTCCACCTACCAAAGGCGCTTCACTCCCCGGCAACGGCGCCAAAAAAGAGTCTTGATGACCCACAAGTGTAGGGATCTATCGTAGCCTTTTCGATAAGTAAGAGTGTCGAACCCAACGAGGAGCAGAAGGAAATGATAAGCGGTTTTCACCAAGGTATTCTTTGCAAGCACTGAAATTATCGGTAACAGATAGTTTTGTGATAAGGTAATTTGTAACGGGTAACAAGTAATAAAAGTAAATAAGGTGCAGCAAGATGGCCCAATCCTTTTTGTAGCAAAGGACAAGCCTAGACAAACTCTTATATAAAGGAAAACGCTCCCGAGGACACATGGGAATTATCGTCAAGCTAGTTTCAATCACGTTCATATGATTCATGTTCGGTACTTTGATAATTTTATATGTGGGTGGACCGGTGCTTGGGTACTGCCCTTCCTTGGACAAGCATCCCACTTATGATTAACCCCTATTGAAAGCATCCGCAACTACAAAATAAGTATTAAGGTAAACCTAATCATAGCAGGAAACATATGGATCCAAATCAGCCCCTTACGAAGCAAATCATAAACTAGGGTTTAAGCTTCTGTCACTCTAGCAACCCATCATCTACTTATTACTTCCCAATGCCTTCCCATAGGACCAAACAATGGTGAAGTGTCATGTAGTCCGCGTTCACATGACACCACTAGAGGAGAGACAACATACATCTCATCAAAATATTGAATGAATACCAAATTCACATGACTACTTATAGCAAGATTTCTCCCATGTCCTTAGGAACAAACGTAACTACTCACAAATCATATTCATGTTCATAATCAGAGGGGTATTAATATGCATAAAGGATCTGAACATATGATCTTTCACCGAATAAACCAACTAGCATCAACTACAAGGAGTAATCAACACTACTAGCAACCCACGGGTACCAATTTAAGGCTTTGGGACAAAGATTGGATACAAGAGATGAACTAGGGTTTGAGATGAGATGGTGCTGGTGAATATGTTGATGGAGATTGACCCCTCCCGATGAGAGGATCGATGGTGATGACGATGGTGATGATTTCCCCCTCCCGGAGGGAAGTTTCCCCAGCAGAACAGCTCCGCCGGAGCCCTAGATTGGTTCCGCCAAGGTTCCGCCTCGTGGTGGCGGCGTTTCGTCCCGTGATCTAGCTTATGATTTTTTTCCTCGACGAAAGATCTCATATAGTAGAAGATGGGCATCAGAGGCCTGCTAGAGGGCCCACGAGGAAGGGGGGCAGTGGGTGGCCCCCCTCTGGTACTTTCTTCGCCCAATATTTTTTATATATTCTGAAAATAATTCCCATGGAGTTTCAGGACTTTTGGAGTTGCGCATAATAGGTCTCTAATATTTTCCCCCTTTTAAGCCCAGAATTCCAGCTGCTGGCATTCTCCCTCTTCATGTAAACCTTATAAAATAAGAGAGAATAGGCATAAGTATTGTGACATAATGTGTAATAACAACCCATAATGCAATAATTATCGATATAAAAGCATGATGCAAAATGGACGTATCACATATGCCCACGCACGTGGGGAGGGCTTGGAGCACGCGCGCGGCGCTCACATGGCCGACCCGGCCCCGATGAGGTGCCGGCAAAGAAGGACGCGCGCTGCGTGTCGTGCTCATCTTGAAACCACGTGTCCCACAAGTCGGAATCGACGGCGTACCTAGGGTCGTAGTAGAGGTCGTCTGGCAGGAGGCGGCGACACCATTTGATCTCCTCGCGGCGTGCACGACCGCTCGTCGGGACCGGCGGGATAGGCACCCGATCCCTGGACAGATGCTAGTTATTGGGGAGATGAACATCGCTCTAGGGGAGCGGCGTCCTCATCTCCCAATAACGACGGCAAACATCCACGTGGATGTACTGCCGGTCCGCTCGCCGTCGGCCGTAGGGCCGATGGTGAATGGGGCAGGCGCGGGGGCCCTCCGTGGGCCATGCCGTGGGGGTGATGCAGGCTCAACTTTGACGCCACGGCGGCGGCGGCCCGAGGACGAGCCAGCCTCGTGGTCGCGCGCCCCCTTGCGGCCGGTGTTCCACCACCCCATGGTTGTCGGTGGCCGGCGAGCCCGAGAAAGGGGAAGGGAGAGCTAGGGTTTGGGTGTCGGGTTTCGAGGAGGCCACGACGACTGGAGTGGGAGCATGGACTGCGGTCGGTCCACGGCTTCCCATTTAAGAAGGACGCCGACCACGCATCTGGGCGGATGATAGGTGGGGCCGACCACACGTGCATATTTATGTTGGGCGATGGGAGGTAGGTGGCCGCCTGCCACGCGGCCCCGATGTGGATGAGCGGCGTGTCCGTTTGCTGTCCGCCTGGACCCAAGTCGGACGCATGTTTGCGCTCGAAATGAGTCGGGCCGGACACTAAACGAACAAGATGGGTCCAGGGTGTCGCGCGCTGGGCCGTGAGGTCTGTTCGTTTTACCCCAAACGGACGGGGCGGACGGGATGAGGTCGCGCGCAGGAGTTGGCCTGAGACCCCTAGCATGGATTCCACTGGCGGGTACACAACCAGTACAAGCTGCGGAGGACCCATAGAGATCACATTGAAGGACCAGTTCTTGCGCGGGTGCATGGTCTGGATGGCGCCGTCCATCTTGCTGGACTCGGAGGACTCGTACTTCTGCTTGACGCAGATGACAGCGAGGTGGTTAGCGGCGGCATTGTCTGAGGGCACGATAAAGGCGAGGAGCTCAGTGACATAGATGAACCGTAGTCCATGATGAGGGCCCAACAACGCTACCCGGCGAGGTAAGGGGTGAGGAAGAGGGTGAAGGAGAAATTGGTGCTATCCGTCGTGGTTTGGATCTGGGCGATGGTGACTGGTGAGAGGAATGTGGCGACCGAGCACACCGTAACCTCTCTGTGAACCACTACCAGCAGACCGAATTGACCCATACCCCCATGCGACCCCACGAGAAGACCAAGTCAAAATAGTGATGCAAAATCAAAATCGAAGCCTCAATTGATTCTCAGCGCTTCCCACCCTACGGAGCTTAGTGATATACTCCCTCCATTTTGAAATAAGTGTCTCAAATTTAATACAACTTTATACTAAAGTTAGTACAAAGTTAAGACACTTATTTTGAGATGGAGGGAGTAGTAGATATCGCTGGCTTCTCAACATTGCATTGGGTCTGTAACTAACTATTTCTATAAGGATTTTTACTTTAATGAACTTGTTAGTACTCGTGAATGCCTGCTAATAGTTCTAATTATAAATGCATTATATTTTAAGTCAGGGATAACAATTCTTTATTATTTTATTATTTCAGTATCTGCTCCAAATTAAACTTCAGTACTTTATTATTTTGTCAAACGACATTTTGGTTACATTTTTCACCAATTCTTTGCTGAGAGCACAACTCCAAAGAAAACCACAAGAAAAGAATACACATTTTAATAGAAATCCAACTTCCATAACTGCTTTCACTAGTTGGAGTAATAGTTTCTCTATGTCTTTATTGTCTACGTTGTTGGTTTCTCAATTGGCTTCTTGTGTGTGCACATTTTTTATTCTTCTTTGTTTCCGCACAATTAGATATTGTGTCGTCTCTAGTCTCTTCTATAACAAATAGTGCACAAACATCTAGAAAATTTCTTGCTATCAATAAATTGATGTACTCTTCTTGGCAATACCAAAACTTGCATCCATTCTACATATAATTCTGAGCAAAGTATAACTTATAAATTGCAACGAATCTAAAGAACAACCGTACATAAAGAACACCCATCTGGTATATTTCGGTGTGCTCGAAACTCACCAGCTGCGGAAAAGTGGTCACACTTGATGACCGGCAGCGGGGAGCCGACGAGCTGCTGGGCTAGTGCTGAGCCCAGCCGATGGCCGGATGTGCTTCTGCCGGTGATCGGTCAATGAGTGAGATCCGAGTGCCGAGAGGAGGAGGACATACCAAGATGCAGCGAAGAATCATTGTGGGAGCTCCGCGATGCGGTCCCTGTCGAATCCATCCAAAACCCGAAGGTGTCGGTGGCATGGATGCGTCAAATCTGGCACCTGCGACGAGGGTCGTAGATCTGCCGATTTAGACGGCGGCGGCAAGAGAGGACTAAATCCGAGAGGAGGACGAGCGCGGCGGGTCCTACTAGGGGTCGGTAGTGGCACGTGGTGGCCGATGGAGGCAGAAAGGGAGGCGCCAGAGTAGATGCGAGTGGGATGGGATAGGTGTGGCTGAGGGAAGAGGCGACTATTTTTGCTCGAGCAGGTGGGCAGCCAACTAAATATAGGAGCCCGTGGTGTCGTGGAGTAAAAATATTTTTCTCCTCTTCGGCTAGGAGCCGGTAGAGGAGTAAACTGAATTATTATTTTCTCCTCTAACCGGTTTTAGGGATCAACTGAAGTTGCTCTTAGGTCTTAGCCTTGACGAAAGGTCATACCGAGTCAAACCGGATGATATGCTTAATTTTCAAGTTAAGTTTTGCAAAAGAACGACCAAGGAGCAAAATTCCAAACTGAAGTGGGAGAAAATTTAGGAAAGAGGAACGACTTAAAAGGGCTATGCATGCAACATTTAGAGAGAAAAAAACAAGTTTGGACAATGATGGTCTCGCTCGATCTCATGCATGCCCAACCACAACCAGGAGACCTTAATTAGCAGACACGAAATATTCATCGTTCCTTTCTAGTTGCAGAACAGAATGGCAGACAATAGCTGTTTAGGGGTAGAATACGTTCTGTTGAAAGCTAGCCGAGAAACCATCCATGAGTGTGCTCAATCAAACTCCACGTACATATACATAACAGGCGCCTGAACTGAAGCACTGCTACAGCTCCGGCAACTTGGGAAGGGAAAGGATACCATCAAACAGCGAGTAGTAATCAGGCACACCGTCTTGACGTGCAGGAGCAGGCGGCAGAGGAGGCACGACAGCGCCTTGCAGAGCAGGAGGAGGCACCGGAGCATCTTGGGGTGCGCCTTGAAGAGCAGCAGGAGGAGGAGGCACCGGAGCCTCTTGGGGTGCGCCTTGAAGAGCAGCAGGGGGAGGCACCGGAGCCTCTTGGGGTACGCCTTGAAGAGCAGCAGCAGGCGCCGGAAGGGTGGATGCAGCAGGGGGAGGCGCTTGGTGTGGCACGGCTGCAGCAATGATGGCCTGAGCAGGAATAGGCGCTGGCGCTTGTGCTTGTGGAGGAGGTGCAGCAGGTTGACCTTGCATTGCCAAGGCGACAAGACCCCCAATGTTGTCCAGGATTCCTTCAAGCGAATTGATCCCCAAGTTGACATTGCTCCTCATGGTATCCAGCACTTGTTTTCCGTCTTGCAGCTGCAATGCACACGCACTTCAGTTCAGTTAGCGATCGATCCATGTTTCAGTTTGAAACAGGACAGAGAGAGGAGAGGACACAAGTCCAGGACAGGAGAGCACTGGAGCAGTTAGTTAATTTGCAGCATGATCGGATCGATCGACTCACTTACCTTCTGGTAAATCAAGTGAAGGGGATCAACTGCAGGGATCGCAGTCAGCTTGGGAGCCTTTGAGACGTTGACGTCGACGGCGTTGGCGCCGTGCCTCTTCTTCTTGCCACGATCTTTCTTGAGCGCATCGCAGCTGCGCCTCTGGAGTCATGCCAGGGCACTCCTCCAGGTGCGCCGTCATATCCACCCCGATCCTGCACTCCTTGTACTCCTTCACACTGCAGACGAGGCACCGCACATGTGGGTGCCTTTTGAGTCCGGGAACAGGCACGCCCAAACTCAGAGCAAATTCCCACAAAGCAGACTGCTTCCCTTTCGGGCGCTGGTGACTGAAATGCAGAGCAGGAGTATATATGAGGCATCTCATACGGAGCAATTGACATGCACATGCATGGTAAGTAGATGCAATCATCGGTTACGAGTGTAATGTACGTGTACATACCCAATGACATTTGGCAGATAAAGCCGCATATAGTCGTTGATAAGCTTCATCATAAGCTCCGTCCCGCAGTGGGCATGAGCAAAGCTGGATTCACATGCATATACACACGTCTTGGTTAGTACTCCAACATAAGAGTATCTCACATGCATGCATGGCTAGCTGGCTGAAGAAGAAAGCAAGGAAACAAGTTTGTATACCTGGTTCTCGATCCCACACTTGTCTCAATCTTGGCTATCTCCTCAGACAGCTTACCAGTATCAGCATAGGCGGTAACAACAGCTTTGAGCGGCAAAATCTTCTCAACAAAGATCCGCGCTGAGTCCTCGTACCTCCCTCCATTAATTAGATCCATCAGCTGTAGACCAAATCAGCAGGAATAAATTTGAGAGAAAGAAAATAACTAGGTAATCTATTGCATATATGTGTGTCTCAAAGCCAAACCTGACGCCTCCATATGGTAATGAAGGGCGTAGGATGAATCAGAGATGGGTGGACATTGTCCTGAGATCTTGGCATCGCATTGGCGATGTGTTGCTCCAGCAGGTTCCACTGATTCGTTTCAATGAAGTTATTAACGTCAGCCACATTATACACCCCATGAGCAAACATCCTACACATTTACAAAACAAAAAACAAAACAATAGATGAGTGGATTCAGCATTGCTGACTGAATCTATGAATAACAATGCATGCGAATCAATTGCAACATAGTACAATATAAGTATATAGAGAAATAGGGAGATAACACTGCTGCCGCTATAGCTAGCTTGTATAGCAATGTTGGCACAGCCGATCGATGGAGGTTACATGCATGCATGAGCAGTACTGTACCAATGCATCTACGGAGAATCAGTTTCATCCACTTAAATAACCAGAGGATGATCCCCTTGAGGCCGGCACAAAACATTGGAGACAAAAAAAAGAGCCAGCTTTGGAGACTCACTGGTGCTGCTGGTTAGAGATCAGCCAACATCTCCTCCTCCTCACCATCATAATCAACGGGAAGCACCCCCGGATCCATCAAGCTGCTGCAGCCAGTTAAGGGAGCATAAGGAACCATGCATCAGCAAAGATCCATCTACGGAGAAGCAACCAATTCATCAAATTGACAAACCAGAGCATGATCTACAGGAACCAGAGCATGATCTACAAGAAGCAGAGCATGTTCACGCGCAATCAAGCTGTCCTCTTGGGATCAAACCATACTACATAAGTAGATTCGGGGATTTACAACTTACGGTTGCTCCGCGAGGATGTATTCCATATGTTCCTCCTCATAGTCGACCAGAAAGCTGTTGGGATCAAACCTGGAGACAAACAAAAACGACTAGGAAATTGAGAGAGAGGTCGGCGTGGAAATATGTTGGCGAGCAAAACCAGAAACGCCGCCGGCCGGATCCATCAAGATGTAGCGAGGGAGCAAAACCATGAGCAAAGGAAGGTCGGTCAGCGCCCGGTGCGCGTGGCAAGGGCCCTCCATCCCGCCGCCGCGCCACCCTAGGGGACGATTCGGGTGCCCCCAGGGCGGTGTGACGTACGGCGAACGCGGAGGCCATGCTCGACCAGCAAGAGGGGGCTGAGACCCTCCTAGACACGCAGATTTGGCCCCGGAGGTACAGGGGAGCGTGCGGGAGTCATCATAACTTAAAAAGGAGGTACCTTTCGTCAATGGGATGGTCGTCTTCCTCGTCGGCGCCGTGGCCTCCTCCGCCTCCGACTCCATGCGCGGGCGCGGGCAGATCCATGACGAGTCGACCTGCTCTGCTGCAGGGAGGCAGGGGTTAGGAGGGGGGGGGGGGCGGAGGAGGGAAGGAGCCTGTGGGGAGAAGCCAACCTGCTGTGCTCCGGCGGAGAAGCGGAGCGGAGCGGAGGGAGGAGGAAGAAAGACGCAGGCAGGAGTGGGAATTGGGGTTTATACACCAACACCGCAGTGGCTGGCGGATCCATGCCCTCTCCCTCCTGGGCCGCCGCCCGCCAGCCCAGGCCCATGTTGGAGCCGAATATCCATCCAAGCCCAACGCATTTTTTCTGTTTAATTTATTTAATTTAAAGAGTAGAAGGTGTTTTCTCTAGTGTGTGCGACTACAGCTTAAATAAAAGTGCATTATTTACAACAACAACAACAACAACAATAAATATTGCACTAAAGAAAAATACACATATGCTGCTAGCCCCCGAGCTCCGGTGCTCTCTATATTTGAACATTTTGAAATTCGTGTTTTTCAAGTTTCAAACACAATGTGAAATTTTTCCGCATACCCGTGGCAAGTTTTGGCAGAAATCTGGTGTTGCTTTGGGCTATAAAAAACAAATTTCTGCCAGTATATAGGAGAAAAACGGTGCCATTTCTGTCAGAAATTTCCCGTTTTTTGTATTTCCCAAAATAGAAAATACAAAAGTATTTCCTTTCCAGATTTTACCATGCCATAGGGATGTGTGTATGTATTCACGTATTTGTTTTAAGATATGTTTGAGCAAGGAAGTGTGTTTTCCAAAAATTTCAAATACCAAGAGCCATGGGGCTTTGTAGCTGCAGGCACTTTTCATGGACCTTGCTCGATAGTGATAGTGGGTCTGGGCTTATAGGAAGAGGCGCACGGCAAAATAAGATACAAATCTGATTTCTTCATCGTCAAATGTAGTCATCCAATTATTGAATGAATACTTCTCCAAAAAAAAATTGATTGAATCTTGTTGCCATCGGGGATGAATAATTGTTCAGTTAATCCCAAAGAAACAAATAACATATCTATTTATCCAGACATACATTTTATATACTTCATCATATATCACATGCATGCATACATTTGCCGCTGATTTTCGGACATATAACTCATCACTGTCAAGACCTAAGCAACAAATTAGAGCAACTCCTAAAAGCGTCTCTCTCTCCATCTTCAATCAACAAGTCCACAAGGATACACCACCCCAGCCTGACTAGCCTAGACTCCATCCATATGCATGCCCTCCAGCTTCAGATGCCTGCACATCAACATACATAAAACTCCACATAAGAACACAAATCCTCCTTCCTTCCTCTTTACCAACTGCACCCAACACACATATGTATAGTGTCCAACTTACTTAGTTAATTCATCCGGGAAAAAACTGAACAAGTTTGGCCATTTCATTCACGAGCATCTTGAGAAATCGCCATAACTTGCGCTCGTGTTTGATTTTATTCTGGTATAACATGGGAATAACCCCTATTTCAACCTACCAAAGGTGTGCGCAAAATCAATTTGAATTTCACCCCTACATTTATTTATTATTATTAGTATATTATTGCACATTTAATTAACCACGCTCAGTTTCTTCACTCGGTATCTTAAGGCGTTGCTCCCAAAAGCCCCACTTGTTCCTTGCATTCTTTAGTTTAGGATCCTGCTAGAAAGTTTTCTGTTCCGTCCACCGATTCTTTCTGAGACCGGAAGCTTCTGGACTCAAATGCTTACTTGTGTGTGCCCAACAGATAATATCCTTAAGGAACTTGACTCAAATATTATGTATGATCCATGCTTTCTTAACAATGATCATTTCAACACAAAAGGTGACAACAGAGGCATGTGCAAAATTAAAAGGAAGGAGCCCGACTTTTATTAGTTTGTCATGAGAAACAAGGGTTTTCAGGAACACGTCACTGTAAAAGCCAGCGCTTACACAAAGTGTAAACATGAATGGTTAGCCTCCGCAATGCAAACGTAGTCCTCAAACTATCATGGATATAACATATGAAAAAAAAAAACAAAAGGAACAAAGAAGTAGGCAAGTAGCTAACAAATGCAGACTCATAAAGAGATATCTTCCACAATATCCATAAGCTATATTTCCACAGGAAACAAGTGGCAAAAAGGCAGGTAAAGGTAGCAAGGCCACCTCTGTAACTGAACAAATGAAATTAAAATACGGATATCACATGTTATATTTACAATGCAAGCAGACACTTGACTATATATTTGTTGTTTTCTGACAACAATATCAGGGATCAACTGAAGCAAAATGGAGTTTCTTCCTGGTATAAAAACAACTGGTGGTGTTCAACTAGTTTAGCTGCATTTGTCACTGATGCGATTCCAGTGTTCTGAGCACTGTCTGCGAGACTGAAGCAGCAAGAGCACCTGCAACAAGTTCGGTAGTTAGAAACGCTAGCAGGTAACAAAGTACCGGCGAAGTGCAGACTGTCAAAGCTTGATTGTTGACGTTCTCTACAATTAATACTTCAGGAATTAACTGTGGAAGTGTGTTTATGTGTGAGAAATGGGCGGTCAACTTATTTACCTGGATTTGTGACCGATGAGATACTAGATACTTCCGCACATGTTGTAAAGATGCTGACATAGTTTGCACCTGCAACAAATCTGGCAGTTAGAATTGGCAGCAGAAAGCCAGGAGCTGACCAAGTGCAAAGAACAACATCAAGCAAACAACAAAAGAATGACAGAACGGAAAACTCCAGGGGAAAGTGTTCCCATAGTACCACAGATCTTTTAGAGATAGCCCCTATAGTAATAAATAAGGGCAAGCAATGCACATATGAACCAAACTGTAAGGCCTGGAAGTGGAACAAAACTTAGCACTACAAAGGTATTACAGGCTAGTTGAACCAACTTCTTCTATGATTCAACTAAAACTTTGGCCAATATATTTTCAAAGGAACCTTGGTTATTAAATATGATTTTTTTGCAGGGTGGTTATTATTTATGGTTGATATACTTTTTGGAGGAAGCCATAAATAGTATTAAAAAATATTAAAGGAATCCTAAGTGGCATATGAATGATTATTTTGGGACATCTAAACTACCAGGCAGCAATGACATGCATTTGGTGATCGCTAGAAACAAACAATTCAGGGATAAGTTGTGACGCAAATGGAGGTTTGAGAATGACTGAGGGTGGTCAACAAAATTACCTGCATTTGTCAACGACGAGGCCCCAGAATTTTTAGTAAGATGTGTTGCGGTACCAGACATGGTGTTCAACACTGGAGCACCAGGAACACCTGCAAGGCATTCAACAATCAGAACTGGTAGTAATTAAGCAGCCAGGCAGTATAATAAAGTAATAAACTGCAAAAAATAACATCATCAAGCCAGATCGGGATAGTGGTTCTGAATTTACCATGCACAAAAGCAGACACAAAATGGCAAACAAGTGACCATAGAACGAAAGAATGCAAACGCAAAAGGAAACGTATTTCTACCGTGCATCGTTCAAAACATATGTGTTGCAATGGGTCATAGATAATGGCCACATAGCCACATAGGCCACAGCATAGGAATATCTAAAGCATAAACATCGGGAATCACTTTGGAAGCAACAAATATAGAAATGGCGCACTGATACAAATATGGAAATGAGGCACAGTAGTAAAAAAAGTGCAGCAAGAATTAATTCATTCTAATTTGGCATATAATTAACCAATAGGGCTATGGTCTCCAACATATGATGTGAAGTGTGACTCTATTTTTTTAACTGATTCTAAAATTGGAAGGGAAGGAAACGTTATTGTGCAGATGTGTGCCAAAAGGATTCAGCCTATTAGAGAGCTAGTAAGGAGCACATATAAGCAGTGGAGATAATGACAAAAATGACTGTACTAAGCCAAGGTTACCTTCCTTCCCACTTGATTGAAGTTCCAGACCAGCTTGCAAGCTTTCATCTGAAGATGACACAAGTTGATCAGTTTATATGCATATACATGCATGATCCGAGAGGTTTTTCGAAATAGTAAAATCAAAGGGCCTCACGGCTTGCTGCCAAATATATCTGGATTGACAATAAGTCGAGCAAGCTATAGATGTGTAAAGTGCAAAGTAAACAAGACAAGGACACAAGAGCAGAGGATGGTGTTACCAATAAGATCTGCGTGCCACTTCCTTGTCTTGTCTGTCAATCCTGCCACCAACAACAGTAACGATGGCTTTTAGCATCACAGATATAGAATCTACAAGGAAGTATATTGCTTAATCATAAGATGCTTGTAAATAGGGCACTGTACCCCTGTTTATGTCGTGACTGCGAGTTGACGAAGGCAGCCTGCAAAACATGGAGCATCTGCATGAGTTGAGTTGGTCAAGAAAGAGCCAGCAAGAGCAGAATGAATTTGCCATGTTTCAAGGTCATATTTTTACCTCTTCTTGGTCCTAAGGAAGATCTTGGCCAGTGTTTTAGGTCGTGGCAGGTCTTGTTCCTTGACGTGGCGCCTCCGACGATACCTAGGCAAACAAAATTTCAGGGAAATCAATGAGAGACTTATTTATTTTTATTAATTGTATCAAAGTTAGTTGCAATGAAATTGGCAGACCCGTTTTACACATTGCCTAGAATGGAGTGGATCAAGTGAACATGGACAAGCAAACTAATGGAGCCGGAATCACCTGAATCCGATGGGAAGTACATCGTGTGGCATCGTTGAGCCGCCCGGCAATATGACCAGGCCTTTCAACTCAGGAGCCTTGTAAGCCAAGTGTTTGACGATTTGAGAGGCCTTCCAGCGAACGCGCTCCCAGTCCAGGGAGGACCTGATGAAACAGTGGTACAGATTAAAGTCGAGAGACATAATAAAGAGGAAAAATTGCAGGAATGGACAGGCAGGCAGGAACTGAACTGAAGATGTGATCATCTAGCTAGTGCTGCTACCTGACTTGTTCCAAGTGGAGAATGGAGAGGACGATGGAGCGGATCCGGAGGGCGTCGTGGGAGACGGAGTGGTCGTGCTTGAGGTACCGTGTGTTGTACTTGCGGTTGAAGTAGGTGAGGTTGCGGTCGGGCACGCCGGCGACCATGCTGGCGAAGGGGGCGTGGTGCTTGAGGAAGTGGAGGAGCACCTGTGCCTCGTCGCTCTGCGGGTGCGATACCGGGCGGAGGAAGCGGGAGACGTAGGCGATGGCGTCGTCCCAGAGGCCCTGCCGCACCAGCCGCGACAGGTGGATGACGCTCATGTACGCGTCTGTCTCGTTGAGCAACCTGCGGGTGATTGATTGATTGATTCGGAGAATGGAGAGGGCGAAGCAGTTTAGGAGGACGGAGGGGGTGGGGATGCACGTACCCTCGCAGGGCGTCGCGGAAGCCGTGGAGCCAGAGGTAGGTGGCGAGCCGGCGGTGACGGCACCGGCGCACGCAGCCGTAGTCGACGGGGCCGACGGACTCGCCCAAGTCGCCCACCCAATCGGGGATGACCGTGACGTCTGACGTGGCTCCCCAACGACGAATCCATCGTGCCGCCGGCGGGCTGGGGCTGGGGATTTGGGGTGGGTGTGTGGGGAGGCTCCAATCGAATACTGTAGCGCACAACACTGTACGGACTGTAGACCGAACACTGTTCATGTAGATCTGACCGTTGATTCTGGCTAGGATGGTGTGGAGAGAGGGGCCAGTCACCGTACTGTTCATCGAGCAAGGCACTGTATCTCATTCCATATAAGAGGAGGCAGCCTCATCACGGGAACCCGCACCCCACCCCGCCCAAACCCATGTGCAATGTTTTCGAAAATGTCCCTCTATGTCTTTGAAAACGTCCCGACGCCATCACCCTTAGAGCATCTCTAACACGCCGACCCGCAAAATAACCGCCCGTTTAGGCTTTCGGGCAAAAAAAAAGTGGCCTGATCAAACACTGTGTCGACCCGCGGTCTCTAAAAAAGGATTGCGGGGCGGGGCAAATCTTTGCCGTCGACCTTTAGATACACGGGGTGGGAGGCCGACCCCTATCGGCTGTGAGATTTGGTGGGAGGGACATTTCCGTGCGATAGTTCCCGCTTCCCCTTCCCTCCGCCGCCAACAACCTCCCTCCGCCCGCTCCGGAGCACCTTCATCGGCTTCCCTCTGCCGCCATGGAAGCCTCCCAATCATCGCCTGTCACCGTGAAAGTCATCCACGCGCCAACCCCTCCAGCAAATCTCGTCGTCGGCCATGTTGTGCCCGTGGCCATTCAAGGCTCCACCGCACCACCCCGCAAGTGGCAGGGCAACGTCGTCGTCCAGGGCGGCGCTCCTGCAGCCCCCGCCGAGAATCCGGTCCGGCCCGCGCCGGCGAAGAAAGCGAAGGTTTCGGGTGTAAAATGCAAGAAGCTTGCCGGAAGAGCTACCCCGCCAACACCTCCCCCGATTGCGCCGGCAAGAACTACCTCGATGACGACGTTGCCGTCGCCGCCCCTGAGTTTCGGGTCTTTTACCGCTCAGGTTTGCGGGCTCTATCCGGCTGCAGCCGATTTCGGACTTTAAACGCGTTTTTCTCTGCCCTTATCCGTGGTTTAAGGGTCGAGGCCTTAAGGGGTCTGCTAGGGATGCTCTTACCCCACCCGCCCCAGGTGGCCAAATCCCTTATGCCACTTTTTGAAAACGCCCTTTTGTCTTTCTTTCGTTGACGAGACTAGGATGTGTTTGGTCGCTCGCACTGTTTTTAGGCACTTTGCATACTTGTCCCATCAGGGCTTGGTTGAGCATATGCAGGCAAAAAAACCAACATCTGCATGTTGATTTGTTGCATGCATATCCTCCCCCTGCATCACAGCAACGGCTCTACTCACTGTGTTTGGTTGCTCGCATTATATGTGGTCACACGAGTGCACGCTTTTTGATTGCATGCGAGCATAGAGTTGTGTTCACCTTATAACCTACTTGGTGAGCTTACCCACTACTACTACACCTTACACACGATCACACCGAGCACACCAACGTCACAGCGTTGCAATGGCGATGAACTGGACGAAGATGATGAAGTTCTTCAGCCCAAACTGAAGATCCACCTTGCCAACTTCACACTGTTGCATGCCTACTTTCGCACAAACTTGGAGCAAACTTCTTCTGCACCCCACCCCGCTTTCGGTCTACGAGGGTATGTAGACACACTCTCCCCTCTCGTTGCTATACATCTCCTAGATAGATCTTGCGTGGTGATACGTCTCCAACGTATCTATAATTTTTTTATTGTTCCATGCTATTATATTATCTGTTTTGGATGTTTAATGGGCTTTATTATACACTTTTATATTATTTTTGGGACTAACCTACTAAACCAAGGCTGTCGGTGTCAAAACCGGCGGATCTCGGGTAGGGGGTCCCGAACTGTGCATCTAGGCCGGATGGTAACAGGAGGCAGGGGACACGATGTTTTACCCAGGTTCGGGCCCTCTTGATGGAGGTAAAACCCTACGTCCTGCTTGATTAATATTGAAGATATGTGTAGTACAAGAGTAGATCTACCACGAGATCAGAGAGGTTAAACCCTAGAAGCTAGCCTATGGTATGATTGTATGTTGTGATTGTTGTCCTACGGACTAAAACCCTTAGGTTTATATAGACACCGGAGAGGGTTAGGGTTACACAAGGTCGGTTACAAAGGAGGAGATATCCATATACGTATTGCCTAGCTTGCCTTCCACGCCAAGTAGAGTCCCATCCGGACACGAGACGAAGTCTTCAATCTTGTATCTTCATAGTCTAACAGTCTGGCCAATGGAGATAGTCCGGCTATCCGGAGACCCCCTAATCCAGGACTCCCTCAGTAGCCCCCGAACCAGGCTTCAATGACGACGAGTCCGGCGCACAGTATTATCTTCGGCATTGCAAGGCGGGTTCCTCTCCAAATTCTATGTACCTGTCAAGATAATGTCCGGTTCCTTGTGACGGTTTGTACTCCTTGGCTTCTACGCCCAATAATGGCCACTTTCCATGTGTCGAGCGAATGTGAAGAGCCAGGGTGTTTTCACATTTACCCCCTAGCTATGTAAATGAGCCGCCTATTTAAAAAGACGAGGATTCAAATCCAAATCACATCATCCTCCCTTGCCGAGTCTTCATAGGAGCGTACCCGACAGAGATCCATTCCACCATGGCCGGTCGACGCAGCTCCTCCTCTCGCACCCCTAGTTCCAAGCCTGGAGATTGGGAGAGATGTTCCATCCCGCACAGCAAATTGGTGATGCTTCAATCCAAGGGATTTCTTCCCCTAGCGTACCTGGTTCCGGTTCGAGCCGGGCTTGCCACCTACAATGGCAGAGAGCAAGCGGAGAGCCGTCCCAATCCCTCCAAGGGAGAGCGGGTATGCCTTGTCCCTTATCTGGTAAGAGGGCTCGGATTCCCAATTCATCCGTTTCTCCGGGGGCTTCTGGAGTTCTATGGCCTCCAGCTGCACAACCTTACGCCTGCCTCCCTGCTGCATATCGCGGGATTCGTAGCCCTTTGCGAGTTATTTTTGGGCTATGAGGCTCATTTCGCTCTGTGGAAGAAGCTGTTCTGCCTTGTGCCCCGTTCTAAGAAGGGATCAATATATCAAGT
This sequence comes from Triticum urartu, assembly GCF_003073215.2. Taxonomy (NCBI): domain Eukaryota; kingdom Viridiplantae; phylum Streptophyta; class Magnoliopsida; order Poales; family Poaceae; genus Triticum; species Triticum urartu. The sequence continues at coordinate 628,578,634 of NC_053026.1, forward strand.
GGGCGGAGCCGAAGTGTGGCGTATTGCCGGGACCGGATACCTGTCCGGGACCCCGAAGAAGACGTCCGAAGACTGGCCTTCAGAACGGTTTTATATAAAAGATGTCCCCCTTCCGGACCCTATTCGGATCGGCCTTCCTGAGTTCGACAATGCCCCTTGGAAGAAGCGCTGGAGCTAGCGTCCACGGAGCTCCCTAGATGAAGACGACAGGGACATTCTTTATCTGATGAGCCGGATAAGTTCTTTAGCTCGATCCGGATTGACCATGATCGAGGTCATGGCTATATGCATTATGCGGGGGGTGCAGCCACTCCAGTATAGAGGCCACCCCATGTGGGATTTCAACGGGGAGGATGACGCCACCCACCACGACCGCAATGGGCCGGGATCGGCTGCTGATCTAATAAAGATCTTGTCCACTTTGTACAAGGGAGAAGAGGAGGAATTCCTCCGTGTCAACCCGCAGGGCGGATTCTTTATGTACAATCCTCCGAGCTGGGTAAGCGGAGACTTTTTCTCACCCATCCATTTCGTATTCCCGTAGTTTAAGTATTCATTCTAGCAATTTCATCGCAGGAGTTGCGCCAGGTAGTAAAGGAGATAAACAGCCCTCCTCCACAGCCCGAGGACCCTGGACGGTCCCTTGACCCGGCCTCCCAGGAGGATCCGGACATATCCATGGAGCTGATTGACGGGGTATTTTACCAAGGGAGTAATGACAATACCTTGGTGGCCATTACGGCCGATTACCCTGGGCTAGTTCCAGCTGTTGGAAATATGCCCTAGAGGCAATAATAAAAGGATTATTATTATATTTCCTTGTTCATGATAATTATCTTTTATTCATGCTATAATTGTGTTATCCGGAAATCGTAATACATGTGTGAATACATAGACACCAACATGTCCCTAGTAAGCCTCTAGTTGACTAGCTCGTTAATCAACAGATAGTCATGGTTTCCTGACTATGGACATTGGATGTCATTGATAACGAGATCACATCATTAGGAGAATGATGTGATGGACAAGACCCAATCCTAAACATAGCACAAGATCGTATAGTTCGTTTGCTAGAGTTTTCCCAATGTCAAGTATCTTTTCCTTAGACCATGAGATCGTGTAACTCCCAGATACCGTAGGAATGCTTTGGGTGTACCAAACGTCACAACGTAACTGGGTGACTAGAAAGGTATACTACGGGTATCTCCGAAAGTGTCTGTTGGGTTGACACGGATCAAGACTGGGATTTGTCACTACGTATGACGGAGAGGTATCTCTGGGCCCACTCGGTAATGCATCATCATAATGAGCTCAAAGTGACCAAGTGTCTGGTCACGGGATCATGCATTACGGTACGAGTAAAGTGACTTGACGGTAACGAGATTGAACGAGGTATTGGGATACCGACGATCGAATCTCGGGTAAGTAACGTACCGATTGACAAAGGGAATTGTATACGGGGTTTCTTGAATCCTCGACATCGTGGTTCATTCGATGAGATCATCGAGGAGCATATGGGAGCCAACATGGGTATCCAGATCCCGCTGTTGGTTATTGACCGGAGAGCCATCTCGGTCATGTCTACATGTCTCCCGAACCCGTAGGGTCTACACACTTAAGGTTCGGTGACGCTAGGGTTGTAGAGATATGAATATGCAATAACCCGAAAGTTGTTCGGAGTCCCGGATGAGATCACGGATGCCACGAGGAGTTCCGTAATGGTCCGGAGGTGAAGAATTGTATATAGGAAGTGCAGTTTCGGCCATCGGGAGAGTTTCGGGGGTCACCGGTATTGTACCGGGACCACCGGAAGGGTCGGGGGGGGAGGGGGTCCACTGGGTGGGGCCACCCATCCCGGAGGGCCCCATGGGCTAAAGTGGGGAGGGGAACCAGCCCATAGTGGGCCGGTGCGCCCCCCTTGGCCCACCCCATGCGCCTAGGGTTGAGAACCCTAGGGTGGGGGGGCGCCCCACCTGGCTTGGGGGGCATTCCACCCCTTGGCTGCCGCCCCCCTAGGAGATCCCATCTCCTAGGGCCGGCGCAGCCCCTAGGGGGCCAATATAAACGGGGGGGAGGGGCAGCCGCACCCTTGAGTCTTGGCGCCTCCCTCTCCCCTGCTACACATTCCCTCTCGCAAAAGAACGGCGAAGCCCTGCTGCGGTGACTGCTGCATGTTGGGGAACGTAGCATAAATTCAAAATTTTCCTACGTGTCACCAAGATCTATCTATGGAGTCATCTAGCAACGAGGGAGGAGTGGATCTACATACCCTTGTAGATCGCGCGCGGAAGCATTCAAGAGAACGGGGTTGATGGAGTCGTACTCGTCGTGATCCAAATCACCGATGATCCTAGCGCCGAACGGACGGCACCTCCGCGTTCAACACAGAGCAGCGACATCTCCTCCTTCTTGATACAGCAAGGGGGAAGGAGAGGTTGAGGAAGATGGCTCCAGCAGCAGCACGACGGCGTGGTGGTGGTGGAGCTGCAGTACTCTGGCAGGGCTTCGCTAAGCTCTATGGAGGAGGAGGAGGTGTTGGAGAGGGAGAGGGAGGCACCAAGGCGTGGGTTGAGAGGCCCTCCTTTCCCCACTATATATAGGGAGCCTGGGGGGGGGGCGCCGGCCCTAGGAGATCCAATCTCCTAGGGGGGCGGCGGCCAAGGGAGGAGTCCCCCCCTCCCCCAAGGCACCTAGGAGGTGCCTTCCCCTCTTAGGACTCTTCCTTCCTTATCTCTAGGCGCATGGGCCTCTTGGTGCTGGTGCCCTTGGCCCATGTAGGCCAAGGTGCACACCCCTACAGCCCATGTGGCCCCCCGGGACAGGTGGCCCCACCCGGTGGACCCCCGGGACCCTTCCGGTGGTCCCGGTACAATACCGGTGACCCCGAAACTTGTCCCGATGGCCGAAATAGCACTTCCTATATATAATTCTTTACCTCCGGACCATTCCAGAACTCCTCGTGACGTCCGGGATCTCATCCGGGACTCCGAACAACATTCGGGTTACTGCATATACATATCCCTACAACCCTAGCGTCACCGAACCTTAAGTGTGTAGACCCTACGGGTTCGGGAACCATGCAGACATGACCGAGACGTTTCTCCGGTCAATAACCAACAGCGGGATCTGGATACCCATGTTGGTTCCCACATGTTCCATGATGATCTAATCGGATGAACCACGATGTCAAGGACTTAATCAATCCCGTATACAATTCCCTTTGTCTATCGGTACAATACTTGCCCGAGATTCGATCGTCGGTATCCCGATACCTTGTTCAATCTCGTTACCGGCAAGTCCCTTTACTCGTTCCGTAACACATCATCCCATGATGAACTCCTTGATCACATTGTGCACATTATGATGATGTCCTACCGAGTGGGCCCAGAGATACCTCTCCGTCACACGGAGTGACAAATCCCAGTCTCATTCGTGCCAACCCAACAGACACTTTCGGAGATACCCGTAGTGCACCTTTATAGTCACCCAGTTACGTTGTGACGTTTGGCACACCCAAAGTATTCCTACGGTATCCGGGTGTTGCACAATCTCATGGTCTAAGGAAATGATACTTGACATTAGAAAAGCTTTAGCATACGAACTACATGATCTTGTGCTAGGCTTAGGATTGGGTCTTGTCCATCACATCATTCTCCTAATGATGTGATCCTGTTATCAATGACATCCAATGTCCATGGTCAGGAAACCGTAACCATCTATTGATCAACGAGCTAGTCAACTAGAGGCTTACTAGGGACATGGTGTTGTCTATGTATCCACACATGTATCTGAGTTTCCTATCAATACAATTCTAGCATGGATAATAAACGATTATCATGAACAAGGAAATATAATAATAACTAATTTATTATTGCCTCTAGGGCATATTTCCAGCACTGCATCCACCACCACGCCGTCGTGCTGCTGGATCTTCATCAACCACTCCTCCCTCCTTGCTGGATCAACAAGGAGGAGACGTCACGCTGACCGTACGTGTGTTGAACACGGAGGTGCCGTCCGTTCGGCGCTAGGATCTCCGGTGATTTGGATCACGTCGAGTACGACCTCCTCATCCCCGTTCTTTGAACGCTTCCGCGCGTGATCTACAAAGGTATGTAGATGCAATCTGATCACTCGTTGCTAGATGAAATCATAGATGGATCTTGGTGAAACCGTAGGAAATTTTTTGTTTTCTACAACGTTCACCAACAGTGGCATCATGAGCTAGGTCTATGCATAGTTCTCTTTGCACGAGTAGAACACAATTTGTTGTGGGCGTAGATGTTGTCAACTTTCTTGCCGCTACTAGTCTTATTTTGCTTCAGCGGTATTGTGGGATGAAGCGGCCCGGACCAACCTTACACGTACGCTTACGTGAGACCGGTTCCACCGACTGACATGCACTAGTTGCATAAGGTGGCTGGCGGGTGTCTGTCTCTCCCACTTTAGTTGGAGCGGATTCGATGAAAAGGGTCCTTATGAAGGGTAAATAGAAGTTGACAAATCACATTGTGGCTTTCACGTAGGTAAGAAAACGTTCTTGCTAGAACCCTATTGCAGCCACGTAAAACTTGCAACAACAATTAGAGTACGTCTAACTTGTTTTTGCAGCAAGTGTTTTGTGATGTGATATGGCCAAAGTTGTGATGGATGATGAATGATATATATGTGATGTATGATATGTTCATGCTATTGTAATAGGAATCACGACTTGCACGTCGATGAGTATGACAACCGTCAGGAGCCATAGGAGTTGTCTTTATTTTTTGTATGACCTGCGTGTCATTGAGAAACGCCATGTAAATTACTTTACTTTATTGCTAAACGTGTTAGCCATAGTAGTAGAAGTAATAGTTGGCGAGTAACTTCATGGAGACACGATGATGGAGATCATGATGATGGAGATCATGGTGTCATGCCGGTGACAAGATGATCATGGAGCCCCAAGATGGAGATCAAAGGAGCTATGTGATATTGGCCATATCATGTCACTATTATTATTTGATTGCATGTGATGTTTATCATGTTTATTGCATCTTGTTTACTTAGAACGATGGTAGTAAATAAGATGATCCCTCATAATAATTTCAAGAAAGTGTTCTCCCTAACTGTGCATCATTGCGACAGTTCGTTGTTTCGAAGCACCACGTGATGGTCGGGTGTGATAGATTCCAACGTTCACATACAACGGGTGTAAGACAGATTTACACATGCAAACACTTAGGTTGACTTGACGAGCCTAGCATGTACAGACATGGCCTCGGAACACAGAAGACCGAAAGGTCGAGCATGAGTCGTATAGAAGATACGATCAACATGAAGATGTTCACCGATGTTGACTAGTCCGTCTCACGTGATGATTGGACACGGCCTAGTTAACTCGGATCATGTTATACTTAGATGACTGGAGGGATGTCTATCTGAGCGGGAGTTCACTGAATAATTTGATTTAGATGAACTTAATTATCATGAACTTAGTCTAAAATCTTTACAACATGTATTGTAGATCAAATGGCCAACGTTGTCCTCAATTTCAACGCGTTCCTAGAGAAAACCAAGCTGAAAGACGATGGCAGCAACTATACGGACTGGGTCCGGAACCTGAGGATCATCCTCATAGCTGCCAAGAAAGATTGTGTCCTACAAGCACCGCTAGGTGAAGCACCTGTTCTCCCTGCAGAACAAGACGTTATGAACGCTTGGCAGACACGTACCGATGATTACTCCCTCATTCAGTGTGGCATGCTTTACAGCTTAGAGCCGGGGATCCAAAAGCGTTTTGAGAGACACAGAGCATATGGGATGTTCGAAGAGCTGAAAATGGTTTTTCAAGCTCATGCCCGGGTCGAGAGATATGAAGTCTCCGACAAGTTCTTCAGCTGTAAGATGGAGGAAAACAGTTCTGTCAGTGAGCACATACTCACTATGTCTGGGTTACATAACCGCTTGACTCAGCTGGGAGTTAATCTCCCGGATGACGCGGTCATTGACAGAATCCTTCAGTCGCTTCCACCGAGCTACAAGAGCTTTGCGATGAACTTCAATATGCAGGGGATGGAAAAGACCATTCCTGAAGTATTTGCAATGCTGAAATCAGCAGAGGTAGAAGTCAAAAAGGAACATCAAGTGTTAATGGTGAATAAAACCACTAAGTTCAAGAAAGGCAAGGGTAAGAAGAACTTCAAGAAGGATGGCAAGGGAGTTGCCGCGCCCGGCAAGCAAGCTGCCGGGAAGAAGCCAAAGAATGGGCCCAAGCCCGAGACTGAGTGTTTTTATCGCAAGGGAAGTGGTCACTGGAGGCGGAACTGCCCCAAATACTTAGCGGACAAGAAGGCCGGCATCACGAAAGGTATATGTGATATACATGTAAGTGATGTGTACCTTACCAGTACTCGTAGTAGCTCCTGGGTATTTGATACCGGTGCAGTTGCTCACATTTGTAACTCAAAGCAGGAGCTGCGGAATAAGCGGAGACTAGCGAAGGACGAGGTGACGATGCGTGTCGGGAATGGTTTCAAGGTCGATGTGATCGCCGTCGGCACGCTACCTCTACATTTACCTACGGGATTAGTTTTGAACCTCAATAATTGTTATTTAGTGCCAAGTTTGAGCATGAACATTGTATCAGGATCTCATTTAATACGAGATGGCTACTCATTTAAATCCGAGAATAATGGTTGTTCTATTTATATGAGAGATATGTTTTATGGTCATGCTCCGATGGTGAATGGTTTATTCTTAATGAATCTCGAGCGTAATGCTACACATATTCATAGTGTGAGTACCAAAAGATGTAAGGTTGATAATGATTGTCCCACATACTTGTGGCACTGCCGCCTTGGTCACTTAGGTGTCAAACGCATGAAGAAGCTCCATGCAGATGGACTTTTAGAGTCTCTTGATTACGAATCATTTGGCACGTGCGAACCATGCCTCATGGGTAAAATGACCAAGACTCCGTTCTCAGGAACAATGGAGCGAGCAACCAACTTATTGGAAATCATACATACTGATGTGTGCGGTCCAATGAGTGTTGAGGCTCACGGTGGCTATCGTTATGTTCTCACCCTCACTGATGACTTGAGTAGATATGGGTATGTCTATTTAATGAAACACAAGTCTGAGACCTTTGAAAAGTTCAAGGAATTTCAGAGTGAGGTTGAGAATCAACGTGACAGGAAAATCAAGTTCCTGCGATCAGATCATGGAGGAGAATACTTGAGTCACGAATTTGGCACACACTTAAGAAAATGTGGAATAGTTTCACAACTCACGCCGCCTGGAACACCTCAGCGTAATGGTGTGTCCGAACGTCGTAATCGCACTCTATTAGATATGGTGCAATCTATGATGTCTCTTACCGATTTACCACTATCTTTTTGGGGCTATGCTTTAGAGACTGTCGCATTCACTTTAAATAGGGCTCCGTCAAAATCCGTTGAGACGACACCGTATGAATTATGGTTTGGGAAGAAACCTAAGCTGTCGTTTCTAAAAGTTTGGGGATGCGATGCTTATGTCAAGAAACTTCAACCTGAAAAGCTCGAACCCAAATCAGAAAAATGCGTCTTCATAGGATACCCTAAAGAAACTATTGGGTATACCTTCTACCTCAGATCCGAAGGCAAGATCTTTGTTGCCAAGAATGGATCCTTTCTAGAGAAAGAGTTTCCCTCAAAAGAAGTAAGTGGGAGGAAAGTAGAACTTGATGAAGTATTACCTCTTGAACCGGAAAGTGGCGCAACTCAGGAAAATGTTCCTGTGGTGCCTGCACCAATTAGAGAGGAAGTTAATGATGATGATCAATATACTTCTGATCAAGCTCCTACTGAAATTCGAAGGTCCACAAGGACACATTCTGCACCAGAATGGTACGACAACCCTGTCTTCGAAATCATGTTGTTAGACAACGGTGAACCTTCGAACTATGAAGAAGCGATGGCGGGCCTGGATTCTGACAAATGGCTGGAAGCCATGAAATCCGAGATAGGATCCATGTATGAAAACGAAGTATGGACTTTGACTGACTTGCCCGTTGAGCGGCGAGCCATAGAAAATAAGTGGATCTTTAAGAAGAAGACATACGCGGATGGTAATGTGACCATCTATAAAGCTCGGCTTGTCGCTAAGGGTTATCGACAAGTTCAAGGGGTTGACTACGATGAGACTTTCTCACCGGTAGCGAAGCTGAAGTCCATCCGAATCATGTTAGCAATTGCCGTATTCTATGATTATGAGATATGGCAAATGGACGTCAAAACGGCATTCCTTAATGGTTTCCTTAAGGAAGAATTGTATATGATGCAGCCGGAAGGTTTTGTCGATCCTAAGAATGCTGACAAGGTGTGCAAGCTCCAACGCTCGATATATGGGCTGGTGCAAGCATCTCGGAGTTGGAACATTCGCTTTGATGAGATGATCAAGGTGTTTGGGTTTATGCAGACTTATGGAGAAGCCTGCGTTTACAAGAAAGTGAGTGGGAGCTCTGTAGCATTTCTCATATTATATGTAGATGACATACTTTTGATGGGAAATGATATAGAGCTTTTGGACAACATTAAGGCCTACTTGAATAAGAGTTTTTCAATGAAGGACCTTGGAGAAGCTGCTTATATATTAGGCATCAAGATCTATAGAGATAGATCAAGACGCCTGATAGGTCTTTCACAAAGCACATACATTGATAAGATATTGAAGAAGTTCAATATGGATCAGTCTAAGAAGGGGTTCTTGCCTGTGTTGCAAGGTGTGAAATTGAGCTCAGCTCAATGTCCGACCACGGCAGAAGATATAGAAGAGATGAGTGTCATCCCCTATGCCTCAGCCATAGGTTCTATTATCTATGCCATGCTGTGTACCAGACCTGATGTAAACCTTGCCGTAAGTTTGGTAGGTAGGTACCAAAGTAATCCCGGCAAGGAACACCGGACATCGGTCAAGAATATCCTGAAGTACCTGAAAAGGACTAAGGAAATGTTTCTCGTTTATGGAGGTGACGAAGAGCTCGTCGTAAAGGGTTACGTCGACGCTAGCTTCGACACAGATCTGGATGACTCTAAGTCACAAACCGGATACGTGTATATTTTGAATGGTGGGGCAGTAAGCTGGTGCAGTTGCAAGCAGAGCGTCGTGGCGGGATCTACATGTGAAGCGGAGTACATGGCAGCCTCGGAGGCAGCGCATGAAGCAATTTGGGTGAAGGAGTTCATCACCGACCTAGGAGTCATACCCAATGCGTCGGGGCTGATCAAACTCTTCTATGACAACACTGGAGCTATTACACTTGCCAAGGAGCCTAGGTTTCACAAGAAGACCAGGCACATCAAGCATCACTTCAACTCCATTCGTGAAAATATTCAAGATGGAGACACAGATATTTGTAAAGTACATACGGACCTGAATGTAGCAGATCCATTGACTAAACCTCTCCCTAGAGCAAAACATGATCAACACCAGAATTACATGGGTGTTCGATTCATCACAATGTAACTAGATTATTGACTCTAGTGCAAGTGGGAGACTGTTGGAAATATGCCCTAGAGGCAATAATAAAAGGATTATTATTATATTTCCTTGTTCATGATAATTGTCTTTTATTCATGCTATAATTGTGTTATTCGGAAATCGTAATACATGTGTGAATACATAGACACCAACATGTCCCTAGTAAGCCTCTAGTTGACTAGCTCGTTAATCAACAGATAGTCATGGTTTCCTGACTATGGACATTGGATGTCATTGATAACGAGATCACATCATTAGGAGAATGATGTGATGGACAAGACCCAATCCTAAACATAGCACAAGATCGTATAGTTCGTTTGCTAGAGTTTTCCCAATGTCAAGTATCTTTTCCTTAGACCATGAGATCATGTAACTCCCGGATACCGTAGGAATGCTTTGGGTGTACCAAACGTCACAACGTAACTGGGTGATTATAAAGGTATACTACGGGTATCTCCGAAAGTGTCTGTTGGGTTGACACGGATCAAGACTGGGATTTGTCACTCCGTATGATGGAGAGGTATCTCTGGGCCCACTCGGTAATGCATCATCATAATGAGCTCAAAGTGACCAAGTGTCTGGTCACGGGATCATGCATTACGGTACGAGTAAAGTGACTTGCTGGTAACGAGATTGAACGAGGTATTGGGATACCGACGATTGAATCTCGGGCAAGTAACGTACCGGAGAGATGTATCGGTCATGTCTGCATGCTTCCCGAACCCGTAGGGTCTACACACTTAAGGTTCGGTGACGCTAGGGTTATAGAGATATTAGTATGCGGTAACCCGAAAGTTGTTCGGAGTCCCAGATGAGATCCCGGACGTCACGAGGAGTTCCGGAATGGTCCGGGGGTGAAGAATTGTATATAGGAAGTGCAGTTTCGGCCATCGGGAGAGTTTCGGGGGTCACCGGTATTGTACCAGGACCACCGGAAGGGTCCCGGGGTCCACCGGGTGGGGCCACCCATCCCGGAGGGCCCCATGGGCTAAAGTGGGGAGGGGAACCAGCCCATAGTGGGCTGGTGCGCCCCCTTGGCCCACCCCATGCGCCTAGGGTTGAGAACCCTAGGGTGGGGGGGCGCCCCACCTGGCTTGGGGGGCACTCCACCCCTTGGCCACCGCCCCCCTAGGAGATCCCATCTCCTAGGGCCGGCGCACCCCCTAGGGGACCTATATAAAGGGGGGAGGGAGGGGCAGCCACACCCTTGAGTCTTGGCGCCTCCCTCTCCCCTGCTACACCTCTCCCTCTCGCAGAAGAACGGCGAAGCCCTGCTGCGGTGACTGCTGCATCCACCACCACGCCGTCGTGCTAATGGATCTTCATCAACCTCTCCTCCCCCCTTGCTGGATCAAGAAGGAGGAGACGTCACACTGACCGTACGTGTGTTGAACACGGAGGTGCCGTCTGTTCGGCGCTAGGATCTCTGGTGATTTGGATCACGTCGAGTACGACTTCCTCATCCCCGTTCTTTGAACGCTTCCGCGCGTGATCTACAAAGGTATGTAGATGCAATCCGATCACTCGTTGCTAGATGAACTCATAGATGGATCTTGGTGAAACTGTAGGAAAATTTTTGTTTTCTGCAACGTTCACCAACACCAGCCTCACAGGTGACTGAGACTGAAGTCCCAGCACTTAAAAAGGGATCCGTCCTTGTGCTCTTTTTTTATTGCCGTATAACAGCCGTGTCTTGCAGGGGAGGTCCTTGGGGCAGAAGGCCGAGCCTGTGGCAACTAGCCAACAAGGGGCCGCTAGGCCAGGCAGGCTGAAAAGATTCGTAGTCTGGATTGAGGCACCGGCGCAGCGGTATGGCACGCCGTCTTTATTGCAAGACATTATTTACAGAGGCATATTAATGCCCATGCCTTCTTTTCAGGAAAAAGAGCGCTCGCCGGACTATACCCGGAGAGGCTACCAATCGCGCCTCCACAAGCCAGGCTCCAAGGCCGAACTCAGAGGTGGGAACGAGTACAAGGCGTGCGTCGGGTGCTCCTCCGACAGAGGATACGGATAGACTGTCCGCCACCCATTCCGAGGTGGAAAGTGCCATGAACCACAGGCGTCGCCGGACTGTTCTTCGTGACGCTTGTTTCTCCCAAGAGGCATTGGATGCCTTCAACTCGGGAGACGCACACCTCCGTGCCGCTCAAAATGGTCTAGCCAGAGCCACAGAGCAGTATGTAAACGACATACGGGTGTGAAAATTTGATGATTATATATATCAGTAGCCCCTGAGACTTGAAACAGTTAGGATAACTGATTCAAGGATCATTTGTTATGTAGGTTCTTACAAAAAAGAATACTCAACTGTCCCAGGAGTTGGAAGAGTGCAAAGCCCAACTTCAGGTCGCACTGGCCGCAGCAGGGGAGCCCAAAGAGACCCCCTCTGGTAACATATCCGTCAAATGATAAGTATCATATTAGAGTGCGGCTTTATATGCAGTTCTGACGATAAAATTGCAGATGACGCTGGAGTGAATCCGGATAAGCAACAACTCATACGCCAGCTGAAGGCCGGTGAGAGCATGCTTACAAGGGTGAGGCAGGAGAAGAATGATCTCCAAGATGCCAACACCAAGCTGGGCGTGGAACTAAAAGATGTCCGTGCCCAACTGTCGGACTCTGTTAAGGAGAATCGGCGGCTTCGACGTGGTATATTTAGTAAGTGCTTGAACGAACTTTGAAAAAGAGTTCGGTGAGGAAGCTGGCTGACAGAGTTATGTCTGTAGGTATGCTAACAGGTCGTCCTGCCGAGGAGATGCCTAGTTCAACGGGTGATCTTCTTCCCAAGCTCGCACAGTTGCACGAACGAGTTCGGCAGGTGATGCAAGGCGTTGCCCAGGCCTTGTGGTCGTCCGTCTCCATACCCGAAGGCCTTGGAGAGCTTGCAGAAAAGCTGAAGGGAGCACGGCGGCGCTTCCGATTATGGAAGATATCGGCCTGCCATCAGGGCACCAGGGAAGCTTGGGCAATGGTGAAGACACGGTACACGAAGGCTGACCCGAACCACATGGCCGAAGTCGGACCTGTGGGGCCTGATGGCAAGGAGATCCCTGTGAATTTAGTGTACGACCAAGTAGAATTGGCCGCAAAGTATTCCCAATAGGATTGTAGACTAGACAGCCTATTGGAGGGCATTGAAGAGGAATTCAACCAGTCAAATTGACTATGTAATTTTAAAGTGACATATATGATGTCTTCTAGCCGGATTGTAGATCGTTTGTCGTGGCGGACCTTTTCGCTTCAACCTCGGGACCCGACAGTCCGGAGTGTATCCGAATACCCTCTCGGTTATATAAGAACCGGGGCATGCGTGGAGACCAGGTGTAGGGGTCATTAGTGCTTTATCAGACAAGTGCCCAACTAGTTATGTTATATTACATGGGTAGTAAGAAACATCTTCCAGAGAGAATAGTTCCGTTAAGGGTTCCTTTCCCTGGGTAGGCATGCCCTAAAGTGCATGTCCGAACTGCGACAAGAAGCACAGTGAAAACGTCTAGGGGCAGATATGGATAATAAATAAAAGTCATCTTTTGTTCACCGACCGAATATTCTCTTAAGAACGCTAGCTTTCGGCTTCACCCAGTCTGAGGTACACGTCCGGCTGACCCGGCGGTAACAATCGCAGAGGTGCTCCCCTTATGCCCTAGCCGAATTAACGGGAACGTATGGCATAAATACAAGAGCCAGGCAACCCAGCTTGGCCAAAACTTAAGTCATATCGATGCATATAATGGTGAAAAAAGGTACATGCGGAAGTATAACACATGTGGTGGGCGTGGGGCCCAGGTAAATAATTTAAGCTTCTGTGAGAGAAGCCCCGAGGTATCAAGAGTGCGGCTAGCGCATCTGTGATGTATGAGTAAGGCACAAGGTGACCCTTGAAGGCCTAGGGAAATAAAAGAAAGAAAGGGAAACAAGACAGATGATGCATATGCAGAAAATGGACGAAAGGAGGGGACTAACATAAAGTCTGGAGCTAGGCGTAGAATCTTCGGAGCCTGGCTATGTTCCATGAGTTCGGCTCGAGTCGACTGGTCGATGCATCCCGCAGTCGGTACGCTGCACCGGTCAGAACTTGGTCGATAATGAAGGGACCTTCCCATTTGGGCTCAATCTTGTTCTTTTTCTTATCTGGCAGCCGTAGAACTAGTTCGCCAACGTTATAAGTTTTGGCCCGTACTTCTCTGCTTTGGTATCTGCGAGCCTGTTGCTGGTAAAATGCGGAACGGGCTTTGGGTACGTCGCGCTCTTCCTCCAATGTGTCCAGACCGTCTTGTCGATCGAGCTCGGCTTCTCTTTCTTCGTACATGCGCACTCGAGGTGAGTCATGAATTATGTCACAGGGCAGGACTGCCTCTGCGCCGTACACCATAAAATGGTGTATATCCGGGACTACAATTCGGCGTGGTCCGCAGTCCCCAGAGTACGGAGTCGAGCTCCTCTACCCAGTGCGTATCGGACACCGTTAAGGAGCACACTAATCGGGGTTTAATGCCCCTCATTATAAGACCATTTGCTCGTTTGACTTGACTGTTGGTTTGTGGGTGATAGACTGAAGCGTAATCGAGCTTGATGCCCATTTTGCTGCACCAGATTTTTACCTCATCGGCCGTGAAGTTCGTGCCGTTATCAGTGATGATGCTGTGGGGGACGCCGTAATGGTGTACAACCCCGGATATGAAATCTATCACCGGTCCGGATTCGGCTGTTTTTACCGGTTTAGCCTCTATCCATTTGGTGAATTTATCCACCATGAACAATAAGTATTTTTTCTTGTGGGTTCCCCCTTTAAGGGGTCCGACCATGTCAAGCCCCAGACCGCGAAGGGACATGTAATGGGGATCGTTTGGAGGGCGGTGGGTGGCATGTGGCTTTGATTTGCAAAGAGCTGGCAACCGGTGCAACGTTGGACCAAGTCATGTGCATCTGCCCGGGCCGTTGGCCAATAAAATCCTGTGCGGAAGGCCTTGCTTACAGGAGCCCGGGCTGCGGCGTGATGACCGCCGAGTCCGGTGTGAATTTCTGCCAAAAGATTCCGCCCTTCCTCTTCAGAGATGCACCTTTGAAGGACTCCGTTAGCGCTTTTTTTGTACAATTCTCCCTCGTGGACCCTGTAGGCTTTGGATCACCGCACTATGCAGCGTGCCTCATTTTGGTCCTCCGGAAGTTCCTGTCTAATTAGGTAGGCCAGGAATGGTTCTGTCCACGGGGCAATAATGGCCATTATTTCGTGGGCTGATTGTGTTATTTCGGTGGCGGAGCCTCCGATTGTGTCAGAGAGTTCGGTATCATGTATTTTGGCCGGGTCCAGACTGTTGTTATCGGTGTCCCCTTCCCATGATACAGATGGCTTGAAAAGCCTTTCCAGAAAAATGTTGGGAGGGACCGCGTCGCGTTTTGCGCCAATGCGGGCAAGGATATCCGCCGCCTGATTGTTTTCCCGAGCCACATGGTGAAATTCGAGCCCCTCGAACCGAGCTGACATTTTTAGGACGGCATTGCGATAAGCGGCCATTTTTGGATCCTTGGCATCAAAGTCTCCATTTATTTGGGATATCGCGAGGTTTGAATCCCCGCGCACCTCTAGGCATTGAATGCCCATGGATACTGCCATCCGGAGACCATGTAGAAGGGCCTCATATTCGGCTGCGTTGTTGGAGTCCGTATACATTATCTGCAGTACGTATTGGACGGTGTCTCCTGTTGGGGACGTCAAAACGACGCCAGCCCCCAGACCAGCCAACATTTTGGAGCCGTCGAAGTGCATGATCCAGTTTGAATATGTGTCGTACTCTTTAGGGAGTTCGGCTTCTGTCCATTCAGCGACGAAGTCAGCCAAAACTTGCGATTTAATAGCTCCACGTGGCTTGTAAGTTATGTCGAACGGGAGGAGCTCAATGGCCCATTTGGCAATCCGGCCCGTCGCGTCACGGTTGTTTATAATATCGTTAAGTGGTACTTCCGAGGCTACCGTTATCGAACACTCTTGAAAGTAGTGTCGCAGCTTCCGGGATGCCATAAATACCGCGTACGCTATCTTTTGATAATGCGGGTACCATGATTTGCATGGAGTAAGGACAGTGGACACGTAGTAAACCGGCTTTTGAAGGGGAAATTTGTGTCCGTCCACTTCTCGCTCGACGACAAGCACTGCGCTTACAACTTGATGAGTTGCCGCAATGTATAATAGCATTGGTTCGCCAATGTTTGGCGCGGCCAGGACTGGGTTTGTTGCCAATATGGCTTTTATTTCATTGAGTCCAGCCGTGGCGGCGTCCGTCCACTCGAAGTGTTCGGTGCGCCGGAGGAGACGATAAAGGGGTAATGCCTTTTCTCCCAAGCGGGAGATAAAGCGGCTTAGAGCCGCCACGCATCCAGTCAATTTTTGTATTTGTTTGAGGTCTGTTGGGGTAGCCAACTGTGACAACGCTCGTATTTTGGCCGGATTAGCTTCAATCCTCTACTGGAGACAATGAATCCCAGGAGCTTTCCTGCTGGTACGCCGAAAACGCATTTTTCTGGATTGAGCTTGATGTCATATGTTCGGAGGTTGTCGAATGTGAGCCTCAAGTCGTCTACTAGAGTTTCAACATGCTTGGTTTTAACGACCACGTCATCCACATATGCCTCCACTGTTTTGCCGATCTAGTTTGCCAGGCATGTCTGAATCATGCGCTGATATGTCGCACCGGCATTTTTTAGCCCGAAGGGCATTGTGTTGAAGCAGAATGGGTCGTATGGCGTGATGAATGCCGTTGCGGCTTGGTCTGGCTCTGCCATTTTGATTTGATGGTAGCCGGAGTATGCGTCGAGGAAACACAATGAATCGTGTCCTGTGGTACCATCGATGATTTGATAGACGCGGGGGAGGGGGAAGGGATCCTTTGGGCAGGCCTTGTTAAGGTCCTTAAAATTGACGCACAAGCGCCAGGATATGTCCTTCTTTGGTACCATCACCAGGTTTGCTAGCCAGTCCGGATGTTTTATGTCTCTGGTGAATCCGGCCTCCAATAGCTTGGCTAGTTCCTCTCCCATGGCTTGTCTTTTAGGCTTGGAGAAACGTCGCAGAGCCTGCTTGACTGGCTTGAATCCTTTTAGGATATTTAGACTGTGTTCAGCCAGCCTGTGTGGGATTCCTGGCATGTCTGAAGGGTGCCAGGCAAAAATGTCCCAGTTCTCGCGTAGGAACTCTCGCAGTGCAGCGTCGACATCAGGGTTTAATTGTGCCCTGATGGAAGCTGTTTTTGTAGGGTCCGTTGGATGGACTTGGAATTTGACTATTTCATCCGCCGGCTTAAAGGAGGTGGACTTGGATCTTTTATTGAGTATCACGTCGTCCCTGTTCACCGTGGAGCGCAGCGCAGTTAGTTCTTCGGCCGTAAGGGTTTCGGATAGTGCCTCGAGGGCCAGTGCAGCTGTCTTATTTTCGGCGCGGAGTGCTATGTCTGGATCACTAACAAGAGTGATGGTTCCGTTGGGCCTGGGCATTTTGAGCTTCATGTACCCGTAATGGGGTATGGCTTGGAAGATTGTAAATGCCTCCCGCCCTAATAGAGCGTGGTATCCGCTGCTGAACGGGGCCACTAGGAATGTAATTTCTTCGGACCTCTAATTATTCGGCGTGCCGAATACCACGTCTAGTGTGATTTTTCCAGCGCAGCGTGCTTCCCGACTGGGGATGATTCCTCTAAAGGTTGTGCTGCTTTGCTTAATGCGGCTCCAGTCTATTTCCATCTTTTGAAGAGTTTCCTCATAGATGAGGTTTAATCCGCTGCCGCCGTCCATGAGTACCTTGGTGAGTCGAAAGCTGTCCACGATTGGACTGAGGACCAGTGCGGCTGGTACTCGGGCTATTCGGAATTTAGGTTCGTCACTGGCATTGAAGGTAATAGCCGTGTCGCTCCAAGGATTTATTTCTGCTATGTGGCAAATTTCGGACATGCTGCGGAGTGTTCGCTTCTTTCTATTATTTGACGCGAAGGTCTCAAAGACCGTTAAGACCGTATTGTTGTCCTCGGGGTGGTGCTCTGTGGTTTTTGGGAGGAGTAGATCCTCACCACTTTTGGCCACCTGCCGGAGTATCCAGCATGCTCTAAAGCTGTGCATCGGTATCACATCCGCTGTACTATGAATTTTGCAGGGTCCATTGAGCCATCCCTCCAGTACGGTTCCTTGCCCCGTAGAGGGCTTTTGCTTTTTGGTAGTTAACCCAGGTGTATTGTGATAATGCACCCTTTTATTTCGGACTGGGTTTGTATTCCGGGCCGGATTATCCCAAAATTTTATTTCGGTTTTCCAAGCACTTTCCATCTCACAGTACTTTCATACCATGGACACCAAGTCGGCAAAGCGTGTAATTTCGCGACGACTTATGGCGTTGAGGATTCCCTTGTCTGTGCAATTATTGAAGAAGAATGAAATTGCGTCTTCCTCGCGGCAGTCCTTTATCCTGTTCTTGACCAGGAGGAATCTGGCCCAGTAATGGTGTACTGTTTCTTCGGGCTCTTGCCTAATTTGGGATAGATCGCGTATGTTTGGGTGGGTGGGTGGAATTGAATCCGAATCCTCACCCAATCTGAGGCTCACTGGCCAAGGAGTTTCCGAACTCGAAAGTTTGGATTCTTGGATGTTTTCTGGTAAATCTAGCCCGCTGCCTGATTCTAGGTTCATGCTTTGAGTGACATCCTCCCCTCCGCGGGTATCCAGCTTGGAGGGATCGGGAATCCAGACATAGCTAGTCCTTAAGATGGATGAAGGGTTGCCGCATTGTTCTTCCACCACTGCAACGTGATGGGTGACCTGGGGAGACTTAATTTCTCTCAGATCGGGTTTACGCCCAATCTGATCGTAGTCTGTAGCGACTCCCAGGGCGGCGATGCGATCCAAGAGCTCGTTCAGGGAAGAGAGCTCCATTGGATCTAATTGCTCGGCGAGTTCCGAGTGTTGGGGAACATAGCAGAAATTCAAAATTTTCTACGCATCACCAAGATCAATCTATGGAGAAGTCTACCAATGAGGGAAGGAGAGTGCATCTACATACCCTTGTAGATCGCTACGCGGAAACGTTCAAGTGAACGGGGTTGATGGAGTCATACTCGTCATGATCCAAATCACCGATGATCCTAGTGCCGAACGGACGGCACCTCCGTGTTCAACACACGTACAGCCCGGTGACGTCTCCTATGCCTTGATCCAGCAAGGGGAGAAGGAGAGGTTGGGGAAGACTCCATCCAGCAGCAGCACGACGGCGTGGTGGTGGTGGAGGAGCGTGGTACTCCAGCAAGGCTTCGCCAAGCACCGCAAGAGACGAGGAGGGAGAGGGGTAGGGCTGCGCCAAGAAGGAGAGGAACTCATCTGTTGGCAGCCCCAAGTCCTCAAGTATATATAGGGGAGAGGGAGGGGTGCGCCCCACCTAGGGTTCCACCCTAGGGGTGGCGGCCAGCCCCAATCCCATCTAGGGTGGTGGCCAAGTGGAGGGGGAGAGGGAGGCGCACCAGGCATGGGCCTTAAGGCCCATCTGCCCTTAGGGTTTGCCCCCTCTTCCCCTTAGGTGCATGGGCCTTGGTGGGGAGGCGCCCCAGCCCACTTAGGGGACGGTCCCTTCCCACTATTGGCCCATGTAGGCCTCCGGGGCTGGTGGCCCCACCTGGTGGACCCCCGGACCCCTCCGGTGGTCCCGGTACACTACCGGTGATGCCCGGAACACTTCCGGTGGCCAAAACCATACTTTCTATATATTAATCTTTACCTCCGGACCATTTCGGAACTCCTCGTAACGTCCGGGATCTCATCTGGGACTCCGTACAACATTCGGTAACCACGTATATCTATTCCCTATAACCCTAGCGTCATCGAACCTTAAGTGTGTAGACCCTACGGGTTCGGGAGTCATGCAGACATGGCCGAGACAACTCTCCGGCCAATAACCAACAGCGGGATCTGGATACCCATGTTGGCTGCCACATGTTCCACGATGATCTCATCGGATGAACCACGATGTCGAGGATTCAATCAATCCCGTATACAATTCCCTTTGTCTAGTGGTACGATACTTGCCCGAGATTCGATCGTCGGTATCCCGATACCTTGTTCAATCTCATTACCGGCAAGTCTCTTTACTCGTTCCGTAACACATCATCTCGTGATCAACTCCTTGGTCACATTGTGCATATTATGATGATGTCCTACCGAGTGGGCCCAGAGATACCTCTCCGTTTACACGGAGTGACAAATCCCAGTCTCGATTCGTGCCAACCCAACAGATACTTTCGGAGATACTTGTAGTGTACCTTTATAGCCACCCAGTTACGTTGTGACGTTTGGAACACCCAAAGTATTCCTATAGTATCCGGGAGTTGCACAATCTCATGGTCTAAGGAAATGATACTTGACATTAGAAAAGCTTTAGCATGCGAACTACACGATCTTGTGCTATGCTTAGGATTGGGTCTTGTCCATCACATCATTCTCCTAATGATGTGATCCCGTTATCAATGACATCCAATGTCCATGGTCAGGAAACCGTAACCATCTATTGATCAACGAGCTAGTCAACTAGAGGCTTACTAGGGACATGGTGTTGTCTATGTATCCACACATGTATCTGAGTTTCCTATCAATACAATTCTAGCATGGATAATAAACGATTATCATGAACAAGGAAATATAATAATAACTAATTTATTATTGCCTCTAGGGCATATTTCCAACAGTCTCCCACTTGCACTAGAGTCAATAATCCAGTTCACATCGCTATGTGATTAACACTCAAGGTCACATCCCCATGTGAGTAACACCCAAAGAGTTTACTAGAGTCAATAATCTAGTTCACATTACCATGTGATTAACACTCGATGAGTTCTGGGTTTGATCATGTTATGCTTGTGAGAGATGTTATGTCATCTCCCAGATGCAGCTACCACGTTCTATTTGGAGCTATTCCAAATAACTGTTCTACTATACGAATCCAGTTTACTACTCAGAATAATCTAGATTAGTGTCAAAGTTTGCATCGGTGTAACCCTTTACGACGAACTCTTTTACCACCTCCATAATCGAGAAAATTCCTTAGTCCACTAGTTACTAAGGATAACTTTGACCACTGTCCTGTGATCCATTCTTGGATCACTCTTGTACCCCTTGACTGACTCATGGCAAGGCACACTTCAGGGGCGGTACACAGCATAGCATACTGTAGAGCCTACGTCTAAAGCATAGGGGACGACCTTCGTCCTTTCTCTCTATTCTGCCGCGGTCAGGTTTCGAGTCTTACTCAATGTTCACACCTTATAACACAGCCAAGAACTCCTTCTTCGCCGATCCATTTTGAACTCCTTCAAAATCTTTTCACGGTATGTATTCATTTGAAAGTACTATTAAGCGTTTTGATCTATCCTTATAGATCTTAATGCTCAATACTCAAGTAGCCTAATCCAGGTTTTCCATTGAAAAACACTTTTCAAATAACTCTGCATGCTTTCCAGAAATTCTACATCATTTCCGATCAACAATGTGCTAACAACATATACTCATCGGAAATTCTATAGTGCTCCCACTCACTTCTTTGGAAATACAAGTTTCTCATAAACTTTGTATAAACCCAAAATCTTTGATCATCATCAAAGCGTATATTCCAACTCCGAGATGCTTACTCCAGTCCTTAGAAGGATTGCTAGAGCTTTGCATACTTGTTAGCATCTTTCAGGATTGTTAAAACCTTTTGGTTGTATCACATACAACCTTTCCTCAAGAAAATCGTGAGGAAACAATGGTTTTTGACATCCTATCTGCAAGATTTCATAAATAATGCAGTGACTGCTAATATAATTCCAACAGACTCTTAGCATCGCTACGAGTGAGAAAGTCTCACCGTAGTCAACTCCTTGAACTTGTCGGGAAACATCTTAACGACAAGTCGAGCTTTCTTAATGGTGACATTTACCATCATTGTCCGTCTTCCTTTTAAAATCCATCTGTACTCAACAGCCTTACGACCATCGAGCCGTTCTGCCAAAGTCTACACTTTGTTTTCATACATGGATCCTCTCTCGGATTTTATGGCCTCGAGCCATTTATCGGAATTCGGGCCCACCATCGCTTCTCCATAGCTCGTAGGTTCATTGCTGTCTAGCAACATGACTTCCAAGACAGGATTACGTACCACTCTGAAGTAGTACGCATCCTTGTCGTCCTACGAGGTTTGGGAGTGACTTGATCCAAAGTCTCATGATCAATATCATAAGCTTCCACTTCAATTGGTGTAGGTGCCACAGGAACAACTCTTTGTGCCCTGCTATACACTAGTTGAAGTGACGGTTCAATAACCTCATCAAGTCTCCACCATCCTCCCACTCAATTCTTTCGAGAGAAACCTTTCCTCGAGAAAGGACCCGATTCCAGAAACAATCCCTATTGCTTTCAGATCTGAATTAGGAGGTATACCCAATTGTTTGGGGTGTCCTATGAAGATGCATTTTATCCGCTTTGGGTTCGAGCTTATCAACCTGAAACTTTTCACATAAGCGTCGCAGCCCCAAACTTTTAAGAAACGACAACCCAGGTTTCTCCAAACCATAGTTCAAACGGTTTCGTCTCAACGGAATTACGTGGTGCCCTATTAAAGTGAGTGCGGTTGTCTCTAATGCCTAACCCATGAACGATAGTGGCAATTCGATAAGAGACATCATGGTACGCACCATATCCAATAGGGTGCAACTATGATGTTCGGACACACCATCACACTATGGTGTTCCAGGCGGTATTAGTTGTGAAACAATTTCCACAGTGTCTTAATTGTGCGCCAAACTCGTAACTCAGATATTCATTTCTATGATCATATCATAGACATTTTATCCTCTTGTCACGAAGATCTTCAACTTCACTTTGAAATTACTTGAACCATTCAATAATTCAGACTTGTGTTTCATCAAGTAAATATACTCAGTATCTACTTAAATCATCTGTGAAGTAAGAATATAACGATATCCACTGCGTGCCTCAGCACTCATTGGACTTCACACATCAAATGTATTACTTCCAACGAGTTGCTTTCTTGTTCCATCTTACTGAAAACGAGGCTTTTCAGTCATCTTGCCCATGTGGTATGATTTTCATGTCTCAAGTGATTCAAAATCAAGTGAGTCCAAACGATCCATCTGTATAGAGTTTCTTCATGCATATCTACCAACAAACATGGTTCGCATGTCTCAATCCTTTCAAAAATGAGTGAGTCCAAAGATCCATCAACATGGAGCTTCTTCATGCGTTTTATACCAATATGAATCAAATTGCAGTGCCACATTTGTGTGGTACTATCATTACTATCTTATACCTTTGGCATGAAAATGTGTATCACTACGATCGGGATGGTATTATTCAAATAAACAGAGTAACCATTATTCTCCTTAAATGAATAACCGTATCGCGATAGACATAATCCCATCATGTCTATGCTCAACGCAAACACCGAACAACGATTATTTAGGTTTTAATACCAATCTCGATGGTAGAGGGAGCGTACGATATTTGATCAACCTTGGAAATACTTCCAACACATATCGTCATCTCACCTTTTAGCTAGTCTCCGTTTATTCCGTAGCCTTTTGTTTCAAGTTACTAACACTTAGCAACCGAACCGGTATCTAATACCCTGGTGCTACTAGGAGTACTAGTAAAGTACACATTATAATGCATATCCAATATACTTCTGTCGACCTTGCCAGCCTTCTCATCTACCAAGTATCTAGGGTGGTTCTGCTTCAGTGACTGTTCCCCTTATTACAGAAGCACTTAGTCTCGGGCTTGGGTTCAACTTTGGGTTTCTTCACTAGAATAGCAACTGATTTGTTGTTCCATGAAGTATCCCTTTCTTGCCCTTGCCCTTCTTGAAACTAGTGGTTTTACTAACCATCAACGATTGATGCTCCCTTTTGATTTCTACTTTCGCGGTGTCGCGAATAGCTCAAGGATCATATCTATCCCTGATATGTTATAGTTCATCACGAAGCTCTAGTAGCTTGGTGGCAGTGACTTTGGAGAACCATCACTATTTCATCTGGAAGATCAACTCCCACTCGATTCAAGCGATTTTTGTACTCAGACAATCTGAGCACAAGCTAAAGATTGAGCTTTTCTCCCTTATTATGCAGGCTAAGAAAATCGTCGGAGGTCTTATACCTCTTGACGTGGGCACGAGCCTGAAATCCCAATTTCAGTCCTTGGAACATCTCATATGTTCTGCGATGTTTCAAAAACGTCTTTGGTGCCTCAATTCTGAACCATTTAGCATTACGCACTGAACTATCATGTAGTCATCAAAACGTGTATGTCAGATGTTCGCAACATCCACAGACGACGTTCGAGGTTCAGCACACTGAGCGGTGCATTAAGGACATAAGCCTTCTACTGTCTGCATAATTGCTACTATCAACTTTCAACTAATTTTTCTCTAGGAACATATCTAAATAGTAGAACTAAAGCGCGAGCTATGACATAATTTGCAAAATCCTTTTGACTATGTTCAGGATAAACAAGTTCATCTTATGAACTCCCACTCAGATAGACATCCCTCTAGTCATCTAAGTGATTACATGATCCGAGTCAACTAAGCCGTGTCCGATCATCACGTGAGACGGACTAGTCATCATCGGTGAACATCTTCATGTTGAACGTATCTACCATACGACTCATGCTCGACCTTTCGGTCTCTTGTGTTCCGAGGCCATGTTTGTACATGCTAGGCTCGTCAAGTTAACCTAAGTGTTTCGCATGTGTTCCGAGGCCATGTCTGTACATGCTAGGCTCGTCAACACCCGTTGTATTCGAACGTAAGAATCTATCACACCCGATTATCACGTGGTGCTTCGAAACGACGAACTTTCGCAACGGTGCACAGTTAGGGAGAACACTTCTCTTGAAATTTTAGTGAGGGATCATCTTATTTAAGCTACCGTCGTTCTAAGCAAACAAGATGTATAAACATGATAAACATCACATGCAATCAAATAGTGACATGATATGGCCAATATCATATTGCTCCTTTTGATCTCCATCTTCGGGGCTCCATGATCATCATCGTCACCGGCATGACACCATGATTTCCATCATCATGATCTCCATCATTGTGTCTCCATGAAGTTGTCTCGCCAACTTATTACTTCTACTACTATGGCTACCGGTTAGCAATAAAGTAAAGTAATTACATTGCGTTGTTCAATGACACGCAGGTCATACAATAAATAAAGACAACTCCTATGGCTCCTGTCGGTTGTCATACTCATCGACATGCAAGTCGTGATTCCTATTACAAGAACATGATCAATCTCATACATCACATTCATCTTGGCCATATCACATCACATAGCATACCCTGCAAAAACAAGTTAGACATCCTCTAATTGTTGTTTGCATGTTTTACGTGGCTGCTATGGGTTTCTAGCAAGAACGTTTCTTACCTATGCAAAAACCACAACGTGATATGCCAATTGCTATTTACCCTTCATAAGGACCCTTTTCATCGAATCCGATCCGACTAAAGTGGGAGAGACAGACTCCCGCTAGCCACCTTATGCAACTAGTGCATGTCAGTCGGTGGAACCAGTCTCACGTAAGAGTACGTGTAAGGTCGGTCCGGGCCACTTCATCCCACAATGCCGCCGAATCAAGATTGTACTAGTGACGGTAAGCATATTGAACAAAATCAACGCCCACAACTACTTTGTGTTCTACTCGTGCATAGAAACTACGCATAGACCTAGCTCATGATGCCACTGTTGGGGAATGTAGCAGAAATTCAAAATTTTCTACGCATCACCAAGATCAATCTATGGAGAAGTCTACCAACGAGGGAAGGAGAGTGCATCTACATACCCTTGTAGATCGCTACGCGGAAGCGTTCAAGTGAACGGGGTTGATGGAGTCGTACTCGTCGTGATCCAAATCACCGATGATCCTACTGCCGAACGGACGGCACCTCCGTGTTCAACACACGTACACCCCGGTGACGTCTCCTACGCCTTGATCCAGCAAGGGGAGAAGGAGAGGTTGGGGAAGACTCCATCCAGCAGCAGCACGATGGCGTGGTGGTGGTGGAGGAGCGTGGTACTCCAGCAGGGCTTCGCCAAGCACCTGTGGAGGAGGAGGATGTGTTGGAGAGGGAGAGGGAGGCACCAAAGGCTTGGGTTGAGAGGCCCTCCTTCCCCCACTATATATAGGGAGCCTAGGGGGGCCCCGGCCCTAGGAGATGCAATCTCCTAGGGGGCGGCGGCCAAGGGAGGATCCCTCCTCCCCAAGGCACCTAGGAGGTGCCTTCCCCTTTGGACTCTTCCTTTAGGGTTCCCAACCCTAGGCGCATGGGCCTCTAGGGGAGTGTTGGAAATATGCCCTAGAGGCAATAATAAATTATATTATATTTCCTTGTTCATGATAATCGTTTATTATCCATGCTAGAATTGTATTGATAGGAAACTCAGATACATGTGTGGATACATAGACAACACCATGTCCCTAGTAAGCCTCTAGTTGACTAGCTCGTTGATCAATAGATGGTTACGGTTTCCTGACCATGGACATTGGATGTCGTTGATAACGGGATCACATCATTAGGAGAATGATGTGATGGACAAGACCCAATCCTAAGCATAGCACTAGATCGTGTAGTTCGTATGCTAAAGCTTTTCTAATGTCAAGTATCATTTCCTTAGACCATGAGATTGTGCAACTCCCGGATACCGTAGGAATACTTTGGGTGTGCCAAACGTCACAACGTAACTGGGTGACTATAAAGGTGCACTACGGGTATCTCCGAAAGTGTCTGTTGGGTTGGCACGAATGAGACTGGGATTTGTCACTCCGTGTGACGGAGAGGTATCTCTGGGCCCACTCGGTAGGACATCATCATAATGTGCACAATGTGATCAAGGAGTTGATCACGGGATGATGTGTTACGGAACGAGTAAAGAGACTTGCTGGTATCGAGATTGAACAAGGTATCGGGATACCGACGATCGAATCTCGGGCAAGTATTGTACCGATAGACAAAGGGAATTGTATATGGGATTGATTAAGTCCTTGACATCGTGGTTCATCCGATGAGATCATCATGGAACATGTGGGAACCAACATGGGTATCCAGATCCCGCTATTGGTTATTGACCGGAGAAACATCTCGGTCATGTCTGCATGGTTCCCGAACCCGTAGGGTCTGCACACTTAAGGTTCGGTGACGCTAGGGTTGTAGGGATATGTATATGCAGTAACCCGAATGTTGTTCGGAGTCCTGGATAAGATCCCGGACGTCACGAGGAGTTCCGGAATGGTCCGGAGGTAAAGAATTATATATAGGAAGTGCTATTTCGGCCATCGGGACAAGTTTCGGGGTCACCGGTATTGTACCAGGACCACCGGAAGGGTCCCGGGGGTCCACCGGGTGGGGCCACCTGTCCCGGGGGGCCACATGGGCTGTAGGGGTGTGCACCTTGGCCTACATGGGCCAAGGGCACCAGCCCCAAGAGGCCCATGCACCTAGAGATAAGGAAGGAAGAGTCCTAAGAGGGGAAGGCACCTCCTAGGTGCCTTGGGGGGAGGGACTCCTCCCTTGGCCGCCGCCCCCCTAGGAGATTGGATCTCCCAAGGCCGGCGACACCCCCTAGGCTCCCTATATATAGTGGGGAAAGGAGGGCCTCTCAACCCACGCCTTGGTGCCTCCCTCTCCCTCTCCAACACCTCCTCCTCCTCCATAGAGCTTAGCGAAGCCCTGCCGGAGTACTGCAGCTCCACCACCACCAGCCGTCGTGCTGCTGCTGGAGCCATCTTCCTCAACCTCTCCTTCCCCCTTGCTGGATCAAGAAGGAGGAGACGTCGCTACTCCGTACGTGTGTTGAACGCGGAGGTGCCGTCCGTTCGGCGCTAGGATCATCGGTGATTTGGATCACGACGAGTACGACTCCATCAACCCCGTTCTCTTGAACGCTTCCGCGCGCGATCTACAAGGGTATGTAGATCCACTCCTCCCTTGTTGCTAGATGACTCCATAGATAGATCTTGGTGACATGTAGGAAAATTTTGAATTTATGCTACGTTCCCCAACAGTGGCATCATGAGCTAGGTCTATGCGTAGTTTCTATGCACGAGTAGAACACAAAGTAGTTGTGGGCGTTGATTTTGTTCAATATGCTTACCGTTACTAGTCCAATCTTGATTCGGTGGAATTGTGGGATGAAGCGGCCCAGACCGACCTTACACGTACTCTTACGTGAGACTGGTTCCACTGACTGACATGCACTAGTTGCATAAGGTGGCTAGCGGGTGTCTGTCTCTCCCACTTTAGTCGGATCGGATTCGATGAAAAGGGTCCTTATGAAGGGTAAATAGCAATTGGCATATCACGTTGTGGTTTTGCGTAGGTAAGAAACGTTCTTGCTAGAAACCCATAGCAGCCACGTAAAACATGCAAACAACAATTAGAGGACGTCTAACTTGTTGTTGCAGGGTATGCTATGTGATGTGATATGGCCAAAAGGATGTGATGAATGATATATGTGATGTATGAGATTGATCATGTTCTTGTAATAGGAATCACGACTTGCATGTCGATGAGTATGACAACCGGCAGGAGCCATAGGAGTTGTCTTAATTTATTTGTGACCTGCGTGTCAACATAAACGTCATGTAATTACTTTACTTTATTGCTAACCGTTAGCTGTAGTAGTAGAAGTAATAGTTGACGAGACAACTTCATGAAGACACGATGATAGAGATCATGATGATGGAGATCATGGTGTCATGCCGGTGACGATGATGATCATGGAGCCCCGAAGATGGAGATCAAGAGGAGCAAAGTGATGATGGCCATATCATGTCACTATTTGATTGCATGTGATGTTTATCATGTTTATGCATCTTGTTTACTTAGAATGACGGTAGTAAATAAGATGATCCCTCATAATAATTTCAAGAAAGTGTTCCCTCTAACTGTACACCGTTGCGACAGTTCGTTGTTTCGAAGCACCACGTGATGATCGGGTGTTAGATTCTAACATTCACATACAACGGGTGTAAGACAGATTTACACACGCGAAACACTTAGGTTGACTTGACGAGCCTAGCATGTACAGACATGGCCTCGGAACACAAGAGACCGAAAGGTCGAGCATGAATCGTATGGTAGATACGATCAACATGAATATGTTCACCGATGATGACTAGTCCGTCTCACGTGATGATCAGACACGGCCTAGTTGACTCGGATCATGTAATCACTTAGATGACTAGAGGGATGTCTATCTGAGTGGGAGTTCACAAGATGAACTTAATTATCCTGAACATAGTCAAAAGGTCTTCGCAAATTATGTTGTAGCTCGTGCTTCAGTTCTACTGTTTA
Source organism: Triticum urartu (assembly GCF_003073215.2). Taxonomy (NCBI): domain Eukaryota; kingdom Viridiplantae; phylum Streptophyta; class Magnoliopsida; order Poales; family Poaceae; genus Triticum; species Triticum urartu. The sequence continues at coordinate 628,607,522 of NC_053026.1, forward strand.
GATATGTTCCTAGAGAAAATTTAGTTGAAAGTTGATAGTAGTAATTATGCGGACTAGGTCCGTAAACTGAGGTTTGTCCTCATTGCTTCATAGAAGGCTTATGTCCTTAATGCACCGCTCAGTGTGCTGAACCTCGAACGTTGTCTATGGATGTTGCGAACATCTAACATACACATTTTGATAACTACGTGATAGTTCAGTTAAACGGCTTAGAGTTGAGGCACCGAAGACGTTTTGAAACGTCGCGAAACATATGAGATGTTTCGAGGGCTGAAATTGGGATTTCAGGCTCATGCCCACGTCAAGAGGTATAAGACCTCCGACGATTTTCTTAGCCTGCAAACTAAGGGAGAAAAGCTCAATTGTTGAACTTGTGCTCAGATTGTCTGAGTACAACAATCGCTTGAATCGAGTGGGAGTTGATCTTCCAGATGAAATAGTGATGGTTCTCCGAAGTCATTACCACCAAGCTGCTTGAGCTTCGTGATGAACTATAATATATCAGGGACATATATGATGATCCTTGAGATATTCGCGATGTTTGACACCACAAAAGTAGAGATCAAGAAGGAGCATCAATTGTTGATGGTTGGTGAAACCACTAGTTTCAAGAAGGGCAAGGGCACGAAGGGATACTTCATAAAACGGCAATTCAGCTGCTGCTCTAGTGAAGAAACCCAAGGTTGAACCCAAACCCGAGACTAAGTGCTTCTGTAATAAGGGGAACAACCACTGGAGCAGAATTACCCTAGATACTTGGTAGATGAGAAGGCTGGCAAGGTCGATAGAAGTATATTGGATATACATTGTGTTGATGTGTACTTTACTAGTACTCCTAGTAGCACCAGGGTATTAGATACCGGTTCAGTTGCTAAGTGTTAGTAACTCGAAATAAAAGCTACGGAATAAACGGAGACTAGCTAAAGGTGAGCTGACGATATGTGTTGGAAGTGTTTCCAATGTTGATATGATCAAGCATCGCACGCTCCCTCTACCATCGAGATTGGTGTTTGCGTTGAGCATAGACATGATTGGATTATGTCTATCGCAATACGGTTATTCATTTAAGGAGAATAACGGTTACTCTGTTTATTTGAATAATACCTTCAATGGTCTTGCACCTAAAATGAATGGTTCATTGAATCTCGATCATAGTGATACACATGTTCATGCCAAAAGATCTAAGATAGTAATGATAGTACCACCTACTTGTGGCACTGCCACTTAAGTCATATCGGTATAAAACGCATGAAGAAGCTCCATGTTGATGGATCTTTGGACTCACTCATTTTTGAAAGGATTGAGACATGCGAACCATGTTTGTTGGTAGATATGCATGAAGAAACTCTATGCAAATGGACCGTTTGGACTCACTTGATTTTGAATCACTTGAGACATGCAAATCATACCACATGGGCAAGATGACTGAAAGCCTCGTTTTCAGTAAAATGGAACTAGAAAGCAACTTGTTGGAAGTAATACATTTTGATGTGTGCAATCCAATGAGTGCTGAGGCATGTAGTGGATATCGTTATGTTCTTACTTCACAGATGATTTGAGTAGATGTTGAGAATATTTACTTGATGAATCACGAGTCTGAATTATTGAAAGGTTCAAGTAATTTCAGGGTGAAGTTGAAAGATCGTCGTGACAAGAGGATAAAATATCTATGATATGATCATAGAGATGAATATCTGAATTACGAGTTTGGCACATAATTAAGACATTGTGGAAATTGTTTCACAACTAATACAGCCTGGAACACCATAGTGTGATGGTGTGTCCGAACATCATAACTGCACCCTATTGGATATGATGCATACCATGATGTCTCTTATCGAATTACCACGATAGTTTATGGGTTAGGCATTAAAGACAACCACATTCACTTTAAATAGGGCACCATGTAATTTCGATGAGATGACACCATATGAACTATGGTTTAGAGAAACCTAAGCTGTCATTTCTTAAAAGTTTGGGGCTGCGACGCTTATGTGAAAAAGTTTCAGGCTGATAAGCTCGAACCCAAAGTGGATAAATGCATCTTCATAGGACACCCAAAACAGTTGGGTATACCTCCTGTCTCAGATTCGAAAGCAATAAGGGATTGTTTCTAGAATCGGGTCCTTTCTCGAGGAAAAGTTTCTCTCGAAAGAATTGAGTGGGAGGATGGTGGAGACTTGATGAGGTTATTGAACCATCTCTTCAACTAGTGTGTGGCAGAGCACAGGGAGTTGTTCCTGTGGCACCTACGCCAATTGAAGTGGAAGCTTATGATAGTGATCATGAAACTTCAGATCAAGTCACTACCAAACCTCGTGGGATGACAAGGATGCATACTACTTCAGAGTGGTACGTAATCCTGTCTTGGAAGTCATGTTGCTAGACAACAATGAACCTACGAGCTATGGAGAAGCGATGGTGGGCCCGGATTCCGATAAATGGCTCGAGGCCATAAAATCCGAGAGAGGATCCATGTATGAAAACAAAGTGTAGACTTTGACAGAACAGCTCGATGGTCGTGAGGCTGTTGAGTACAGATGGATTTTAAAAGGAAGACGGACAATGATGGTAAATGTCACCATTAAGAAAGCTCGACTTGTCGTTAAGATGTTTTCCGACAAGTTCAAGGAGTTGACTGCGATGAGACTTTCTCACTCGTAGCGATGCTAAGAGTCTGTTGGAATTATATTAGCAATTACTGCATTATTTGTGAAATCTTGCAGATAGGATGCCAAAAACCATTGTTTCCTCGACGATTTTTGAGGAAAGGTTGTATGTGATACAACCGGAAGGTTTTGTTAATCCTGAAAGATGCTAATAAGTACGCAAAGCTCCAGCAATCCTTCTAAAGACTGGAGTAAGCATCTCGGAGTTGGAATGTATGCTTTGATAAGATGATCAAAGTTTTGGGTGTATACAAAGTTTATGAGAAACTTGTATTTCCAAAGAAGGGAGTGGGAGCACTATAGAATTTCTGATGAATATATGTTGTTGACATATTGTTGATCAGAAATGACGTAGAATTTCTGGAAAGCATATAGGGTTATTTGGAAAGTATTTTTCAGAAAGCCTGGATTAAGCTACTTGAACATTGAGCATCAAGATCTAAAAGGATAGATCAAAAAATTCTTAATGGTACTTTCAAATGAGCACATACCTTGACATGATCTTGAAGGTGTTCAAGATGGACCAGTCAAAGAAGGAGTTCTTGCCTGAGTTGTAAGGTATGAAGTTAAGACTTAAAGCTCGACCATGGCAGAAGAAAGAGGAAGGACGAAGGTCGTCCCCTATGCTTTTGTCATAGGCTCTATACGGTATGCCATGCTGAGTACCGCACCTGATGTGTGCCTTGCCACATATCTGGCAAGAGGGTACAAAGGTAATCTAGGAGTAGATCACCAGATAGCGGTCTAAGTTATCCTTAGAGGAATAAGGAATTTTCTCGATTATGGAGGTGGTAAAAGAGTTCGTCGTAAAGGGTTACGCCGATGCAAACTTTGACACTAATCCAGATTATTCTGAGTAGTAAACTGGATTCGTATAGTAGAACAGTTATTTGGAATAGCTCCAAATGTAGCGTAGTAGTTGCATCTACAAGATGACATAGAAATTTGCAAAGTACATACGGATCTGAAAGATTCAGACCCGTAGACTATAAACTCTCTCACAAGCATAACATGATCAAACCCAGAACTCATTGAGTGTTAATCACATGGTAATGTGAACTAGATTATTGACTCTAGTAAACTCTTTGGGTGTTAGTCACATGGTGATGTGACCTTGAGTGTTAGTCACATAGCGATGTGAACTGGATTATTGACTCTAGTGCAAGTGGGAGACTGTTGGAAATATGCCCTAGAGGCAATAATAAATTAGTTATTATTATATTTCCTTGTTCATGATAATCGTTTATTATCCATGCTAGAATTGTATTGATAGGAAACTCAGATACATGTGTGGATACATAGACAACACCATGTCCCTAGTAAGCCTCTAGTTGACTAGCTCGTTGATCAATAGATGGTTACGGTTTCCTGACCATGGACATTGGATGTCATTGATAACGGGATCACATCATTAGGAGAATGATGTGATGGACAAGACCCAATCCTAAGCCTAGCACAAGATCATGTAGTTCGTATGCTAAAGCTTTTCTAATGTCAAGTATCATTTCCTTAGACCATG
>NC_053026.1:628912709-628997724 GCF_003073215.2 Triticum urartu
AAAGCGCATTCATCCTTGGGAGGCTTATCTCAGATAACTCAATAATTGCTTTCGAGTGCATCCATCATATACAAACTATGAAACCAAACAGTCCTGCTGCTTGTGCTTACAAGTTGGATCTCTCGAAAGCATATGATCGTGTAGATTGGGAGTTTTTGGAGCAAGCCCTAATAAAATGGGGGTTTTCGTTGGAGTGGATTACATGGATTATGGCCTGTGTGAAGTCTGTGAAATACTCGGTTAAGTTTAACGGCAAGCTACTGGAGTCGTTTTCTCCTTCTCGGGGACTAAGGCAAGGTGACCCCCTGTCTCCCTTCCTCTTCCTGTTTATAGTTGATGCTCTGTCCTCCTTGTTATCCAAGTCAGTGCATGAGGGAGAGTTTAAGGGGGTTTCAATCTGCCGTGGTGCTCCAGTTATCTCACATCTATTGTTCTCCGATGATACTATGTTACTATTTGAAGCATCGAACCACCAAGCTACCATTGTGAAAGGTTTGTTGAACACTTATGCTAGAGCGACGGGTCAACTTCAACCCTGAAAAGTGTTCCATCCTTTTTTCGGACAACTGTCCTGAGGCGGTGGCGGTAGAGATGAAGGGTATTTTGAAAGTGACACAACAGGTTTTTGAACCTAAATACCTGGGCTTACCTGTACCAGAAGGAAGAGTACATAAAGGGCAATTTGAGACCGTGCAAGACAGACTAAGGAAAAGATTAGTGGATTGGAGTGAACAGTATGTGTCAACCGGAAATAAGGAGATACTAATTAAGGCGGTGGCACAAGCAATACCAACCTACGTTATGAGTGTCTTCCGCCTGCCGGTGTCCGTGTGTGATGACCTAACAAGGTTGATGAGGCAGTATTGGTGGGGAGTGGAGAATGGCAAGAGGAAGATGGCCTGGCTAAGCTGGGAGAAGATGATCTTGCCCAAGGATATGGGGGGCATGGGGTTTAGGGACATGTGCACCTTCAACCAAGCGTTGCTTGCGAAACAAGCTTGGAGATTATTACATACCCCAGACAGCCTATGTGCTCGCTTGCTTCGGGCAAAATACTACCCAAATGGTAATCTTTTGGATAAGGTGTTCCCGTCCAGCTCTTCTGCGGTGTGGAAAGGTATCACTCATGGCCTCGAACTGTTGAAGAAAGGCTTGATTTGGAGAGTTGGAAATGGCACTATGATCAGAACTTGGAGGGATCCGTGGATCCCCAGGAGGCACGACTCCAAACCAATAACCCCAAAAAGAAATTGCAGATACAATTGGGTGGCTGATTTTTTGGAGGATTCAGGAGCATGGAATGTAAACAGGTTAAGGCAGTACTTTTGGGAGATGGACGTCGGTGAAATTCTGAAGATCCGGACATCACCCAGAGGAGAGCAAGATTTTCTGGCATGGTTTCCGGAAAGAAGTGGCTGTTTTACGGTGAGAAGTGCTTACCGGCTCGCTACATCTGTTGGGCAAGCAGGTCTGGGGTCGTCTAGTGCGGCTCCGGGAGGACATCGGGTGATTTGGAGACGTATTTGGAACGCTAAGTTGCCCCTGAAGATGCGAATACTAGCCTGGAAAGTGGTGGCCAGGGCTTTAGCTACCAACGCATGCAAGAAATACAGACACATAGCTACTAGGGACACTTGCCCGTTGTGTGGTTCAGAGAAGGAATCAAGTTTCCATGCTCTCATCACATGTGATCACGCGCAATTGCTGTGGACCCATATGCGCCAGGTTTGGCCTTTGCCAGACAATCAGCTGCTGAAAGACACCGGGAAGGATTGACTTCTGAACATATTGATGAACTGTGATGATGCTATGAGGGACTGCACAATCATGCTCTTGTGGAGAATTTGGTCGCTACGCAATGATCTCACCGCTAAGTCTATTCCAACGACCGCTGCGACGGCAGATTATCTCCAGAGCTACATGTCCTCACTACAACTGGCCAGAAGGTATACTATAGAAGATATAATCAAAGGTAAGATGTCTACGTTCGTCACAGAGCCAGCTAAGGCATGAAATCATGCACCGGTGCTACCTTGGCCAAAACCCTCCCCTGGTCAAACCGCACTGTCGGTCGACGGTGCGTTCTCGGAAGCAGACAGTTCAGCAGCAGCGGGATGGTGCTGAGACGAAGTGACGGTAGCGTCATCTTTGCGGCGTATCGGTGTATTTTCAACTGCAATGACGCCCTAGAAGCTGAACTGCATGCTTTAATGCAAGGGGTGGCACTTGTTATTGAGCACGTTGAGGGGCCTATTATTGTCCAGACCGATTCGTCAGAAGCTTTCATGGCATTGAAAGGGGACGGTCTTCATTTCTCTGCTTATGGACATTTGGTGGCTGAGATTCAGCGGCACATGGGTGTAAGAGAGTTTATTCCGTCAAAAATTAAACGTGAACAAAACAGGATAGCAGATCGATTGGCTTTATATAGTCATACGTAGAGTATCACTGCTGTATGGCTAGGTAGAGGTCCACCTTGCGTGGAGGAACTATTGCCTCTTGATTGTAACCCTGTGATTCTGGAATAAAATCTCTTTTACCCTCGCAAAAAAAAGAGTATGTGTGAAAGTGGACAATTCGAGGCACACATATTTGTGTATATTATCCACAAAAAATAAATACTTGTGTATATTTCAAAATGGACCATCCCAGGCACAAGTATTGGAGTGCCACACAGCTTTCGGTGCTGGTGTGCCCATCATTTGTGCTGGCCGATAATAAAATCTACTAATAAACTGTGGCGAGCAGACACCGGGGCTCGGACGGGTGTGTAGGGAAATGATCTGATCAGAGTGTCGGGCATGGGTCTGAGAGAGGTTGACCCAATTAAACCCGACGTGATTGCCGGCCTGATAATAGACGAGCCGGAGCCCATCCAACTACCTCTCCCCATCTCAACGCCTCTTCTTCGGGTTCTTCCTACCCCTCTATCTCGTCCATCAGCAAGCGGGCGAGCCGAGGGCATTGCAGGCGCCATGAACGGCGACGGCGGAGGGCACGAGAGCGGCGGGAGCGACCACGACGACATGGACACGCGGAAGCCGCTGCTGGCGAACACGGGGAGCTGGTGGTACGGCACACGCGAGTCCCACGTCTCCGCCTTGCTCTGCACGCTCGTCGTGGCGCTCGGCCCCATCCAGTTCGGCTTCACCGGCGGCTTCTCCTCGCCGACGCAGGACGCCATCACCCGCGACCTCAACCTCTCCATCTCCGAGGTCACCATCCTTCCATCGCCCGCCGTCTTTGTTTACTGCTGTTGCCGGACTCGCTGGCCTGGCAATGCCCGGAATCCTAGTGACTGACCGACGACGCTGGCTACTTGCAGTTCTCGGTGTTCGGCTCGCTCTCCAACATCGGCGCCATGGCGGGGGCCGTCGCCAGCGGCCAGATGGTGGAGCACGTTGGGCACAAAGGGGTGAGATTTTCTCAGTAGCCTGTCCGTCTTCTTTTTCCATGCGCAGTTACTGCTCCTAGCTACTCCGTCCGTATACTATAAGTAGTAACTGTCACAAACTGTTAGAATAAATCTGAGGCATATCGTCGATCATCCGAGGATCAAGCAATCACACAAGCACGACACCAAAATTTGTTAACGAGGTTTACCGATATGGTTACATCCCGGGGCCTGACTACGGACGCTCCTTTCGTGACACCGTCACAATACCGTATACCGGCTATCCGGGCGCCGGCGCACGCCGCCTGCTCCCCTTGCGCGCCTGTGCTATTATGTTGGCATAGGTTACATCGTGTGTCTAGCTCCGCTATATATGAGAGGTTTAGAATACAAGTGTTCTATTAGGACACGACTCCATATCCTATCTAAACACAGTACAACTACAAGTCCAACTGTAACCTACCCCGTACATTATATTCGACACAACTCCAACAAACTCCACCTTGGCGAATATTCTACACCATCCTGGATTTGTTCATGCGTCAAACTTCCATGTACATTGGACTTGAGCTTATCCCATGAGCACCGCTACTACTTCAAAGACTCCATGTGACTCCACCTGCAACTTGTAGCCCTTCTTTTCTTGACCACAGTCAACACTCGAGCAAAATTAAGTTCCACATTACTCTAGTTTGCGCTCCCAACTTCCAGAGTATCCATTCAACATCATCATACACCGATCACTGATCTGCGTGAAAGTGAACAACTCACATATTGGGTGTCACACATAAGAGTTACTTGAACTCAACATCACCGCTCCTTTCTTGACCGCCTGTCTGAAACTTGAAGGAATTTCATCATTGCTTGTAGTCATCCCGAGTCAAATTCGCAGTTGTCTCACCACATGTATGACCACCAGAGCTCTGGCGCGTCTTCATGTCCCGTGCATACCGCACGCCTCGCTGCTATTACCGCGTCGAGCCTTCGCTGTCCCGGTTGAGTCTCAAAGGGTCGCGACCCGTACCACTCAACCCCCACTACAGAGTACCACCGATCATCACCGACCGATGACGAGTTTCATGCTTCCATCAGACCACTGGGCTCCAGTCCAAACTGCATGTCACTCGCTTTTCCCAGCTGAATAGGCTTCGATTCTCTGGATCCTTACACCGTAGCCCCTCAATCCAGCTCCACCTTCAACATGACTCCATGGTAGATGATCAATGCACCCTCGTGCCCCGTCGACTTCAAGCTCTCATGTGCACCATCTTGAATCAACCCCGCACCATAGTCTTGTCGAAGTCACACAAGCCTTCAGGTCAGCGTCACGTGTTTCCACGCCCAGAAGTCGGTCACCATCAGCATCACGCTCCTATGTCGTCGTTGCCGATCTCAACCACCGTCTTCTGTACCAACCGACCTGCGTCAATCCCGTCAGACTGTTCGGTCCAACCCAGCCAAACTTGTCTGACTGCGACCATGTTTCACCCTGCATCATGTTTCCGGCACATACCATGCATTACTCGACGCCCTGTTAAACATGATCCCTAAGACGCGCTTGTCCACGCGCCTCCATAGCCTCTCCACGTGTTCCAAGCCTTCTCAGCGAATTGACCCCAAAAAACTTCCATGCAACCTGCACAATTTTTCTTGTCTCTATTTGTTGTTGTAGCTTCTCCATGCACCTTAGCAGAAAACTGCCCCTGTGCACACACGTGACCCTGGCCACTCCTTTTTTTTCAACAAACAAATCCCGTAGTGGTCATACGTATGCATCTGTTCTCGTCACAGCAAATTCAGCAAACAACTCAAGTCTGTGGCCTCGCCCTGCACTTACCTATGGGCCGCGTGAAGGGCCTTGGGCCACCTTCGCCCGACATTAGGCTTCCAGCGCCCGTGCGCGCGCGTCCGATCGAATCCGACTACAAACAAGTCCATGTCGATGCGCGTCGTCGCCACCGATCCAATTCGATCCAGTACACCTCCTATGCACACCACGCCTTGCCCAAATAGCCAAAGTATTCTGCAATCCTGCTGTGACGACGCAACCGCTTGCACGTGTTCCATGACATCTTCTCAGCTTCGATCTCGTCGAATACGATCGAACACTCTCGATCCATTGAAAACAATCTGCCACCGCATGCTTCTGCACCGCTTTCCATCGACGAATTGTGACCTTCTCGAACCTTGTTATAATACCACTTGTTAGAATAAATTCAAGGCATACCGTCAATCATTCGAGGACCAAGCAATCACACGAGCACGACACCGAGATTTGTTAACGAGGTTCACCGATATGGCTACATCCCCAGGGCCTGACTACGGGCGCTCCTCCCCGTGACACCATCACAATACCGCACACCAGCCACCCGGGCGCTGGCACATGCCGCCTGCTCCCCCTTGCGCGCCTGTGCTATTATGTTGGCATAGGTTACATCGTGTGTCTAGCCCTGCTATATATGAGAGGCCTAGGATACAAGTGTCCTATTAGGACACGACTCCATATCCTATCTACTCCCTCCTCCATCTATATAGGGCCTAATGCGTTTTTTCAAGACCGTCTTTGACTATTAATAAAATTAATACTTCATGACATGCATAATGTAAAAATTATATCATTGAAAGCTCCTTTAACATACGAATTTGATGATGTGCTTTGTATAAGTTGCATGTCATATATTATTGCTCTAACATTTGGTCAAACTTAGCCTCGAAAAACGCATTAGACCCTATATAGATGAAAGGAGGGAGTAAACACAATACAACTACAAGTCCAACTGTAACCTACCTCGTATACTATATTCGACACAACTCCAACACAAACAGCAGTGCAATCTTGTGAGCAATCTATCCATTTCACCATTTAAATCAACAAAAAAAAACACGTGGATAAGATTGCTCGGTCGAAACTTATTTACGTTAGCATCTCAAAAAAATGATTGGAGGTTGTACTCTATATGAGACGCGGTGGGTCTTGTCGCCATCGATCACCGTCAGACTAGTGCCCAAGCTGGCTCCATGAGGCACACGCATGCGCGCCACACACGCCCCCACACGTACTACAGCTGCAGCACGTTAACTGTGCTACTCACAATTGGTCCTACACAGTGACAGTGTGGTGTGCTACAGTAGAGTTGGTAGATGGGCTGCTCTGCTGCTGCAGCTTTCAATGAACTGGAGTAGTAGACTACTAGAGCATCTTCGCATGATGTAAAATAGGGTAGCTGCCTAAAAAATTGTTTTTAGACCGAAGCTTCACATGGTGTAAAATAGGGTAGCTGCCTAAAAAACAATTTTCAGACCATTAGGACTCAAAAAAAATGTTGCATCAAAGAGATGCAAATACACATCACTTGTGCGGCTGCCGCAAACCAAAAATGCAGACGCAAAGCGATTCCTGCCACCTCCACATTGCCTCGTCACTAGATCCACCGCCACCCTATGCCCCCCCGGCCGCCGCCCCACCACCACCACCGAGCCGAGGATGTTGCCACGCCCTGAGCCGATATGAAAGGCGGGCTTCCCCGGCATTTGATTCCAACCACTACGTCGTCGACTTGTTGTGCAACGGGGAGCGACATTGGCTCAGGGCCTCTGACATTGCGTGTTGGAGGTTCGGCCTGCCGAAGCGCGAGCTGAACTTTCCCGACGTTTAATCCCGGGAGGTGGCGGAGTTCATTGGTCCCGAAGTGCATAATGTGACCCGCAAGGAGAAGATGGAAGATAGTATCGTCCTGGAGCAGTGCAACACTCCTGAGACAAACGTGGTGGCTATGGCGCAGGAAATCCGCACCTCGTGCAAGCGGAGTATGATTTGTTTGGCAGTAGGGACATGCGGTGCAACAGGGCGATCAATAATGGGGACGAGGCTGGGCCCTCAAGGGTGATCAAGGGCGATTTGGACGACGAGGTTCAGCCCAACGAGGTCCAGCGGGACGACGAGGATAACAAGACTGGGACAACCTTAATGATGAGGAGTAGCTGCCTGTAGTGCCCGTAGGAATCGATCGTGCTATTTTAAAGTTTGCGTGTTTAAAACTTTGGATGTTTGGATCGAAGTATGTAGTGATCAAGGTAGTTTGGTTGTTTTGGATGCCCTATTTTACATCAAAAAATATTTATGCGCCCTCACCTCCTGTTACTCTTAGGGCCTGTTTGGTTCTAAATAAGTCACCAACTTATAAGTCGAAAAGTGAAAAAATGACTTATTTTGCCAAACAGACCCGACTTATAAGTCACCCCAACTTATAAGTCATAAGTTGCTCCACCCCAACTTAAAACTTATAAGTCACCCCCTTTTGCGTGGGTCCCACCACCTGCATGATGTTGATTGGTGTGGAAAGGTGTGTCAAGTGACTTATAAGTCAGGTGACAACCAAACAGGCGTGACTTATAAGTCACTAGTTTTAAGTCACCTGACTTATAAGTCGGGTGACTTATTGAAACCAAACATGCCCTTAATCCATCCCTTGAAATTGAGAACATGCTCTTCCGCACGCTCCACATCGATAACGACCGTCTGCATCATTGTCGGTGGAGCACTCAACGAAGTGCTCGTAGATGTATTCCATGTCCGAACCCAGTGCTTCAAAGAAAGAAGGAAAATTGTCAAAAATTTAGCACGAGCGTTGCATTGAACAGTTGTTGGGCTTGGTCACCCCCCCCCCCCCGAACAGCATCCGCCGAGGCGGATGATACCTGCGCGACGAACGGTTGGGAAGTGTGGAACGATGACATAGGCAAAGCGCGCGTGAAGGCCAGTTGGAGCGGAGGTCCAGCTTGGCGGGCGGCCGAGTGGTATAGCGGTAACATTGACGAGGGAGGAAGCATATGCAGAGGAAGGGAGAAGGGATGGAGACACGGGTTCTAGATGTAGTTTCAGGTGGCCTGGGGTGTCAGAATTCTGCGTGGCGGAGCTTCGGACTCCCGCAAAGCCCCCCTAGTTTGCTTCCGATTGTGGGAAAACGAACAACCAAATTGGTTCACGGATAGATGCGGGACGACATTGGATGCCAAAGTGCGTCCGGACTGCTTGATCTAGATGAGTGCGGGTGGTTTGAGGGTCCGTTTTGAAGATGCCCTAAAACTGCCAAGAAAATCTGATGTGACAAGATAATTAATTCGAGAGAGGAGAGTTTGATGACTCCACAAAAAACCATGCGCGTGCTAAGTGAAAACATAATTTACAACCTACAACTAATTAATGAGAAAACTTAGCAACAAGAAGCTAAACACATGTGCTTTGCAAAGTCTAGTTGGTAAGCTCAACACACACACATGGGAGAAGACCATAACGTCCATCAGTGTTTCTATATTATTACCGAGCAGAGTGTCTTACGAGGCGAACATCATCGATTTGCCTCGGTTAGTGTTCATGGTCTCGCATAACTACAAATTAGTATATTTTTGACAGTGAACTTGTATGTAAAACTGGAGTGAGACTGTGAGAGTACGATACTGTAAAGAAATCTTTGCGAGAATGAACCAAACCAGGAGTGAGACTGTGGGACGTTGCCAGGATGAGCTCGCCGCCGCGGACGGACAAGCTGCGCCGCGCCGGGTTCCAGCCGGTGTCCCTCCCCGGGAGCTAGCCAGGGTCGTCGCAGGTACGCACTGGAGCCGACAGCCGAGCCTCAACAGCTGGAGCGCGCGAGCCAGAGGGAGGCACTGGCGCGCACGCGAGGTGTTCGTGAAAATGTCTAACAGCTATTTGGTCTCGGCCGTCGTCGCCCCGCCTGGAGGTCCGGCCCCACGCTTCAGAAAGAGCTTCACAGTCCGTTAAGCAAGTCATCACTGCTTACGGCGGGCCGGTGTCTTTTTTGGCGAAAACTGCAAAGTCGACCCCAATTGTGGTGGTTTATTATTGCAGTGTCAAACTTCTGTATGTTGGTCGTATCTTTGCAGTGTTTCGGTACCTAACTGCACTGATGATCTTCTCTTGAGCTCTAACAAGCTTGTGAATTGATTTTCCAGGCGTTGATGATTGCTGCTATTCCTAACATCATCGGTTGGCTTGCCATCTCCTTGGCAAAGGTACGATGATACCTTTTTTCCGAAGCTTAGTTTCACCATTTGCTGCTTCTGAACCTGACGCTTGTCGGCGTTTGTTTTACAGGACACTACGTTTCTGTATATGGGGCGGTTGCTTGAAGGATTTGGTGTTGGTATCATATCCTACACGGTTAGTTTAAGAACACTCTGTGTTTACTTATTTTTGCCATGGAAGATCTATGCACACATCTATCTGGTTAAGTTGTTCAGAGAAAAGAAAGAAAAAGATCAACAGGATGTCAGTATTGTGGCTTGTTGGAACAAAGTAGACCATCCCATTGTGAAGTTTATTTGTTGTCAAAAGAATCTTGGACTAGTTAAAATACGTGGTCTTGATCTGTGAGTTATGTGATAACAGGTGCCTGTATACATAGCAGAGATTTCTCCTCGGAACAAGAGGGGCGCTCTGGGCTCTGTGAACCCAGTAGGCCTATCCTCCCATGCATCTTGTCTTCTTGTCAAGCAAAGACCTAATAGCTTGTGCAATTGTTCATTCTGCAGTTGTCTGTAACAACGGGGATGATGTTGGCCTATGTGCTAGGCATGTTTGTTTCTTGGAGGATGCTTGCGTTGATAGGTACATGACTAAGTGCCGACTCGTTACTGAACTTTGCTGTTTTCACTTAACCTCTGATATTTAAGTTCACAAATATGACTAGGCAAATATTTCTGTTTAAGCTTTTGAAGGAAAAGTTGCCGTGTTAGTAATCTATATGCTGATTTCGCTAGTACTTTATGAGCTTAAGCGAATGTGTATGCTTTTAGTTTCTGCACCCTGACTATTTCTGATTCAAATCTCTATTCTTCTAGGAACCTTGCCATGCACAATATTGATACCTGGCATGTTCTTCATTCCAGAATCTCCAAGATGGCTGGTTTGTATACGCAAGTGTATACAAAGTGCCGCATCATTCTGAAATTTCCATTAACCACTCTTGTGCATCAATCTCTAGGCAAAGATGAACAAGATGGATGATTTCGAAGCCTCTCTACAAGTTTTGAGAGGATCTAAGACCGACATCACCTCAGAAGTGAATGATATAAAGGCAAGCACCTTCCTTTTTCGTTCTTCTAGTCTGACCAACTACAAATCTATCTATGTGACGTACTTTCAGCTTAGTCACCAATGTTCGCTTGCTTTAATATTCTGCAAATTACGCAGATAGCGGTAGCATCAGCAAACAAAAGGACGGCAATCCGTTTCCAAGAGTTAAACCAAAAGAAATTCCGCATGCCCCTGACAGTAACTTCCTTGATTTGCTGGTTTATTTCATACCAAAATTCACAATTGCATTTTGTAATCATGATTGTGGTACAACCTGGCAGCTAGGAATTGGTCTGCTTGTACTGCAACAGCTAAGTGGGATCAGCGCTATACTGTCTTATGCAGGCAGCATCTTCAAAGCTGCAGGCAAGTTGTACAATTTGGTCATTAAATTTCCTTCAGTGCAATATTGTAGTGTTATATTTAACATGAGAAGCTCTTCAGGTCTTACAAACAGCAACTTGGCCGCATGTGGACTTGGAGCTATTATGGTGTGCAACTTCATATAGATCATTTCTTGTTTCTTAGTAGTTCACATTAAGCTGCTGACATCATTTATCATCAGGTTCTTGCCACTGGAATTACAACCTGGTTACTAGACAGAGCTGGCAGACGGATCCTACTTATTGTAACTTCCTCCTCTCTGTGAAACCAGATTGTTACTTGTCTCTAACTATAATTTAGCTCTCGCTTCAACTTCCAGATCTCTTCTGCCGGGATGACTCTAAGCCTTCTTGCGGTTGCCGTCATATTTTTTCTCAAGGTATTTTCAGGTTTCTTTACTATATGGTTCCAAAGAACTAGCCGTGGACAGAGGTGCGTGGAAGTTAGCTATCCATGTGCCAGAACCATGAGTTTGTTTTGAGATCTTATGGGTTTCAGCTGTAGCCTACCTCAACTTGTTTGGGACTAAAGGCTTTGTTATTGTTATTGTTGTTCTTGTTTAGTATACGGATATACCAACACCCTTATAATAGTCTATTACGTGGATGGGGATTTTTTTTTTATTGGTGATATTATCGCAGGGCCTCTTGTGCTGAATGACCTTCTTATATTACCATGATTAATTTGTTCCAGGACAACGTTCCACAAGATTCTGACATGTATTACATATTAAGCATGGTCTCCTTGCTGGCTATTGTGGTATGTCCATCCACCAACTAGATTGTTTGGTCTGAAAATTTACATCGCAGATCCACGAGCTCTGCCCGAAATACTAACCTGACACTTGTGCAGGCTTGTGTAATCACCTTCTCCTTCGGTATGGGCGCCATTCCATGGGTCATAATGTCCGAGGTATAGTGAATCTTCACACTGTATACCAGCACCATAGCTCATAAGTAATGTGGTTTAGGCATGTCACTGGAGCATTCACATAGCCATATTGCTGGACTTTTTATGTGTTTGTAGATCCTGCCGGTTAGCATCAAGAGCCTGGCGGGAAGCTTCGCGACGCTCGCCAACTGGCTGACCTCCTTTGGGATAACAATGACAGCAAACTTGCTGCTCAGCTGGAGTGCTGGAGGTTCACACTCTTCCCTCTTCCCTCAAGTAGAATTATGGACCCGCGGCACGGACCTGACGGAGATCATTTCTGTTCGTTTACGATCTCGGCAGGTACCTTTGTGTGCTACACGCTCGTGAGCGCGTTCACACTCGTGTTCATCGTCCTCTGGGTGCCGGAGACCAAGGGAAGAACTCTAGAGGAGATACAATGGTCGTTCCGGTGAGCTTGGTAGTTCCCGTCGAATGTATGTCGGAATTATTCTTCAAGTCGGGCATCGTCTTCTTTTTACTAGTCTGATTGCTCGATGGAGGCCAATCATACAACGGTTATTGTGTGTATACAAGTATATTCCTGTACAGCATTGTTTCAGATGACTTTGTATGGAGGGGACATGTCATTGTCCTGCTCTGTTATCTTCTATGGGTTCCGTGCTGGTGCAGCTGGTCGTCAGCTCCCACTGTGATACCCCGCGAGAGAAAAAATGAAGAAAAACTTCCACTGTGATTGTCGTGCTCTGTTCTCAAGCTTTTGCTACTAGCTCAAAGTGTTCGTGAACGTCGTGAATATTTGTGCCATTGTGACATACACCTTATCTGCAAAGGGGAAATTGCCCTGATATCCTCTGCTTGATTTTTTTTTGTCCGGCTTGTGTGTTTAAAACTTGACTGTACTTCCGCGTCCTTTTGATTGTTGAAGCTGCAAATCAGATTCCTTTGATAGTACTCGTGTGAAAACAAAGGCGTTTTTGCTGGGAGATGCCCAAACCATATGGAGGAAGTAATCTCTTGGGAGAAAATATAAATGGATCCATCGGCGACCCCAGGGGCCGTCGGCAATGAAAATCTTAGGATGAAACTGTCGTGCCCTTAAAAAGTCTGACAGTTCGTGCGCATTTGGAAGTCCAGAAACACAAGGGGGGCGGGGAGCATTATTTTCTTATCACAGACACACCTTCACAATAGGCCGGCTGAATGTCTTAGGCGAAGGTTAGGGATGGACCATAAGGAAGTTGTTCAGAGTGATGGCAAAAGTGGGGCCTTGTTATTGTTCTAGAAAAAAGAAGTGGCAATCTCCCTACGACACGAAACGGACAATTATATCCATGTGTTTGTGGGGAGTGGGCAGGATAATATATATGGAGGCTCAGAGGCATGTATGGGGGTACTAAATGAGGAACAAACATTTGACTTGGCAACGAAATGGAGGAACAAACATTTGACTTGGCAACGGATTAGAGAATTACATGATGTTTGTGATATGCCATGGATGCTTTTTTCGATCTTGATGATATTATGTATTCTTTGGGGGAAATCCACATCCAGAATAGTACATGCAGGAGTTTAGATATCTGATTCAGGAATGTAATCTGACGGACTTTGGTTACTCAAGAGAACAGTTTACTTGACACCGGGGTAAGGTCCGGGAACGGCTTGATCGGGCTCTTATCAGTGTACCCTCTATCAGTGTACCCCTATATCAGTGTACCCTCTATCATCGCCATCCATTCTAGCATTAAAATTCGTGCAAAAAAACTTCTCTTTTCTGTTTCTCCCAAATAAAAGAACATTTGAACTTGAAACTTTGCGGATCAACATCACACAAGTACTACGATGTGTAGAAATGTTTTCGGATTTTTTAGGGTAATGTCCGGAAACAGCTTGACTGGCCTCTTAGGAATGATGGTTGGAAGGAAAGTTCTGGTTGTACCCGTATATCAGTGTACCCTCTATCCTCACCGTCCATTCTTGCATTAAAATTCATACAATAAGACTTCTCTTTTCTGTTTCTCCAAAATAAAAGAATATTTGCTCTAAAAAAATAAAAGAATATTTGAACTCGAAACTTTGCGGATCAACATCACACAAGTACTACCATGTGCAGAAAAGTTTTCAGATTTTTGGGCACAACATAAATTTTTAAAAATGATACAATTCGTTTGAATTTTGACAAATTTATGTTTCATAAAAAAATCAGAAACATTATATACAATGAGTGACACTTGTGTATAGGACATGAAGTTTCTGCTCGCGAGCTCATATGCACCCTCATGAACAGTAAATTTTTAAAAAAAATGTAAATAATTTTTTTAATGGAACCTTTTGGAATGAAACATTGACAAATTCTGAACATGCGTGCAAATCTTCATGAAGAAACAACATTCCAAAAATGATTTCCTGAGAAAAAAAATTCATGCTCCAAAAGTCTGTTTCTTGAAGCATCAATTTTGGTTTTTTAGGAAGAATTTTGGATTATGTGTTCTTCAAGAAAATTTGCACACATGTTGACAATTCGTCAAAGTTTACTCCCCACAAAAAATCAGATTTTTTTCAAATGTTTTTTTACTATTCATAAGGGTGCATATGAGCTTGCGAGCAGAGGGGGTACATTCATTGTGTATAGTTGATCTGCAAAGTTTCAAGGTCAAATTTTCTCCTGTTTGGAAGAAACAAAAAAGAGGAATATCTATATAAAAGGATAGCACGAATCATGATGCAAACTGAATGGTTTAGATGGAGGGTACACTCATATGGGGGTACAAAATCCACACTCTTGGAAGGGATGTCAAATTTGTTGATGCCATGCTAGAAAACCTAGAGTACAGTCGGTCAGATCACAGAGCAACTTTGATGCATTGGGATGAAGGCCGACAGTTTGATTATAGTGAACCAACGGTGTTGTAATTCAAAGCTCACTGGTTATGTGAGGCTCAGTTCAGGGAAGTGGTGGAGACTGCGTCAGATTCTGCAGCGCCTGCTCATGATCTAGCGGGAAAACTTGCTGCTATCCACCAAAGTCTTATCACTGGGATAAAAATGTCCTACAAGGAAAGAGGAAAAAGGTTACATAATGCTCAGAGAAAGTAACATGAGATGCGCTGACGGATGAAAACCTGGCTAGCTACGCAAAATAGTTAATGATAGAAATATAAGTTTATTGAGCAAGAACTGTACTATGCACAAGGAGTAGAGTGGATTGGCTCAAGTTTGAAGACCGATACACATCTTTTCTTCAGTGTTCTGCTAGTGCGAGGAGGGCATGCAACAAAAAAACCCTCTAAAGGATGATCAGGGATTCATTGGCAATGTACTGCATACCTTAACCCGATGATCTCTAGTTACTTTTCTGGATTGTTTACCACGGAGGTGGATGATGTTGATCTGAAATTCTTAGAGAAAGTTATACCTTAAGTGACTTCCGACATGTACAAGAAGCTTAAGAGGCCCTATCGACGGAGGATGTGAAAAAGGCTATTTTTTCAATTGGCGACATGAAGGCTCCAGGTATGATAGTTTGCATGAAATATTTTTTTAAATGTTGTCATATTATTGGGGATTCTCTATGCAATGAAGTGTTATGTGCGATGAATGATAAAGTCACACTTGATTGGTGGAATGGTACTGTTATTTTTCCTATCCTTAGAACCGAAGATCCGGATAGAGTTACCTAATACCATCTTATTAGCTTATGTAATGTGCTTTACAAAGTTATAAAAAAAATGACAGCCATGTGATTAAATAGAGTGTTAGATAAAATCATTTTTCCTACTGAGAGTACTCTTGTGCTCAGACGTCTCCTTACCGATAATAGCGGCTTATGAGTGTATGGATACGATAAAAATGGAAAACATTGAAAGGAGGGGTATCGTGCAATGAAACTTGATAGGCACAAAGCATATACTCGTGTTGACTGGATTTCTTTTTTTGGAGTACACGATGATTCAGTTGGTGGTTTTAGAGGTAGTTGGTTGATCTATTAATGGCATGTGTGAAGTAAGTAAAGTATAATGTTAGATTCAATGATCAAACTGGTCAATTTGTACCAACCTGAGGTCTCCATGAGGGAGATTCTTTGTTTCCATATCTATTTTTTATTTGTGTAGAGGGGATCAAGTCTTTTGGCTCATAAAGTGGAGATTCATGACATTAAAGGGTTGAGGGTGTGCAAAAATGCACCATAGTTACACATTTTATTTTTTGTTGATGATTCTCTAGTCCTTATGAAGATAAATTAAATGTTGTTAATGCAATCCTGTTGAGACAAGTTCTTGAGTAAGATCGCACTAGCTCCAAACAAATGGCGAGTTAAAGGAAATGCAACATTTTTTAGCCCCGGTGTTAATGTCGATTTGAAGGCGCATGTTTGCTCTGTATTAAATATTATGACAGATACTATGAACTATGTCTGATAAATACATTGGTCTCCCCATTATGATGGGAGTAGATAGAAGCGACAGTTTTGTTCGTCTTTTGAAAAGTGTCGTCAATTGCCTGAAATTATAAAAAAATAAAATTATTAGTAGGAGGAAAAGAAAGTTTAATCAAACTGTGCTTCAATTACTGCAAGTATGTGAGAAAATGCATTGGTAGGCTTGATAGAAATTGTGCATCCAAAAAAAGATGAATAAAGTAGGGTGTGTCTAGAGCACATCTAGATGTGCTCTAGTTAGGGCATCTCCAGCCGCGTCCCCAGAAGGCCTTCCCAGGCGTTTTTTTTGCGCCGGCGTCAGAAAAATCGGCCCAGTCGCGTCTCAAGAGCCCGATTTTCGTCGGCTTGAGCCGAAAACAGCGCCGGCGGATCCAGGCCGAACCCGGCGCGCTGGGGGCGCCCGGGGGCGCCGGGGCGAACTGTTTTGGTGCGAAACAGCCGCGGGCCCGCCGCGTCAGGGACACGGCTCTCTTCTCGCCCCTTCGTCGTCCTCATCGCCTCGTTTCCCGCGGCGAATCAATGCCAAAGCTGCCGTGCTGCCGCGCCGGTCAGCCTGCGCCATTGATGCCTCACGGGCGGCGCAGTGAAGACCGGATGACGCGCGTCCCTCGCCCTCCCGCGCCCGCCATGCGTACTCACGGGGGCTAGCGCACGGGCGGCGCCTCGGCCCATATAAGACGCGCCCAGCGCACTCGGCGACTCGCACTCTCTCGCCGTCGTCGTTCCTCCCTCTCCTCTCTCTCGCCGTCTCCAATTCGTCACACCCATGGCCGAGCGCTTCCCAGGCGACGGCGCGGCGGCGAACGGCTTCGGCCGCCGCCATCTACACGAGAACGAGGCTCGCCTCCTTTTCGAGGCCGAGTACCCGGTCCCGCCGGACATGCGGGTGCCCGGGGCGTGGAAGATCAGCGTCGGCGGCGTGCCGGTGCCTCCGGTAACCACCGACGCGGTGCGGCGTGCGGAGATCGCACGCATCCGCTCGTCCCTGCCGCGTGCGGCGAGGGAGGGGCCACGGTACGTCCCCAACAGCCCGCTCTGGGAGCCTTATTTTCGTCGCCGTCACGCCGAGCAGCTCGAGGCCACCAACGGCGTCGAGCCCTCCGGCAGGCTCAACGCCGTCGGCCGGCGTCAGTGGTGGGGCGTGCCCAGGCGCACGCTGGAGGCCGTCCTCGAGTACATCGAGGGCGGCAACACGCCGCGCCTCGAGTATCCCGCTCCCCCGTCCTTCCCACGCCGCCGGGGAAGCTCCTGGACCCCGAGGCGCATGGAGACCGGGGGGTCCTCCTCCTCGTCCGGCGGCTCCCCCTGCCTCCACCTCCGCCCCGTCAAGCCGGAGCCCCAGGGCACGCCTGTCAGCGCGCGCACCCGCCGCTCCGGCGTCCGCATCGACGACAACGCCTCCCCCACCGGCCGCTTCGTCCTCGTCGAGCCCAAGCCGGAGCCCGGCCTCCCCGCGGAGTACAAGGAGATAGCCCGGCATGGCTTCTCCGACGAGGACGCCCTGAGGAGATAGCCAGTGCGACGAGATGGTCCGGCAGCGCCGGGCCCTGGAGGAGATCGCCGCCCGCAAGCGTGGGCGCGAGGACGAGCACGGCGTTGTGGTCCTCGACAGCGACGATGACGACGACGCCCCCGGACCGTCCAACCCGCCGCGCCAACCGGGGAAGGGATGCAGCAGGGACGGCGGAGGCGTCGGCGGGGGCGACGACGATGACGACGACGACGGTGACTACACGCGGTTCTACAGCCTCCTCGGCATGTAGAACCGCGTGGGCGGGCGGCGAGGCGGGCGGGAGGGAGACGGCGGGGGTAGCCCGCGGTAGTTTTTTCTTTTTTTGTAAAATATGTTTAAATTTGAACGAACTCGAACGTGTTTGCATTGTGTTTGCGCCGAATTTAAACATTTTAAAAACCCGTGGGGGGCCGCGACTGGGGGGCATCACGTCCCCAGTGCGCAGTTTAGCGCCGGTGCGCCCCCAGGGGGCGATTTTTTGCCCCTCCTGAGGGGCCAACGGCTGGAGATGCCCTTATTGCACATCTAAATGAGTGAATCAAGCATAAAGAGAAAAAGAAAAAAGAAGAAGAAAATATTCACACGAATCTCAATGTAAGATCAATGCCATATAACTTAGATGTGCAATACTTATGACACATCTAGATGTGCTTTAGCAAAACTGAATAAAGTATGCCGTAGGGCTTAAAGAAAAGGGTACTCTGGTCAGAGTGGCCTCGGAGAAAAAACAAGGTTTAGAGGGGAAAAGTTTGGAATAAAAAAAAAAGAGGAAACCCTGAACCCCTCCTCCCCTCCCCTCCTCTCCTCTTCCCCGTGGCGGCGAGCTGCGGCGGCGCTCAGGTTGCAGTCGACGGCGAAGCTCCGGTGGCCTTAGACGCCGGCGGATACCTCCCGGCGACGGACAGCAGCAGAGGCAACCACCCGGCGGTGAGTTTCCTGCTCTCGCGCTCACCCCTTATCCCCGGCGGCGACCTAGGTTTAGGAGCTCGCCGCGGCGCCGTGCACCTGCTGGCCGCCGTGGAGTTGTTCTGTTCTTCCTGCCGCCGCCGCCGCGCCTAGGTCTGCTTGTCTGCTTTCAGTCATTAGCTGATGACTTTTTCCAATAGGTTTGCGCAGTACACTGACCAAACCTGTTGAAGATCTACTACTACTAGTGTAATCAAACCGCCACTGCTTGTTGATGCTTGTTTGCTGCCGGCTTTGGTAGAGGGATTCAAATTGCTTGCTGCTGCTTGCTCGCAGCTAACCGTGCATCACTGAATTTGGTGCAGGCCAGACTTGCGGGTTATGCAGAGAGCAGAGGCCAGGAGCAGAACGGGGCGGTGAAGACAGCAGCAAGAGGCGGCATCACGCGAAGGTGGGGAGCAGCGCGTGGTTTGATTAGTTCTTCGTTTAATACCTATTTACTCATCTGAATCACAAGAGCTCTAAGTTTCCCAATTATGATCCATTCTTGTTGCTGAGCAGAATATCGTGCTGGAACTGACGAATTTATTTATTTATCTCTCTGTCTGTCAGGTTGAATTGGTTGGTATTGGTGCATAATGTCGTCCAATTGGCGGTCACTGCAGCACCGGCATCGCTACACCTACACATCGGTCGTCTTCCCCAAGCACTACCTGGAAGCACTACCCCTTGTGCCGGCCCAGGTCTCTGCGTCCAATTTCTTCGCCCAGTTGAACAATCTGATATCCCTGCCGTCCACCTACGCGCAGATTGTTGTTGTCAAGGACTTCGCCTCGGCGTTTGTGCTGTTTCTTTCTGCTCCAGCGATATCTGATGATGCCGTGCTTGCTGCCGCCAAGCTTTATTTGGAGATCCTCTTCTTTGAGAACTCGCTCCCTCTCCATCGGGTGCTAATATCTGTGCTTGCCAAGTGCAACAAGTTCTCTGCACTCATTAGTGCCTGCTTTACTTTGCTATGTGAAGAGTATGGTGCCTCTGGTGTCAAGGCAAAGAAGAGATTTTTGGTATCTCGAGCTGCGTTGTCACTGATTGGCTACCCCAAGTTGGGTTTTCTCAATGAGGCAGTTGAGAAGGGTGTAGAGATCATGGCATGGGATGTGGTGGCCGGGCTTGACGGAGTTATTAGGGACATAGATGATGGGTCCCGGCCATCTCCAGTTGTGATGGAGCAGTGCCAAGAGGCCATGTCTTGCATGTACTACTTGCTGCAGCGTTACCCTTCTAAGTTTACTGGACTTGATAAGGCATCAGCTGTCTTCAAGAGTGCTGTTAGGACGATACTGACTGTTCTAAAGTCATCTGCCTTTTCGAGGGATTGTCTGGTGGCCTCTGGAGTCAGCTTCTGTGCTGCAATTCAGGTTTTCATGAGTCCCGAGCAGATTTCCTGGTTTATTTCTCAAGGGCTCTTTGGTATCTTTCCTGACCATGAAGAGGATCTAGCTGCGCATGATGCACTTTCTGATTTTCATCTGAGTGAAGAAATCAGAGATCTCTCGGTTTTGAGTAGACTTTGTTTACTCAGAGGGATTTTGACGGCTATTCCAAGGAAAGCACTCAACGTGCGTCAGCTTCATTCAAATGGATCTTTATGGACTGTATTGTATGATGGGATTTTACCTGAGCTTTGCATGCACTGTGAGAACCCCATTGATAGGCACTTCAATTTCCATGCTCTGACAGTGACTCAGATATGTCTGCAGCAGATTAAGACATCTGTTTTGGCTGATTTCACTGACTTCTCTGGTGACTATAAGCCTTTCTCCAGGGATGTTGTCAACCGTGTATTAAAAATCATATGGAGCAACCTGGAAGATCCTTTGAGTCAGACTGTAAAACAAGTGCACCTCATCTTTGATCTCCTATTGGATATTGAATCGTGTCTTCCATCAGAAGACCAAAGCGTCAAATTGGTTCTGTGCGACATTGCAAATGATTTACTTCGCCTAGGTCCGCGATGCAAAGGGAGATATATCCCTTTAGCTTCTTTGACGAGGCGACTGGGTGCCAAATCTCTTCTAAGCTTGAAATCAAACCTCCTTTTAGAAACAGCCTATGCTTACATAGATGATGATGTTTGTTGTGCTGCAACATCGTTTTTAAAATGCTTCCTTGAGAATTTAAGGGATGAATGCTGGAATGAGGATGGTGTTGAGCAAGGATATGATGCCTTTAGAGGGTTGTGCTTGCCTCCTTTGATGCGGGGATTAGTATCTGGTAATTCGAAGCTACGATCCAATTTAAATACTTATGCAGTACCCACTGTCATCGAAGTTGACACAGACAGTATATTTGCAATGCTTGGATTCATCTCTGTAGGCCCAAGTGCAGATGCAAATAAATTGGATGTGCCATTGAAAAGTGACCAATGTATAGCCGCACTGGTTTCACTGCTAAAGGTCTCTCGAAATCTCGCACTTGTGGAAGGGGACATTCATATGGATTCTGATGAATTGCTTGAGCAGGAGGATAATAAGGGTGCTGTAATCATATCTGTTAAAGGGATTGCTGTTAGAGTACCTGCTAATTGGTTTGTTTTGGCACTGACACATAGTGATGAAACTCTGCGTATAGATGCTGCTGAATCTCTCTTCCTAAATCCCAAGACATCAAGTCTTCCATCCTCCTTGGAACTGAGCTTGCTTAAACTAGCAGTCCCATTGAATATGCGTTGTAGCTCAACAGCATTTCAAATGAAATGGGCAGGTTTATTTAGAAAGTTTTTTGCTAGGGTGCGCACAGCACTGGACAGACAGCTAAAGCAGGGATCATGGCTGCCATCACCAAACTCTATTGTAAAAGAAGCTCGCCCTGTTGACACTGTTATGGACACTACTGTGCAGAGGGCGGAAGATCTCTTCCAGTTCATGAAGTGGTTGGGCTCCTTCCTATTTAATTCTTGTTACCCTTCTGCCCCTTATGAAAGGAAAACAATTGCAATGGAGCTTATTCTTATAATGGTAGATGTATGGCCTATTCGTCGCTCTGAAGGGAAGACTGATGTTCATCCTTATAATGACAGCATAACATTGCCAGATTCAACAATTTCATTTGTAGGGTCTATAATTGATAGCTGGGACAAGCTAAGGGAAAATTCTTT
Source organism: Triticum urartu (assembly GCF_003073215.2). NCBI lineage: Eukaryota > Viridiplantae > Streptophyta > Magnoliopsida > Poales > Poaceae > Triticum > Triticum urartu. The sequence continues at coordinate 628,934,489 of NC_053026.1, forward strand.
CCGCATTCTGTTGCAGTTTCCAACACCTCTTCCTGGAATTTCCCAGAGTGCATCCATAAATGATGTTATCAGATGGGCAAAAGAACTCGTGCTAAGCCCGCGAGTTCGGGAAAGTGACGCTGGCGCATTAACCTTCCGACTTATATTTCGGAAGTATGTTTTGGAGCTTGGATGTGTTATTGTTTTCTCTGAAGAAAATGATTGCCTTCAGTGTTACACGAAATCTACAGATGGAGATACAGAAGTAATTGCCAGTCAAAACCCAGTTGCACAGTACATTTCATCACTCATTCAGTGGCTGTGTACTGTTGTAGAAGAGGGTGAGAGGGATCTTTGTGAAGCATGTAAGAGAAGCTTTGTTCATGGAGTTCTTCTTACCTTGCGCTACACATTTGATGAGCTGCATTGGAACTCTGCAGCTATCCAATCGTGTCTCTCAGAGATGAGGAGTTTGGTTGGAAAGCTTCTTCAACTCATAATGCGTATAACATCGCTAGCCCTGTGGGTAGTTTCTTCTGATGCATGGTATATGCCATATGATATGGATGACATGATTGATGATGGCTCCTTTCTCTTGGATATAATTGATGAGGATCAACCTGATACTGCTTTAGCAACGACAGAGAAGAATGCCAAATCAGGGAATAATGGCAAACCGGCTGAACATGTTATTATGGTTGGTTGTTGGCTTGCTATGAAGGAGGTAATGGATTAGTTCCTTATTACTTTACTCACCTAAGTTTCGAAGTTGCTTTTCACTAGCTTTAGTTTTGAACTTAAGCAATTGCCTAAAACATATTGATCATATGGCATGGACCAACTTTGTTGTCAGTATTTTTTTCTTCTGAAATACATGTTTGTCCACTTATTTATGTAACACTTTCTGTCCTGTTTGAGAGCATAATTTTGGTAAATTTGTTAGGTTGAGAAAAGGTTATTATTTCTGGGAAGTTCATACGTTGCGTCTCAGATCCATTACCAATATTATTGTACCAATGCAGTTATCCGGGTATAGTTTTTTAATGGTCTTTCTATGGTGTAAGTTTTCCATTTATATTTCAGGTTAGCCTTCTATTTGGAACCATCGTCAGGAAAATTCCATTGCCTGTCTGTTCTCACTCAAATTCATCTCAGAATAGTTTGTCTGACAATACCGAGCAGACAAACATGTCTGGGGAGGTTCTAGATGTGGAACAGTTAGAGATGATGGGTGATCATTTTTTGCAAGTTCTTCTTAAAATGAAGCATAATGGTGCAATTGATAAGACAAGGGCTGGACTTACTGCCCTCTGCAACCGTCTTCTTTGCTCAAATGATTCAAGGTATGTTCCATTTGCCCATGTAGGGCCTCTTTGGAAACCAAGGGAAACATTGTTTATGATAACTTGGTGCTGCAATTCTTGTTTACATTTGAAACGTATGTATGAAAAATTCAGCAATAGGTAACATTTCATTCCTTGAATTTGTGAGATATCATATCACACAACACCATCCTCCAATTTTTTAATCAGTTTCATCCTTGTGGAGGTGTAATAAAATCCAGCCTCCTGCTAAAAAATGTTTTGTCCTTGTAGAAGTACAATGATATTCAACATGAATATATTGAGTAATGCAGTGATGCATCTATACTGCAATTGTAGACACCTGCACATTTGTGATATTCTGAGGGGTGAAATTCAAAACTGTGCAAGTTTTCCTTGTTAATAGATGTTTGTCATCATCATTCTTCGTTATCATCATTCTTCGCCATTATGGTCTCGACATCATAAGTACAGTAGTATGTAGTGATTTTTTGTTGAAACCTGATTCTGGATTTATGTGTATGTGGAGTTGAAACTTACTTTCAGTTAAGCCAGATTCATGTCAACAGTTGTGTATCATGTCCAGTAGAAATTTTTAATGGATTATATCCTAGTTCCTGAGGATCTTTAATTTCTTTTATCATTCACAGGCTCTGCAAAATGACGGAATCGTGGATGGTGTTACTGATGGATAGGGCAGTTGCTAAAGGGCAAACTGTGGATGATTTGCTAAGAAGGAGCGCAGGAATCCCTGCTTCTTTTATGGCACTGTTCCTGGCAGAGCCAGAAGGAACTCCAAAGAAGCTACTTCCAAGGGCGTTACAATGGCTGATAGAATTTGCTAAAACGTCTTTATCTAATTTTCAGAAAGATCACAACCAGAAATCTGAAGCAATGAAAGACTGCATTGTAGATTCGTGCGAGTCGCAATCAGGAATCACCACAAGTGTTCATTCTAATGGAAATTTGTCAAAAAGCCGAGATGAGGGTGTTGTTCCTACAGTGCATGCATTCAATGTGCTTAGAGCTGCCTTTAATGATGCAAATTTAGCAGCTGACACTTCGGGTTTTTGTGCTGAGGCAACAATAGTTGCAGTACATGCATTTTCATCTCCTTACTGGGAAGTGCGTAATGCAGCTTGTCTGGCATATACTGCACTGGTTCGCCGCATGGTTGGGTTTTTGAATGTGCAGAAACGCGAATCTGCACGACGGTCAATATCTGGCCTTGAATTCTTCCACAGGCAAGTTCATTGTGGTCTTATATTGCCATGCTGTTCTTACAAGTTTAGTATATAGTTTGCATTCTGGTAACATTGGTCTTGTGATCTTATATTAGCATGCTGTTCTTACACATTAATATCATGAGAAAAATGGAGTAGCATTAGTTTAGTGCAAGTATAATGTTGATAATCATTTTTTTGGTTCAGCACCTCAGTGTTGTCGATATGATAAAAGAGCGGCATTACTTCCAAAAATAATACTACCTCCGTTTCAGTTTACAAGTCCTACGCGTATACCTAGGTTGCCAGTTTTATCACCTTAATATAAACTATATAACACAAAAATTATACGATTTGAAAATAGAACATCTAAAGTTTATATTGATATATTTTTTGTAATATATAACTTGTATTAGGTTGGTCAAATTGACGACCTAGGGGCACGCGCACGCCCTGTAAACTGAGAGAGAGGTAGTACTAGTTTATTTATTATAGTCCTGATGTAGGATTGCCATTCTTGTGTAAACCTTTTGTTCTTGTGTTTGTTTATGGTGAAACATTATATCCAATATTTTCCCAAACTAATATTCAGTTGGTGGGATTGACTATTTTATTGACTGAGTTGTGCCTTGTTTTATTATGTATAGGTACCCGGCACTTCATCCATTCCTATCTAGTGAACTGAAAGTTGCAACAGAACTATTAGCTGATGGGGTTTCCGGCAATTTAGAGTCACATATCGCAAAAGCCATACACCCCAGCCTGTGCCCTATTCTTATTCTTTTATCAAGGCTTAAGCCGTCGCCCATTAGCTGTGCAACCGATGATCCTTTAGATCCATTTTTGCTTTTACCTTTTATCCAGAAATGTGCTACCCAGAGTAACTACCGGGTTCGTGTCCTTGCATCAAGGGCTTTAATTGGTCTGGTATCTAACGAGAGGCTGCAGCATGTTGTTGGTGATATACTGGATGATTTACCTTGTGGAGGTCGTAAAGTGTCAACTAATAATTCTCAGTCTTTTTCATTCAATACAATTCATGGCCTTCTTCTGCAGCTGTTTTCCCTTCTCGATAGCAACTTCAGAGGTTTGACAGACAGTAACAAGAAGGATCAGATTCTTGGCCAACTAATCGAGGTTCTCTCAAAGTGCTCTTGGCTTGGCTGCCATAAATTATGTGCATGCCCTGTTGTAAGTACATCATACTTACGTGTTCTGGATCAGATGCTTGATGCTGCAAGGGCAGGGAAAAGCAAGCATACTGATGTTATCCGGACACTGCTGTTACAATTGAGTTCCCAGAGTCTGAACAATGTAACATCAACCCACCATGCTTTCCATGATCCTACCCAGATTGAATTTCAGCAGCAAACAGTTGCATCATATTTCAGCTGTGTTGGTATTCCCAAGGGACATGATGAAACCGCCGAGGAAGATGTTCGATCGCAAATACTTGATCAGTCGACTTCAAGCATGTCAGAGACGCCTTGTGCGGTCTCCCTCACTGAGCTGCACAAGGAGATAATGTCTTGCCTTGCCGATCCTATATATGATGTTAGAATCACAGCGCTGAAGAGGATTCTGCAGCTTGTGAAATCAATCAGGTCTGGTGATAGTAAGAACATTTTGCATCAATGGGCTAGGGCCAGTCTGCACTCTGTGATTATGGAACGGTTATCTGTGGAAGAACACCCCAAATGCCTTTATTATAGTCTAAGGATCATATTTTCATGGAACGTGGAATGCCAGTTCAACAATGGAGAAGATTGCAATACATTTTTATCCATCTGGGACAGATTAGTTCATTTGAACAGCACTGTGTCACATGCGAAAACCAGAGAAATAATTCTATGTTGCATGGGTATGTGCATGAAGCAGTTTGCTAAATTGATGAGGGATGGCGTGTTACCGGAAGGCTTTAAAACGAGTGAGCTCTCTACTTCCTTTGGGAGTATCCACAAAGGGAATAGATTATCTGCAGCCATTATCAGCACAGACCTTTTTGTCAGTCTTGTTAAGAAGCAAAGTGCACCATCTGAAACTGTGAATTCTCGTAGGGCTGCCGCTGAAGCAATTATCGCTTCAGGTCTTCTTGAAGAGGCAAATTATGTCAAAGCATGTGTGTCCAACGCATACATTCCTTCGGAACAAGACAATGAATGCCATCTCGAGGAGAAATGCTTGAAAGCTAGCGCGGGTGAATTTGTCAGTCTCTATGCATGCAAGATACTTGACTTATGGTTCATATGCATCCAGTTGCTGGAGGATGAGGATGTCCATCTTCGGCAGAAACTTGCCAACGATGTCCAGAAGATAATTGGAAATGGGTCAGGCAATAAGCTATGTGATGATTCCACACCACTGCAAGTGGACAGAGTGATTGCGTTGAGCTTCGAATTCATAACCTGCTTGTTTGGTCACTGGCTGAAATACGTCGAGTACTTGCTAAGGATGGTTTTGGACACTGCTAACACGTTGGACTCGGATGGTGACTTGGTCCGTCAGATATTTGACAAAGAAATCGATAACCACCATGAGGAGAAGCTGCTGATATGTCAAATCAGCTGCTCAAACATTCAGAAGCTCGTGCGGTCTGGGCATCAGCTGGCAACATCAGGGAGAAGTGAAGCGTTGTTGCAGAACTGGAGGGACCGTTTCCTGCACCAGCTTACGTCGTTGACGAGTGGCTATCTTGAGAAAGAGGGGAAAACCGATTGGATTGGCGGCATCGGCAACCACAAGGATGTGTTCGCGTCAGTATACGCAAATCTGCTCGGCCTGTACGCTCTCACTGAATCAAGGTGGTTATCAGAACAAGCGGAATTGGAGGACAGGCACAAATCGTATCTGCAAGAATTTTCAGATCTGGAGGGGTTCATCACGCCCTTCCTGAAGAACCCTTTGATCTCCAACCTTTACTTGCTGGTGAAGCGGTCGCATGAGCGGGAGGACCAGGCGGGAGGCTCCGCCGCCTCGGAAAGTTTTGATCCGTATTTTCTCCTCAGATGATTTTTCTTTCTCATATACAACAATTAAGTAGCTCCTTTCGAGCGAGATAGCGGTTACTTGGTCTGGAACCAATTTGCAAATTGTTTTTGGTACATGTGATGAGTATCTGTAAACCGTGTTTCTTTCTACAGCTAAGTTTTGCAGCCACCATAATTTTGTTTTGTTGGGGGTGAAACTTTTGTGCATCAGGAATACTTCATAATTTTTGTTTTGAGTAGCTGATAAATCAACAGCAGCTTGAGTGGCTAATGTGAATGCCATCGCGGTGAAAACTGCGGCCGAAAATCAGCACATTGGCCCATTGAATTCTCTGCCTCGTCGATCAAGTTAGACAATCTGTCAGTTAAATAAAAAGCTGTGAATAAATCTGTGCACTTTATATCGGCACCATTTTTTTTACATGGGCTGTGATTCCTACAGTTTCAGGCTTTCAGCCTTCATCCAGAAAAGCTGATGAATTAACAGCCCGAGCTCTAGGGCACTTGCCTGCCATATCTCTCAGGAGAAAGTCAACAATCTTACAAGAAGGTCAGTTTCTTCAACCCAACTACAAACGGTTCACAGTTTTGGGTGGAGCTGGGGCGCCTGGCTGTGGACCGCTGCTACGCCGGCAGTGAAGCACTGCAGCGGCGAGACCACGCCGGCGTCGAAGTAGAGGATGTAGAGGCCCTCAGTGACGCTCACCAGCCTCACCGCCGGCTCGCCGCCGCTCCTCGCCCCCTGGAATTAGATAGAAACGGAGATGAACAATATGCCACTTCTGAAACATAAAATCCTGTCTGAATTGTGCTTACCGTTGGTGACAGCTCCACCGATTTGGCACCGTCCTCAGGCGACGACGACACGCGGCCGTCGTTGCTCAGCACTCTGATGGGGCAGCCGAGGTCCCACCCGCCGCACTCGCAGCGGCCACCGTTCCGCCACCGCTCGACGAGCCCCGACGGGCCGCCAGTCCCGGAAGCCACGCCGCCGTGGTAGCCTCTTGGGACAATGGCGCTTATGCACCACCTTGCCTTCTTATTCCTGCTCTCTGATTGAGCGGCTCCTCCGGCCTTCTCAAGGAACTTGAGGCCCCAGCCGCCGACGACGGTCGGCTCTTCCCGCCGCTCCCTCACCACGATCGCCGCCACCTCCTGGTTGGCCGGCAGATCGTCGGCGGCGAGGCTCACCAACCCTGTCGCCTTTCCAGCGCCGCCCGGTTCGGCGTCGAGCATTTCGCGCACATCATCGTCGAACCGCAGCGGGGAAGAAGGCCTGCCAAACCTTCCCCATGCAGCATGTTTCGGGCTGGAGGAAGCATTGGGCGACCTCATGATCTCTGCCACCCTCTTCACCAGCCCCTTGCCTTTTGCAGCACTGTAGGCGCTCTGCATCTGCCTCAGGTAGTCATCAGGGGAGCCATACATGACAAACTCAGTCTCCACACAGCCTGACCCGTCTGAGCCCAGCACCAGAGAGCTTGACACCTTCATCTTGCCGACGAGTTTCGACACGCCGCTCGAGTAGTTCCCCATCCAGTCCTTCTTCCCTTGTTCGTCTGAATGGAACAGGTAGACGTAGTCGGTGGCGGAGGCTTTGCCATCGCCATGTGGCTTCTTGACAGGGCTTGCAGTGTACATCGCCATAGGATTGTCCAGTGACAGTTCAAAGTGAGGGAGCCCATCTTTCCATATACATTGCAGAAGGCCTGCACTAAGAGATGATGATGGTGGTGGGTATGAGGACAGACCAGGCTGACTTGACCTCAGACATGCCGTGCCGGAGCAAGAAGGCGCCGTGCCCTCATGCGCGGCGAGCTCCGCCGCGCTTCTCTTCGACGGCGACGATGCCCCGGGGGAGGACATCTCCCATGTCTCCGGGGAAATCAGCTTCAGTATCTCTGACTGTGTAATGGTGTGTGATCTTGACCTGGTTTTCCTCATCTTGGCCCCCGGAAGGAAGAAAGAGGGACTCTTTGGCGGTCTTGTCTTGGCGTTCACTAGCGCATGTAAGGAGTCCAGCATCATCTTGTCCGAAGGACCCAGAGTGACATCCCCGGTGCCGGCTCCGCCGCTGATCAAGTCGTCGAGATCAGTCACGTTGTGGGTTCTTGTTGGGTGCCTCAGGCTTCTTATCAGGAACTCCAAGATCATCATCTTGGCAGGAAGCGTCGGGCACAAGTCCAGGCGAGGCGCGTCGCCACCGCAGCAGCATGGTGACCTGTGGCATGACTGGCAGCTCCTGCTCTTCCTCTCATCTAATGGAAATGTCTGCCTGTAGTTTACCAGAGCCAGATCAGACTGAACCTCAGGTGCAACAACCGGCAGGTGTTGATGATGGTCATCTTCTGACCTTCCACTGAACTCTGGAGCGGCGCTGTCGCCGCGTAATCCATTTCTCCTTTCCAAATAGACGAGCTCCATCTTCGCCAAAGAACCAAAAATCTAGTTAATGCTGGAAAATCTGATATTGATTACCTGCACAGCAGCAACATCACCGGCATGTTAAAGATGGCAGAAAACCCAAATCTGATCTGACAGACAGGAAATTAACAACTGCCAAAATCATGCCTATGTTGTCTATGATGACAGCTAAGCAGTTTCCGGTATATCGGTGCCGGATCCGAAAATATTGGTAAGATGACTGTCAAGCAGTTTCCGTATATCGGCGCCGGATCAGAAAGTACTGAAAAGGGAGCAATGACTTTCCCTAAATAGTAAGCAAATAAATCCCCCCGTAAACAACTGTACCGAGAATCTAAAAATATTTTGCGCATAGATCATGGAGCAAAAAATTCATAAGATTTTATAATTAACTAGTCAATCAAAGCCTTAAAACAATATGAATGGACAACAGTTGCCAGGAGAGGTCCATGTGAGTTATCACAAAAAAAGAAGAAGAGAGAAGACCATGTGTTGGCCATTTTCTATGAAACATCCTATGCCCAATATAAGGCTACTGAAGAAACCTGTACCTGTAGTGCTTATGATGAACCAACTGCCCAGAAATCATTATGATGAACCAACCCAGAGAGAGAGCCTCTCTTTTTCCCAATTGAAATGACTGAACCATAGCACAAGATTATAAATTCCCCCACAAGTACCATCTCAGCGGCACCAATTGGGCAAAAAATGAATGCTTTCTCTCCGTAAGATCGTCGCACACTCTATCCATGAAAACGGTACCATCTAAATTCTGAAGTCCTTCCTTTCATCTCAGTAGAAGCAAGAGAACATGCTAGTACTACTAACTGTACTACTACCAAGTGGAGTCCATTGCTTAGAATGCACTATCACTGAAGCATTGGGCATAAGACTGTGGAAAAGTAAATGCAGCACTTGAAGAAGAGATTGATGTACAAGCAAGAAGAGAGCAATTTCTTATCCTCTGCAATTATTTCATCGAGAGGAGTCAACTGGACTAAAAGATGAGTGTTTTTTTTTTATGGTTCTTAGTTAGGCATGAAAACTAAAGCAGCAGAAGCCTGCAGAAAAGCAAGCACCAGCAGGGAATAATGGCCAACCAAAAAAAGGAAGAACTTAATTGCATTCATCACCGGCGGCTTAAATATTGATAAGATGACAGTGAAGCAGTTTCAGTTTCCGTGTAAAGGTGCTGGATCAGAAAATACTGAAAACAGAGCAATGACTTTCCCTATATATATAGCAAGCAAATAACCCCCCCCTAAATAACTGCACCGAGAATCTAAAAATACTTTGCGCGTAGATCATGGAGCAAACACTCATAAGATTTTACAATTAACCAAACCGATAAAAGCCTTACAAAAAATACGAATGGACCAGGAGAGGTCCATGTGAGTTATCACAAAAAAAGAAGAAGAGATAAGACCATGTGTTGGGTATTTTGTATGAAACACCCTATGCCCAAAACAAAGCTACTGAAGAAACCTGTACCTGTAGTACTGCACAAGTGCCTACACACAAACTGTCCAGAAATCAGTATGAACCAACTCAGAGAACATGGTAATAAATTCCCAACAAGTACCATCTCAGCAGCACAAACTGGGCAAAAAATGAATGCTTTCTCTCCGTAAGATCGTCGCGTACACCCTACCCATGAGAACAATAGTGCTATCTGAACTCTGAAGTCCTTCCTTCCTTCTCTGTAGAGAACATGCTAGTACTAATACTAACTGTACCACTACCAAGTGGAGTCCATTGCTTAAGATGCACTGTCACTGAAGCATTGGGTACAAGACTGTTACATGAAAGTAAATGCAGCAGTTGAAGCAGAGATTGGTGTCCAAGCAAGAACAGAGCAAGTTCTTCTTATCCTCTGCAATTATAATAGGTGTCAACTGGATAAAAGGAGAATTGGTTGATTGGGCATGAAAACTAAAGCAGCAGCAGCAGCCCTGCAGAAAAGCAAGCACTAGCTAGGGAATAATGGGCAGCCAAAAAAGGAAGAAGTTAATTGCATTCATCACCGGCGGCTTAAAGAGTGTATCATCATCGCTTTGATGCGCCTGCCTTTTGACACGGCGGTTAAAGGAGGGAGGAATGAGGATGAAGCCCATGCGCAATGACACAAAGGAGGCTACAAAGGTGGCGCTGCTGGCTATCTTTTTCTCACGCAAGCACACAAAGGCTTGACTTGCTTTGCAGCAGCAGCCGCCAAATCTTCTCTAATTTCAGAAAAAGAAGAAGTAGAAGAAGAGAACATATGCTCGTTTTCAAAGTCTGTATGAAAGCTGAAAAGGCAAAATTGATTTTTATTTGGCCACAAGGAGTAGTAGAAGTGTAGAACTGTAGCAACATGCATCAGAAATTCAGACGAGAATTGCTCACCTCAGGGGCCGATCAGCACGCGCAGCATCCGAAGCCTCCCTCCCCTGAAGGTAGCGAGCGAGCGAGCGAGCAAGCAAGCACTGCCTCCTAACCTCCCAGCAACCAGCACACGGAGAAGGAAGGCTCTGGGAAAGAGCAGTGAGATGGACTGGTCTGAAGTCTGATGTCTGAAGTGACTGTGGAGAAGCCTGAGGAGGTGTGCGTGGAGGCTGGCTGGCTATGTAGGTAGGGAGGGAGGGAGGGTAGATCGATGGATTGCTTGGACCGGCAAGGCAGGCGGGCGGGGCTGCTGGCGGTACCAACCGGGAGTAGAAACAAGATTAGGTGAGGAGGACCCGGGACCTAAACCGGAGCCATCAGATGAGAGGGGCCAGGAAAGAATCAAAGCCAAGACGCAAGAAGCTCCGCTCGCTACCCTGTGGAGGAAGAGACAAGAGGAAGCAGCTTTTCACCCGACCTCGAAAGAGAAATCGGGAGGAGGAAGACGACGATGGATGGGTGGACGGATGGGGACGGGACCTGAGCGAGCGAGAGCAATCGGTGGTAGGTTTCCCGAACGGGGAGGGGCAGAGGGGGAGGCGTCAAGGAGAGAGCTGTCCCCTTTTACTCCTCCTCCTCCTCCTCCTTCCCTGCTATCTTTCTTCTTCGGTGCTCAACGCTGGATGGGCAGGCGAGGATTGTGACCGCCGGAGGCGAGAGAGTGGAAACCGGAGGTCCGGAGCAGGGCTTAATGGCGGCAGAGTAACTGCCCTCCGGTTTTAAGGAAGGCTCTTCAAGAAGAGCCAAGGAAGCAGGGCAGTTACTAGTGCCTGCGGAGAGCCGGAGAGAGGAGGGGGGAAGGCTGGGCGAAAAGTGCAAGAAGATTTGATTGCGAGCTCGAGAGCTTTCTGCGGCGGCAGCGGGGGAGAAAAGCCGAAACGGCCGGAGAAGATGCAACGGCAGGCAGGAGGACTTTTGCCGGGGCCGGGACCCGGGGTCGGTCGCGGTGGCAAAGAAGATTTACGCCTGCTGCTCCCCACAGTCAGAGTCAGACCGGCAGACCATGTGAACTCCCTGCGAGGACGACGACTAAACTGGTGATGACGATGGAGATATGCTGCTCCTACGAGCGCGAAGCAGACCGGATCGCAGCTCCCGAGGTTAGATTAGGAGCGGGCGGTTCTGGGCACGAAATTCCTTGGGGGTTGGGCTGGCTATCTAGGAGGAGGAGGAGGACGGGTTGTAAATTCCATGGAGATGTGGAGGTCTGCTTGTGCTGGGAATGGGGCTGGGATTTATTCCGCACTCCGGTCGGCTGGGTTGTTGTGCGCTCCTCGTTCTTCACCAGCCCACCATCGTGGTCGTGGCACTGGCCGAACGTTACGGCATGGACTTGGGCGGAGTGGAGGGAGGGGAGGGGAGTGGACAGGACCACGACAGGGCGGGGACGAGGGGCCGGCCGGGGTCACGAGCGAGCGACGGCTGGTTGGTAGAAAAAAACGGCTACTAGAGAGTGGGCCCACGTCTGATGTTTGATGGAATTTTTTTTCACTCAAAATAGCGTTTTCACCTTCTCGTGGTTTTACACCTTTTTTACTTTCCATCTTTTTATTTATTTAATTATTTATTTGTTACTACTTGTAATTCTTCCGAGAAATGGGCATACATACACATCTCACATGTTACTCGCGGAGAGGGGATCCCTCTTTCTTATCTAGTCCAGGCGACCACATCTGGGCGAAGAGACGAAGCTCGAGGGAGGACGGAGAAGGGGGGCGGAGAAGGGGGGCGGAGCGGAGATGATCATCACGGCGGCCCTGGAGGAGTGGATAGGGCACATGGCGGCGGGGGATGCGGCGAAGATGGCCCGCTTCAGAGAGATCTGCGGGTGGTTCCCCGACATGGACACGCTCCACGACGCGGCGATTGGGATCACGGTCTTGGCGACGGAGGCGGAGCGGGCGAGGATGCTTGGAGATGGGGCTCCTCCTATAAAGATCCTCCACTGGGCTATGATGGAGGCGGAGTCGCCGGATCTGCGGCAGAGGAGGAGATGGGCTGCATATAGATCTCGTGTGTCGTCTCCCCCAAATCTAGCGGAGTTTGTGGTGGGGGCGGTCATGGTGATCCTTGTACCGGGGCTGGTGGAGCAGCAGATGCCGGGGATGGGAGGAATCGCCGTGCCTACACCAAGGAGGGGGAGAGGTGTGCGCCCAATTCAGATGTCGCGCCGCTCGCCTCGCTTCCCTCGGCGCTCGGCGAGGATTCGTGCACTTGCTCGCGGGTCTGGCGGGCAGTAGGAGTCACTCCGGACGGTACCCACTTATGGGTGCTAGCCGGAGTAGATTCCGATGAGGAATCTTCTGCAGTGTGCGGTATGTATAATCAAACCCCCAATTCAAGTTCATGTTGCTATGGATAAATGTATCATTACCCCATCGAGGGATTTAGGTCAAGATGGCTCATTTGATACTCCTGTCGTTCGTGATAGACGAATGTGGAGATCCATAATTGATTGGGAAGAGGAACCTCGTTCCCCCGAGCTAGGGTTTGAGAGAGAGAGGGAGAGAGGGAGAGAGAGAGTGTGTGGGAGAGAGAGAGGCGGTAGAGGAGGATATGGCTGGAGCTGAGGGGAGAGGGGGCTGACAGGAACGAGGAAGAGACAATCTTAGCTACCAATAACTGAAGGGGTATGGTGGTGGAGGTCGTGGAAGCTATAATGGGAAAAAAATCTAGGAACAACTCGATGGAAAATGGTATTGATCTTGATGGGGAGGTGGCTGGGAAGGTTCTGAATTATGGGGCAAGTGGAGTGATTCAGGGACAGAAAACCTAGGCTGCCCCGAGCACCACACAAGGTCCACTTCTGGTTGATCTGAATAGAATCCAGAGTGGAGATACCCAACAGGTTAGATCCATAACACTACCCAGTGGATGTCACCAATTGGGAATTTACCTGTGCAGATCCCTAATATGGGAATGCAACAACTGTGATTTCCCCAAATTACTCATGTTGGAGAGAAGGATCCAGTCAAGGGATCTCTTCACAACACCACCATCTTATGGGAGTGGCGGCTATGCCAAACTTTGTGCCTTACTTTGGGGTTGGAGTTAACATGATGACTAATTAAGGTGTGAGAGAAGGGTGTGGTGATGGTGGTATTGGTAATAGTGGAAATTCTCAGTATGTGCTTATGAGTGGGCCCCAATTCTTCAGTCAGATGGATAGGTCAAGGAAGATGAGAAATAATGGAAGTGAAGGAGGTGCTGGTGGACAGAGATTGTTATGCTCTAAGTGTAAGGAAGTTGGACATATTAATAAAGATTGCAGGAAATATGTTCACTGCTATGTTTATGGAAAAAAGTCACACTTGACTGAAGATTGTACTTGGTTCAAACAGATCAAAGCAGTTGCAAAGTATGTAGACTCCGGTGTTTGAAGTTAACTTGGATTCCATTAATATTGAATTTGCGAGATGCAAGGTTGGGCTGCGAGATATTCACAAAGTTCCTGCCTCAACTGAATTTACTACAAAAGATATTCTTATTTTTAGGGTGTTTTTTTAGGTTGTTGAGGTAGTGGAACAACAATGGTACTCTTGTAGTGGAAAAAGAGGAAGTGGTCAGATTAATAATTCAGTGCAGGTGAGACTGATGTGGATACCCTTAGAAATGCTAAAAGGAACAAGGAAGATGAGGCTAACAGAGATATCATTGATTTAGGGAGCCTATCTTTTGCAGAATATGAAGCTAGACATGGAGCTAGGTGTACAAATGATACACTTGGTGATGCATATGGGCACACAAGACAACAATGTTGCTATGAGGACTGAGGATAATGGGATCGATAAGGATCTGGCTATACAGATTAAGTTGTTGGAGGAGAATAATGCTAGGCAAGCTGCTAAGATAGTAATGGATGAAAAAAGATCGAGAGTGAAGGAGAGAGGAAGGATTTACATCTGAGGAAACAACATTTGGAGATGCAAAAACAAAACACAGATACTTGAGACACTGTTGCAGTAAGTGATGGATAAAAAGGAGGTTGAGAATGCTTCCGAAGACAATATGAATATATCTGAAGAAAGTGCAATTACCCAAGATGCAGACGGGGAAGATAATAACATTGATGAGTACAAATACCAATAACATATGAATTTTACTGTTATCCAGGAGTCTCGTTCCTTTGGTACTGCTATGGGGAATATTATTGGTCATGACAAAATTCCTGGTAGTCAAAGGGATGTTGACTGTTAGTTGGGTGTTGTACCTAGCAGACATGATAGGCTGAAAGACAGGGATGACCTTAGGGTGGAAGACAAGCCTAAGGAGAGAGCACCTGCTAAAGATAACTATGGTGACTCTTCTATTCTTGATCTTATGGATATTAATAACACATATCTTCTATCAATGACTTCTTGCATTGGAATTCATTTGGGTTGTATTTTAGACATGATTGATACTTATTGGGGGATTATGAGGAAACTTGAAAATGCCAGTCTTGATATTCATATTAATAACACCCAAAAAAGGAAATCTGATGATAATTTTGGCTCACTAGGTCCTATTGACACCGGTGATGCAGATTTAAATGAGCTTTGTTCTAACGGGGACCACTTTGATGTTGATCTTGAGGAGAAGTATCTTGATAACTTAAAGCAAGTTTTCTCCTCCAAGAAAACAAACAATAACTATTCACCTAGCGTTGCTAGGATCAGAAAATGAATTCCTGTAAAGAAACTTGTACTGATAAAAATTAAACAAAAGTGGAAGATATGTTTTCAAATGCTATGGGTGTGGGAGGTGATGTTAAGAGGAGGTTTATTAGAGATTGTATTTTTGATTTAATATGGATTTCCTCATATTACAAGAAACCATGAAAAATACTTACTCTTAGAATGAACTTCACAATTTTTGTGGAGGGTCAAATGGCATTGGACTCCTCCTAGAGGAAGATGTGGTGGTAGTCTGGTTGGAATTAACTTGAATTCTCTAGATTAAAGCCCTCGTCCTGATGGTTTTCCCATTGAATTCATCGGATATATTGGCATATGGTTAAGTGGGATCTGACGACAATGTTTGATGATTTCCACAAGGTAATTTAAATATTTCCAGATTAAAGTATGGAATCATCACTTTAGTTCCCAAAACTAATGATGCTAAAGAAATTCAGAAGTTTAAGCCTATTTGCCTACTAAATGTTTATTTATTTATTTTGCTAAAATTCATATGAATAGATTATGTGAAATAGTTGGAAAGTTGATTTCTCCTGTACAAACTGCTCTAGTTAAACAAAGGTATATTATGGAGGAAGTGATGGTATTACATGAAGTTGTTAATTCTATCAATTCTAAGAAACGAAGTGTCGTGTGCTCTTTAAAGTAGATTTTGAAAAAAATGATAAAATTAAGTGACCTTTTGTATGAAAAATATTAAGTTTGAAGGGTTTCCTTGATAAATGGAATGACTAGATTGTGGAAACCATGAGAGGTGGATCTACGAGTGTTAAAGTGAATGATAAGATTGGACCTTACTTTCCTCCTTTCAAAGGTCTTAGGCAGGGAGATTCCTTAATCCCTCTCCTACATGCAGGGAGATTCCTTTCGCACTGGATTATGAAGAATGCTAGGGAACATAGTTATGTGAAAGGGGTGTTAACTGAATCTAGGGAGGGTGTGTGAACATGCTACAATATGCCAATGGCACAATTTTCCTTCTTCTTGATGGCATTGATAGTGCAAAAAATCCGAAGTTTGTTAGCCCAAGAAATAAGGAGGTTTGGGTACCCATAATTTTGAACCGATGAAGAAGACCCTCTTAGCTAAATGGTCGTGGAAGTTGGAAATAGAAGAGGGGCTTTGGTAGGATATCCTTTAGAAATAAATATGTTAGAAATGTGTGCCTCTCTCGCGTAAAACTGAAAGTGGGAGATCCCAATTCTGGGTTGGCTTACTATTTGTTGGAGGCTTGTTATTCAGCTATGTGAAGAACAGAGTGAGTAATCAGGAGAACATTAGATTTTGGGGAGATTGGTGGTTGGATGATAAACCACTAAAGCAGTCTTATTCCATGCTATATGATTTGTGTTTCACTAAAAATATCAAATTATTTGATGTGTTGAATAATTGGTGGGAAGAATTTAAATCTAGGAGAACTTTATGGGGGGGGTACTTTGATACAATGGAATCCAATTAAAGCTTGTTGTGTTGATATATAGAAAGATGAAAAAGACACACTTATCTGGTCTTTAGAATTTGATGGTAAATAATGTGTTAAATATTTGTATAACAAGTCGGTAATTAATGGTTTAAATCTTCCTATAAGTTCGCTTGGAAGATTCCCCCAAAGATCAAGGTTTTCTAATGGTTTGTGGTTGGAAATAGTGTGCTTACTAAAGATAATTTGCACAAAAGAGGGTGGATGGAGACTCTAAATGTATATTTCATGGGGCTGATGAATATATTGATCATCCGTTTTACATTACTCTGTTGCTAAATTTCTATGGAGCGTACTGCGGTGCATTTTTTGTTTTAATTTTGTTCCCTTGGATGTTAAGAGCCATTTTACTACATGGCTATCTTCTTTCGACAAACTTAGGAAAAAAGAAGATATGCATTAGGATCTCTGCATTACTATGGTCATTTTGGACTTGCGGAAATGATATTTGAGTTGATCGCAAAAGGGTTGCTGATCCTTTTGGGATTCTATATAAAATTGTCATCTTATTGACTCGTGGTCCATCTTACAGATAAACAGGGAAAATCAAAGGGAGTTGAAGTGGGGAGTAAGGCTTCTAGAGCGAGTATCAAGTGAAAATTATAGCACTTCAAGAAGATGGAACCCGAGAGTGATGAGACTTACTGGTGCACATCTTGCTCTTGAAGATGGTGTCATTTCTACTATTGTCTTGCTCTAGCTTTAATCCTGCTTTTACTTTGTTTATGTTTCTACATGCACTTTTCTTCTCTTTTGGGAGCAAGACGGTGTTGGTTGTTGCCTGTAATAGACTCTCTATGATGTTTAACAATGTCTCTTTCTTTTGTGTTGTTGCTAGTCGGTTGGGTCTATGGATCTTAGTTAGTGATGGGATATTGCCCCCCTTCACTAATGAAGCTTCGTTGATGGGTGCATTTTGGTGGTGTAAGAACAACTATGTTTTTTTTAACGGAAACTGGGGAAAACCCCGTTCGCTAGAAAAAAAACTTGTGGAAAGAAATGTAGTGATGAGAAAGAATTAAGATTGACGGAGTCACACAGTAGATGTCTCAACTAAACGGAATTAAGAAATGTGGCCCCGAAGCTGCACCCCTGAATAGGCGGCGGCGAGGGAGGGGGCGGGGGAGAAATGAACCGGCGGAGGAACCCTCCCCGTCGCCTACGGGTGCGACGAGGGGGGAGGGGAAAGTTTTCCAATTGTCAAATATATGCCCGTCACATTTCAAACGGGACAGACGCCTGCACGACGTGTATCACATTCGGTTTCTTTTTCTTCCCTTTTGAATTGAGTGGATCACGTTCCTCACGAGTGCAGGGTCCACGCAGGGAATGTGGTGGAGAAGGGAGAGACAGAGCGAGGCGTGGCGCGGTTGCACGGTGGGTCTGCTCACTGCTCACTCGCTCGGCGCGGCGCGGCGCGGGGACCGACGCGACGCAAACGGCCGCTCAGAGCCCTGTTCTGTTCTGTAGCTGCAGTATGGCCGCACACGGTCACTGCCAGCCCGTGTCTTGGTCGCGAGACGATGGCACACAGAGTAGGTACCTGGATCCTTTTGTCCTTCTGCTCGGGCACGACGGTAACAATAGACCACCGTCGTGGGTGATGCACCGATGCGGTGCTAGACTGTAGTAGTAGTGGTAGTACTACTACTGGTACGACCATATGCATGCATGCAGACATCCTTGGCCTGTGCCGTGCCGTGCATCTCGACATCGTCTCGTTTGGAAGATGGTGATGCATGCAAGTGATGTGCACTGCACTGCTTTCTTGTGGAAACAAACGGTGGATGTGATTGTTTATTTAAGGTGGGAAAACAACAAAATGTAGAAGCTCCCAACGAGGTGAACGGTAGGTAGCTAGCGCATGCAGTGCAGTCTAGCTAACGCAGTGCGTCACCTTTTTCTTCCCCTCGTCGTGCGTCGCCCTTGGTAAACATCTCGGGGAGCCCGGATAATAAGATTCAGAACGGACCGACGGACACATCTTCTTCACGCTGGAGTAGACCATGCTGAGTGAGGACGGTGACAAGCATTACCGACGTGACGTGGCGACCAAGCAGGGGTTTCGACCATTTACTTTTAACCCACGAAGATCAGAGCAGATATATGCATGGCGGTGGTGGTGCGAGACGAGTTACCGGAGTCCTTTTCACCTGCTGCTGCTGTGGTTGGTGGTTGATCGCATGCACTTCCTCCTTGGGAGTTCTGCTGTCACCCGCGCATGTGCGTTTGTGCGTGACGTGGTTAAATAAACTCGTGGGCTCGTGGCGGCTTCGGCAGGTCGCCCGCCCGCCTAATGGAGATGGAGAAGCTTCGCATGCTCGGCCATCGCCGTCGATCAAACGGGTACCCGGGACGAGCTTGTGCATGATTCCGTAATTCCCGGCAAGGATGACATAAGGTCGTGAGGAATTGTCAAGGGAGAGAGTATACGTGCAGATTCAACCAAGCGTATCCACGTTAGAGCATCTACGCCGGATACAACATATCAAATCCCTCGGACGGCCACACTAGTATAGTGACCGATGACGTCTCAAATAATCGATTCCACGACCATATATTTCAAATTATAAATCTCAAATCCATACTACTACATGAGACGTAAAACTAATTTTAAGTGGACCTCGTCCGGCTCCACCGTGTCCATGTCCGGTGACCGGCTGCGTTCGCCAGAGTGTTGGTATTGTCGCGGGTGAGGTAGTGTAGGACATGGAACACTGGCCGGCTCACGGGAGTCAAGGCGTCGCCGTCTTCCATGCCCTGCTCTTCCTTGTCCGAACCCAGAATCCTGACGATGGCCGTGAACATGATATCGCTGATGGATCCGTCCTGAGAGGAGTCAACGACATCCACGACGACGCGGTTGCGGTGCCCGCATTGGTGCACCATAGGGGCGCCCGAAAATACAACTCCGCCTCGCCAACGTAAACCGCCATGAGGGCTGCCGCCGTCTCCCGCTCCCGATGGCTCGCACGACAGGCATGCCGCGCCATGCTTGCGTCAGACGGCGCCCATGCGTTCACCTCTTGCTCGGCGCGCCAACGGAGGGGGGTGCGCGTCAGCCACCGCGTTCACACGCCAGACAGACCGCAACACCTCCAGTGAGGCAGCGGTGATATACCTCGCGACGGATCCATGCGTCATTTGGGCGGACGCAATGGATTCTCAACGGAAGGACTCTGAGCGCTGTCGTCGGGCGGCCTCCTCAAGGGAGAGGCGGAGCACAAGTCAGACGGTCATCTCCTCCTTGGGGCCGCGTTGGATAAACTCGAAGTAGACGGATCAAGAGGTGTAGGATTCGTATCCGCTGCCCGCCATATCAGAGAAGGCCGGGGATTGCCGAACGGGAGCTTGGGTGACGGAGTCGAGTGAAAGGAAGGGAAGTGGAGTGGCTAACTGGGCCAGGAAGCGGATTGTGACTCACCGGTGGGTCACAATCAATTTGCAGCGCTTGCAAATAAGAGCCATTTTGAATATAGTTTAACGACTCCTAAAAAATGTCAAGTTTCAACGTCGAAACATAATATGAACACTCCCACAAAAAAAAAGTGGCATGTACGTCCGATAAAAATCAATTATTTTGTGCCTACTGCTGATGAAAAAAATGCCATATCTGTAACCGATTGAAACTTGGCAGTATTAAATGCATCGTTGAAACTTAAAATCTTTGGTCTGTGCTGGTACGACCACATGCATGCAGTCCAGACATCCTTGGTCTGTGCCGTGCCGTGCATCTCGATCTCGTCTCCCTTGGAAAATGGAGGTACATGCAAGTGTTGTGCAGCTGCACTGGTTTTCCGTGCAGATAATTGGCCTTCTGTTCTTGTGGGTATGATTGTTTACTTATTTATATAAGGTGGAAAACAACAACAACAACAACAACAAAAATCCTCAAAGCGTGAAGAGTTTTTTTCTTTTTGAGATCGACATGACGAGGTGAACGGCGGGCAACGCATGTAGTGCAGTGCAGTGCAGTGCATCACTTTCTTCTGTCCCCTCGTCGTGCGTGTGCGTCACCCTCTTCAAACATCTTGGCCCGGATAAGATTCGGAAATGGAGAAGCTCCGGCCCATAGAGTACAACGTTCACTGATTTAACTGCAGTGTGTGCGTGACGAAAGGGGGTGGTGCGTCCTCGCGGTGCCAGATTGATAATGGATAGATAGATAGGGAGTAACATCGCATCGCATCCCTAGCATGGATGATGGGGACGTGATGAGACGATGAGCTCCAAGGTGTACTTTTTTTTCCTTTGAAAACGGAGGGTAATACTCATTAATCTACTACCCCTATAAAAGTACGAGAGAGCGGAGAACCAAAACATTCTATCCATCGAAACCTTCAATCTGATGGTCTACATCCCTCCAGCATACTAAACGCGTTTTATGTTTTAATTACCCACCATGCCATTACGTTAATTAATTACCCACCATGCCATTAACCCACTAAGAATCCATCGATCGCTCCCGTCGTTCAAAAATAACCGCCCGCACGACCTCTCGCCCCCTCCTCCTCCCGCGCCGTTCTCCGCCCCACTGTTCCTCCCGCGGAGCCGCCCGCCGCGCCCTTCGCCGCGGTAGCTGCCGCCGGAGCCACCCATCGCGCCCTTTTCCGCGGGAGCCGCCGCAGGTCATTGCGGGAGTATTCTCGGGAGCCGCTGCGGGAGCCGCCTGTCGCGCCCTTCGCTGCGGTAGTCGCCGCCGGAGCCGTCCGCAATAGGCGTCGTTGGCATGCCACCAGAGGCCCGATCTGGGCGAGAGGAACCATCGCCTCGCTCCTTCGATGCCGGGTCGGGATCCGCTGGCTCGGATCTACGGATGTTCCTCCTCCGGTTAGCCGTGCCAGAGCCCTCCTCCTCCCTTCTCTCTCCCTCTCCTCACTAATCTCTCTTCCTCTCTCCATTCCCGTGCTGCAGGACACCATGGCCATAGACCAAGCTCCGCCAGACCTTCCCTCGCGACTGTCGGCCTTCCTCTAGACAACAACGGCGATGCCCAGGTCTGCCCCGCCGCCATTCGTTTCTGCCTTGCCTAGCCGCACTGCGTATCCAGACCACCTCCCCAGATAGCGCCGCCGTCGTCCCTAAGGCGGCGCCGGTCTCGGCCGCGGCGCAGGAGGTGCTGCCGTCGCCGTCCATGTTGTCATCTGGCTGGACCATCGAGGATCTCCTGCAGTTCTCCGTAGGAACACCGATCATGTATCACAAATCAATCAGGTGAACCTTTAAATCAAATCAATCTGGTGACTTTTTTGGTGTGTTATCAATCAGCTTCCATGGGAAGTAGTAACGTTGGAGGGATCCTCACGTTTCCGTTTTTTTGGTGCTAATCGGTCAGATCTCCGTTTGACATGGTAGCTTATGAGCACACGTACCCCGTAGCGTCAAAGGAATACTCGGTTTCAGAGTTAATATCTGTATGTCTGGCTCACCTAAATACTGATTTGATTCACCGCTGGGTAATTGAATAGGAAAAAGAAAAGTGAGGTGCAACTCAAGCAAATAAACGGTACAAGAATGAAGAAGCTAGGTGCAACAAGGTCTGCAAACCAATGTCATTGTGGCAATATTACATTTCTAAAAGTTGAAAAGAGAATGAGAGATAGCACTAAGTAAGTTGCTCTGGCTCTCACCAAGCTAGGTGATCGAGCAGGTTGCTAAGCTTTGCAATTCCGGGGCATGTGGCACTAATTATTCGGTGGGTTGGGCGCAACATGGCACTCAGCAGCCCATAGGAAAGAAATGGTTCTCTAAGTTGGGATGGTGTTGTGATTAATTGTTGGCTTGTTGCCATCAGATTTACCTACATGGTCAGCTTCCAGTGTTGAATTGTTATATGTAGCACCGCAGATGCATATATTATTATTCAGTGTATACTAAAGTGTTTACTTTGCAGAAGAAATGCATGGTGCAGATGGTGTTACTTGCTATTCTAGGTGTGGTGATCTCAACATTTTTGCTTGACGCTGCTATAAGGTATGTATGTGCCTGGATTTATAACGAACATAGGCCATTCAATTTAATGTTCTGATGCTTAATTTGCCGTAGCTTACTTTTCCATATGCCTGGAACTGGAAAACATTGTTGTTGTTCAGTGGACGCTTAGTGCAACCGGTGATGTTACTATCATTGCTCTTCTGAAAGACCTAGGCGCAAGCAACAATTTCAGTATGATAATCAAAGGAGAATCCTTAATGAACGACGGGTATGCTACTTTGACTCCCAAATTGTTCATCTTTTGATTTTTTAGAATGCGTGTTTTTCCCCTGTCTGCATGCCCATTCCTGTGTTTTATTGGGAGCAGTTCCATTCATGAGAATCAAAATGGAATGATTGACTCAGTATATAGATTACAAGTCTATTTGGGCTTTAGAATGTATGCTTCACACTAAAATGTAAAAGTATACATTATATTGGTACAGTTGTATGTGAAATTTAACACAAGGGTATTTTCACTTCATTTTAAAAAAATCACACCATGTAGGAAAAAAGAGACCAGAGGGATTTGGGGATGGGGCAGGGTGGAATGCGTGTGGATGAACCTACTTTGCATATTCTTAAGAAGAAGCAATGGGCAACTCATGTTAATTTGATCCGGGAAAAAGTAACCAACAATGATAATTCTGCCCACAACTGAACTTTGAAACATAGCCAACGCACCCACCACTGGGTTATTGCATAGTTACCAAATTGCGCCATGTACAATTATAAGATTATGTTGGACTGTATTCTTACTAAATAACCTTGCATTCTACTGGGCTGCTATTGAGTTATTTTATTGAATAGTGCTCAGAAAAACTTTTGATGCAGGGCCCGTAATAAAGTTTTTGTCAGAAGTTTCACTTGGAGCGTATGTGAATATTTTATAGGTCCAAACTAGATGATACAAAACCATGCTACCAATGCTAATCTCTATCTTCTTTGACCAGTGTTGCTCTGGGCCTTGTATTGGAATTGCATCTCTACTATGGATGGGCTATATTTTCGATGATACAATCATACAGATTTCACTTACCCTCGCAGTCAGATATATTGCTTTCTTCACTGTAAGATAATCAGATAACAGACATATCGAGGCTCTTACATGTCTATTTTTATCTCTAGAAGTACATGATTTGCTCAGTGTTTTGAAATGGTTTATAGCTCCAGTAATAGAATGGTTGTCAAGCAACCCTTTTTGCAACACTGGGATGCTGTTTTAATGGCTTGTGATGGCAATCCAGGGTCATTTCTGGATGCATTCATGTGTGCCGATGAGGTACCCATGTACTCATGTAATATTAAATTTTTTATGTTGTCATTTTCTTACCCTGGCAGTACGACTATGTATAAGGTACTCTGAGACTGCTAGAAAAGCATCTTTGCTTTTAACTATTTCCCCATGAAAGTATGTACTATTTATCTCTGATATTGTGTGTTGATCATTGAACAACTTAATAATTTTAAGTAATGACTCTGGATAAAGATGACAAAGCAGAGAACATAATCTTGGTGAAGGCATCGCAACGGAGATGGGACGGTGTTAATCTTCAATCAGTATTACATATTAGTGATCTTGAATGCATGTTTTTCATAGTTTACTATGTGTGCATGATTGGGAGTAGGTGCTTCTTGGAAAATAATATTGATTGTCTTATCATTTCATTTTCTCATTATATATTTTTTGTATTGGTCAAGACGTGCATTGCACGTGCAAGCTTACTAGTTACACTCCAAGTTGACGGCTGAGTGACCGAACGGAAATCTCCATGAGACTAGTCACAGTGGGGAATAACTTAGAGTAGTCACAGTGTGTATTAACAGTTATACATCACTTTATTTATTAGCCTATAGACTCATCTTTTTTGATATATGTGATGTTACAGTAACTAGCTATGTTACTACATGCCTCTCTTTCTTCATTAATTACATGTCACATCATTTATTTTGACTAGATAAGTGTAATGTTACTACTTATATTACTTCCATTATGAATAGTATCAGCCCACGTCTTAGTAGGAAATCTCGGGCGGACGGACACGTCTTGGCGAGTGGATGGATGGGTCGGATTAGATTAGGATTAGGAGGGGCGAGGACGGTGACAGGCATTACCGACGTGACGTGACCACCAAGGGATTTCGACCATTTTATTTACCATCACCAAGAAGAATACAGCGGTGGTGGTGCCAGTTGTTACCGCGTCCTTTTTTCACCTGGTGCGTGATATGGTTAAACTCGTGGAAGCTTCGGCAGGTCGCCCGCCTAATGGTAATGGAGAAGCTTCGCCTGCTCAGCCATCGCCGTCGATCAATGGCAATGGGCAAAAATGCTAGACATATAAAGATTTACAAGTTTTTATAAGCTTTTTTCATCTAACAACCAATCACAAACCTCTTCCTTACTGATTTTCAGGAGGATGGGCCGTCCCGCTCACTTATTAACCAATAAAAACTAACCCATCTATAAAAGTCTGTAAACTGTTTATATGTGTAGCATTGCCAGACAATGGGTACCCGCGACAAGCTCGTGCGTGATTGCGTGATTCCCGGCCGGCAGAGACGAGATAAGGCCATGCGGAACTGTCAAGGGAGTGGGTATACGTGCAGATTCAACCAAGCGTATCCACGTTATATATGCTCTGGATTTATAGATGTGCACCGCATCTCTGTCAACAGAGTAGCACGCCGGTAATCCATCGCCATCTTTTTCTCTTGGCGCGGGCCTAGCAAAAGAAAATTTAATCCTACTAGGGAGCACAGGCCATGCATGCATGACCATGAACTCGCGGTAAAGAAAGCAATTTTAGGAAGTGGACTTGGCTTGCTTTTCGTTTAAAAGGGCCTAGGCCCGGCGTTGAATTATTAAGAGTGAATTTCACTATTTTACGCTGTAGTTGTAACTCTTTCTTTTTTGAATTGAGGAACATGTCCCCGATTTCATTCCATCAAATGAAAGGAGACCCATAAACAGAGTCTTCTGAAACAAAGATGTTTTCGAGGGAACCTAGATGCCCAAGTACAAAGACAAAGACAAAGACATGCTTCATGCATCAACCAACTCGCAAAGAGAGGGACACCACACCACGCAGGGGCCCTGCAGTTTGCCACAAAACTACAGGAAAATGTCTCCCAGCAGCGTGTCCTTTACTAACTCGGGAACTCTAAAACAGATGCAACAAGAGCTAAAAATTAACCGGCCCCAAGTCTTTTCGTCGTCGGCGCCCAGCCTCTATTCTTGTTGAAGAAACCATCCGCCACCTCAGTTAGGATCGCCGCCACGCCCCACATCCCACGCCCCACATCATCTGTTGCTTTCCTCTTCTCTGTAGTTGTGCATTTGTGACACTAATTATCCCATCCAGTGAAGATTCGTCTAGAATACCACTTTTGGAAGCTTACAAGACATTAAACAATCCAGCAAACATAAGAAAGAAAAACAAGGGACGCGGCTTGATCATCGAGGTACACATCCACCGTCATAGGAATCCAACGAAACGTCGGATGAATACAACTATGAAGCGATCAAAACGCATGAGGGAGCACGTGCCATCGTCTACCCCAGGATGGACGAAATATGACACACTAACTTTCGTCTTTGCGCCGAAGAGGACCCACCTGCCCTCTCGCCCTGGCTCGAAGGACACAACACCGTCGACCGAGAGAGTCGCTCACCCTAGAGCAGAAGCGGCCGACACAATCCCCATGGGGCGGAAACCAAGCAGGCGACTGCATTGTACCGGGAAAGGGGTGCTTAAATTTGCGTTTCGCTTACGTGCGTGTTGACTCCTAGTTGCGTTGCGTGCGTGCCAACGGTTGTACTATGATAGATTAGATGGCAGGTGCAGCCCGGCGACCAAATAGTACTCGCGTGTTCTTGTTAGGAATGCTTTATTGATGATGATGAAGAATGCTTTATTACATGTTTAGGGAGGTGCTTAGAAAAATAAATCGGATTTTTCTGAAGCATAAGTGTCTATTTTTATAGAAGAGACGCTTAGTTAAGCGTTTATCTGTACAAATAAACACCGATGCTTAAAGAAAAACCTGGTTTATTTCTTCAAGCACCTCTCCTAGGCATATTGCATTGTGCATATTGCATTGTACTAGGCCTTAACATATGCCATTAATCAGTTCAGTTGGCATCCATCCATCCATCCATCCATCCATCACTATCCGCAACCGCAGGTCTGATTGATTGATGATCATGCAACTTGTCCCAGAGGAGCTTCACGTACGAATGGATTGCACACTAGTTAATGCGGGTTTTCTCCCCTACCTGGACGACACAATCGTTATCTTGGCCGGTCTTTGAGTACGTGCATGGAAGGTTTTTTTTTTTTGCCATGAATATGAGGAGTGATTTTTATTGCTTCAATAACTATTCGATTACCCATCGCCAAAAGAAAAACTATGCGATTACAATCTGCCCTAAGGAATATAATGAGGAAAGATGGGCATTCCTCGAGCCAGCAATCTGAAACCAACAAGGAACGAGCCTGCTTAGCACATAGATCAACTGCACTATTCCCTCCCTAGGAACATGCTTAATTGAAAAGGAACTAAAAAAATAACGATTTCTCCTGAGTGTCATCTATGATAGGCGCAACAATTGATCGAGATGCTCGAGCTTTGCGTGTTCACCGGGGATTTCTGTAGGTGCATGCTCGTGTTGGTGTAGCGTACGCTACGTACGTATGGCTGGTTTCGGAAAGAAACGTCGGCACCCGATCGATGGACGACCGACCTCAATTTCTGGGCTAGCTTGTCCGGTCGAGCCATGCAACCGCGTCGCTGCAAGTTGACACGATGCATTGCCATTCGGGTTCCTGAACCACGAAGCAAGAACCACGAACCATTTGTCTTCTTGATACTGCGCCCTGTCATCTTCAATTGGCCTACCGTGGTGCCTGCAGCTGGCAGAACGTATACTCCTCCCTCTTTATTTACTTCCCGTATTAGTCAAACGTTATAAAGTTTGATTAAGTTCATTATGGAAAACAATCTAAACTTTCGCAATTACAAATATATATAGTAAGAATATATATTGAACGATGGTTCTAATTGTATTGATTTGGTATTACGGAAGTTCATTTTTTGTGTGTAAATGTGGTCAAAATTTACAAAGTTTTACTTGAGACG
Organism: Triticum urartu; assembly: GCF_003073215.2. Lineage (NCBI taxonomy): Eukaryota > Viridiplantae > Streptophyta > Magnoliopsida > Poales > Poaceae > Triticum > Triticum urartu. The sequence goes on from NC_053026.1 coordinate 628,962,118, forward strand.
ATGCTAATATATGAAGTAAATAAAAGCGGAGGGAGTGCATTCCTCGACGTCCCTTTCTCCCTCCACGTCGACTCGATGTGAGTAGTACTAGCCCGACCGTTTCCTTGGCGTCTGCATGAGGGCATGGTCAACGCTACAAGTTGGACTGCTGACCTAGCCTCCACGTAGGTTCGGATGGTCCAGGGACCGCTTAATATGCTGTTTGCAAAGGAAAACGGATGCTTGCAAAGGAGACTGCCTCCTTTCTCTCTTGCAGAAAAGCAAGGAAGAAGGAAATGCAAGAGAGAGCAAGGCAAAAGAAAAAACAAGATGAGCAACACGCCGTGAGCTCTAGCCCGTTGGATTGGCTGTGATTCAGTAAAGTAAGAGAGAATCAGTCCGGGGGCCCCGTATGGTCGCATTCTCCGTCACCCCGTATGGCGTATCAATCCGGGCATCGCAACTGAATCGCGGTGGACGTCGGTGGATCGTCTCCGGATGGACCCATCATCGATCTGACGTCCACCGACATCGTTCGGGTTCCGGTCTCCGACGAGGAAGAGTAGGGCATGGGAGACGGCGAGGCCTTGAGTCCCGTGAGCCAGCTCGTATCCCATGCCCTATCCTACCTTGCCGGCGACCGGCCCAACAATCCGAGGAGCGCAGCTGGCCGCCAGACATGGCCAGGGCGGACCCGAGCGAGCGGGGAGCGGAACCGGACGAGCTCCACGTAGATTAGGTTTCATGTTGCATGTAATAATATTTTTTTTAGAACAAAGGCTCGCGAAGAGCCCGGCTTTGAATTAACAAAGCCATCAACCGGCCAGGAAATACAAACACACACAAACCCCACGACCAAACGATACAAGGGGACACTCTAGGAGGCTTACAACTCAACGGGTCGCACAAGCTCAAAAAGAATACAAGAAAACAAAGCTCGAAGCTTGTCCTAGCCGAAGACTACAGCCAAACAGCCATCTAGGGGTGAGGCACACACGAGCACGACGAGGACCTGCTTGCAACAGAGTGTGGCAAGTGAGCCCGACCAACGCCCAAGTAGAAAGACATCACACATCCGCCGTCTCTCTCGCCGCAGAGGGACCCTTCCCTCTCGCCATGGCTCGCAAGGCGCCATACCCGGCGGACTTGAGAGATGCTCACCCTAGAGCAGGGGACGTGCCAGCTTCGGGACCTGGAGCAGTCGCAGCACACCACCACTTGAACATTCGAGCACTCCGCAACTGCCGCATCGCCACAACCTAGAACGCCGGAGAGCTGCAGGAAAACCACCAAGTGCAGCTACTGAAGAAAGGCAGCAGAGGTATCAAGTAAACCGGCAGGCCAACGAGGAGAATCTCGTGACACCGCCGTCACCGGACCACCCAAGCTCCGACCTTGAACCCCTCACCTGAGCGCAACCCTCCCCAGGCGGCGCCCCCAAGGAAGACACGACGCACAGCGCGCCGTCGCCGCCCAATCCAAGCCGGATTTTGGGCTTTCACCCGGGAGGAGGAACAGGAGTGGAAAGAGGAAGGACCTCTACAGCACCTCCAAGGAGGAGACGGCGTCGGGGACGTCGATGCTGCCAGGCCGGCCAAGCCGGCCAACGGTTTCCCGCGGCCCAAAACCAGACCACCGAACACCCACCCACATCATACCGGCGCTCGGGAGGAGGCTGGCGAGAAGCGGCGGGGGCGAGGGAGACAGGGGAAAGGAGCCACCCTCAGATCTGACGAGGAGGGGAAGCCCTCCGCGCCACCGCCGCCACCCGCCGTTGTCTCACCACCCGCGTGGTCGAGGCCGCCGGCCAGAGCACCCCGCGAACGACGCCGGCCGAAAGGCGCCGCCGCCTCGCCAAGAAGGGCCGCCGCCCCAGATCCAAGGTCCTCCTTGAGGAAAGGAGCGGCCGAGGCCTCGCCGCCACCATCACGGGCGGCCGCGCGAGAGGATCCGGCGGTTTTCTCAGGTGACGGCGAGGGAGGGAGGGTGAGGGAGCGGCGGCGCGACGGGGAAACCCTAGTCACCGCCCGAGTCGCCCCGCGGGGAGGGGGAGGAGGACCACCTCACACTGCTATCCCTTTGCATGTAATAATATGGAGTTGAGGTTTCTAATTTGAGATATCCGGATGTGAAATACGTTTTTTAAGGGTTGACCAGTCATTGTCCGCGGACATTTGAAGAGTCGGATTTGACAAGTCCGGCTATATATGCTCTAAAATTCGCCTCAAAACGTGGTGAGGTGAAGTAGCGCATGCACCCACTTTTTCTTCTCCTCGTCCCGCGTCATCCTTTCAAAACAGGGGAGGGGATGCCATCTTGACCTGCAAGGATTCAAAAATGGAGAAGCTCCCAACGTTCACTGACTGGCTGACTGCGGGGTGTGTGTGTGCGCACGTCCCTGCGGCTGCGGTGGCAGATTGATAGGGACTGGCATGCATGGATTGGGATGTGATGAGGCGATGAGCTTCCAAGGTTTTGCAAAGCCGTGGTAATTAATTAATTAATTAAGCTCCAAGTTGACCACTGTCCACTGATCAAGATCTCCGTGGCAATCACCTTCATCCGAGTGGGAATCCCGGACGGACGGACACATCTTCTTCACGAGTGGAGGATCGTATCGTGGTCAGTGAGCATTATCGACGTGAGGACCAAGGGATTTCGAGTTTTCGACCACGAAGCTGTGTGTGGTGGTGGTGCGAGTTAGGCCAACTCCACCGCACGACCCTAAATCTATACCTATTTTGTCCGGATTTTGTTTGTATGGGGTAGAAATAGAGAGAACAAACGCCGGACAGAGGCCGCATAAACTCGCTGCGCCCAACGCTGCTATCCTAAATCTATACCCATTTTGTCCGGATTTTGTCCGTATGGTGGGCCAGGTACGGAAAATGAGAGAGTGACAGGTGGGGTCGAGGCGGACACAGAAGGACGACGAGGACGCGAAGACGTCCGCTTTCTGTCCGCTTTGGTCCCAAATCGAGAGCAACTTTGGTCTGAAAATGGGGCAAAAGCGGATACAGACCGGACGAAACGTCTGTATGCTCCCATGCGTTGGGTCGTTCGGTTTGTCTGTTTTACCCTAAACGAATACAAACGGACAATTTGAGATAGAAATGGGTCACACGGTGGAGTTGGCCTTACCGAGTCCCTTTCACCGGGTGCGGTTGTTGGTTAATTTTTTCTGCTGGTTATTTTTTTATTTTATTTTTCAGACCTTATTTTTTGTACTATACTTTTTAAAAATCAATAAAAATACGCAGCAGAGTCCTGCTGTTTCCCTAAAAAAAATATTCTTTCTGCTGTCATCCACGTCTCTTCTCCATGGACGTGCTCATTTTCTGACAAACAAAAATATCGATCCGCTATCTCTTCATGTACATATATTTCTACTATTCATCATGGCGTAAAGAAAAAACCTTGGCAGCTTGGGCCGTTCGCCGGCCTGCCTGCCTAACGTATCTGCCATGCCCTATTTGTAAGCTTCAGTAGATTATCCCTAGCTAGCTACTAGTATATGGCAGCTTGCGTTAGGTGAGCACCTAATCATGGTTGCATACGTAGGTATATGTACGATTCCAAATCCGGGGTTCAGCGACCGAATCCAAACGGGACGTGACCGTTTGTAATGTTGCTGGATGGGAGAATTTTCAGCCCGGCAGGCTGCGCATGCATGCATGCAGCCTCGTCGATCTCCGGCCAAAGCAACTGACTAGTTTAACCAGGCGCCCGGAGGGGCTTTGCATGCTCTGTCAGTGTCATCGCCGTCCGCCGGTGGATACCCGCGCGCGACGGCGTCGTGCGTGCGTGATTCCCGGCAACGGCGACGGACGGGAGGAGCTGTGCGGGTGCAACGCACCGAATAGTAGCAATTTTGTTCGTCTCCGTGAAACAAGCGTGCCGTACTGCACCTCGGTAATCCTTCATCGTTATCTCTTGGCGTGATCATGTCATTTACTTTCTGTAGCGTCAAAAACGCTCTTATATTATGAAATGGAAAGAGTAATTATTATAATAATCCTATAACTTAGCTAGCTCCGGGGACACAGGCCTGATCGAGGACTCGCAGTGACGACACACACTCAGCACTGCTCTTCCTGTACAACTACGGTTGGCATGAAGTGGATGGTAGTGATCGATATATTGTTAACGAGAGTTAATCAAGAGGGAGATTCAACCCGTTGCTGCGGGTTCTTACTGCTGAGGGAAGTGGAGGTCATTCACTTGCTTGCAGGCCCGTCAAAGGCTACCGTACTGTACTGTACCAGCAGTGGGAGTGGCAGGAGTGCTTAATTTGATTATATTTTAGTTACGTGCGTGTTGACTCCTCGTTGCGTGCCGCCAGTTGTGCAAGGATAAGATGGAGCCGCACCGTGACCAAATATTAGTAGTACTCGCATGTTCTGGTTCGGAATGCTTTATTCTTTACTGCTACTTCCTCTGTAAATAAATATAATTGTGAACTAAACACTCTTGTATTTGTTTTATCGGAGTGTGGAGTTTGGGAGGGTTTCTAGCTTTGGGCTGGCCGCCTGTGGATTTAAGTTTACATCATAGGAAAACATAAAGTTTTTTTTCCCATAGGGTTGGGGTACAAATTATTCATCAAAAAAGTTTTATAGGATTCAATCATACGAATCAAACACCAACGTAGAGAAAAATAATCCTAAAGAATCAAATCCTTACAAAAAAAACTCAAATATATACAAAGCGTGGGGATGGATAGTTGCGACAGTGATGATACACCAATGTTGGATTCATGAATTAATTGTCGAATATATATTCCCGTCGCGTTCCAGACCGGACAGACGCCTGCACGACCGACGCGACGCAAACGGCCGCTCAGAGCCCTGTTCTGTTCTGTAGCTGCAGTATGGCCGCACACGGTCACTGCCAGCCCGTGTCTTGGTCGCGAGACGATGGCACACAGAGTAGGTACCTGGATCCTTTTTTGTTCTGCTGTTTCCTTGTCGATGACGGGCACGACGGTAACACTGGGTGACGCACCGATGATGCAGTGCTTAGCATGTACTGGTACGGCCATGTGCAGGAAGCAACCCTTCATCTGTGCCGTGCCGTGCACCTCGATCTCGTCTCGTTTGGAAGATGGGGATGCATGCAAATGCTGTACTGTGCTCTGCACTGCACTGTACTGGTTCCTTGTGAAAAAACAAGGGTGAATCTGATTGTTTATTTACGATGGAAAAGAAAAGAAAACAACAAAAAGGTTTCCTCGAGACGTGGCGAGGTGAACGAACGGTCGTAGGTCGCGCATGCATGCAGTGTAGTGGAGTGTACGTAGCCAGCTCAACAGTGCATGCATAGCCCTCTTCTTCCCCTCGTCGTGCGTCGTCGCCCTCTTCAAACATCTTGGCCCGGATAAGGCCAACTTCATCGCATGACCCTATTTTATCCGGTCCCGTTTGTTTGGAACAAAATGGACAAACGAGACGGCCCAGTGCACGACGGCCCGGGATCCATCTGATTCGTTTTGTGTCCGTGCCGACCCATTTTGAGTGTAAACTTGCGCTGGATTTGGGTCGCGGCGGACAGCGAACGAACGCTTCGAACGTCCGCATCGGGGCCGCGGCCACCTACCTCCCACCCGCCAACATAAATGTGCACGGGCGGGTGGCCCCACCTGTCATCCACATGGCGAAGGGTCGCCGTCCTTCTTAAATGGAAAGCCGTGGACCGGTCATCGTCCACAGTTCCCACTCCGGCCCCTCTCTGCCCCCTCGAAACCCGACACCCTCGAAACCCTAGCCGCTCCCCGTCGTAGATCTCGCCGGCCGGCCGCAACCATGGGCCTTTGGAAGCACGACCGCGAGGCCGGCTCCTCCTCGGGATGCCGTCACGGCTCTGTCAAGAAGGAGGAGCCCACATCACCGCCACGCTCTTCCATTCGAGCCACCGCGCCTGCCCCTTCACTATCGCTCCTAGGGCCGCCGGCGAGCGCGACCGGCGGTACCTGGCCGTGGATGTGTGCTGGCGGTACTGGGAGACGAGGACGCCGGTCCCGTGGAGCGACGTGCACCTCCCCAACAATTGGCACCTCTCTGCGGACCGGGTCCCCATCCCGCCGGTGCCAGCGAGCGACCGTGCCCGGCGCGATGAGATCGAGCGCCGCCGTCGCCTCCGCCCTGACAACGTATTCGACGACGAGAGGTACGCCCCCGACTCCGTCCTTTAGGACACTTGGCTCCAGGACGAGCACGACGTGCGGTGCGCGTCCTACTTCGCCGGCACGGTGTCGGGGCAGCGGTGGCCACGTCGGGAGGTGCGCGGGCTGACGCCCACGCCGTCGCCTTCCCCATCTCCGTCGCCACCTCCACCTCCTCGCATGACAGCGGAGGAGGAGGCCCGGCTCATGGCGCGTGTCATAAAGGACTCCATGCACACACACGATGAGCGCCAATGGCCGGGCTTCGAGGAGACGATGGCCCTGTCTGCGGCCGGCGACGCCGCCATCCCCGAGCTGCAGATGCTGCCGAAGGAGAAGGTGACGGAGGAGCCGCCGGTGGCCGCCTTCCACCCGGACCTGGTTGGCCAGGGGTGGAGCTGGTCCTGCACAGCGGAGCAGATGGCGGCCGCCGTGGGGGTAACTGGTGCCCCACGCCGCCGCGGTCGTCGGAGCGCGACGCCTCGCCTCGGGAGGAGGTGGTGCAGGCACCGACCACCTTCCAGCCCGCCGCCCCCGTGCACTATGGACCGCCGGCCCATCTCTGGACGCCGCCGGACTACGTCGACCTCTACAGTTTATTCCTTTATATATGTTTTAAGTTTTTTTAAGTGCGTTTATTTAACTTTTTAGGCATTTTATTTAAGTTTTTCGTTTTTTTAATCACGTTCACTCCGGACATGATTTGGGGTGTGGCCGTGCGCTGGGCGCACCCATGACCCAATGGACAAACACGAACATGGGCGAACGCATCACCGCCCTAAAGGGACAAAATCCGGCCAAACCGGACGTCCGTTTGAGGTCGCGCGGTGAAGTTGGCCTAAGATTCAGAAATGGAGAAGCTCTGGTTGGCCGGCCCTCCCAACGTTCACTGATTGACTCGACTGCGGTGTGTGCGGGATGAAAGGTGGTGGTAACGCGTCCTCGTGGTGGCCGATAGATAGATAGATAGATAGATAGATAGATAGGGACTAGCATCGCATCGCATGGACATGGATGAAGGGGATGTGATGGTGGTGTCCAAGGTGTTTCCCCCCTTCGATTGGAGAAGGCGGGGGTAATTAATCAATTAATTACGCTCCAAATTGACCGCCGAAATCTCCATGACTGCGGCAACCACGTTCGATCGACTGGGTGGGAAATCCTACTATCCCAGACGCACGGACACATGTTCGCCATCATATTAGGAGAGCGCGAGGAAGGTGACATGCATTACCGACGTGCCGACCAAGGGATTTCGACCATTTCCTTTTATTTACCACCGCACCACCACCAAGAAGAACAGGTGTAAAAGCATGTTCAATAGCATGTGTATATTTGGATGTTTATATATTTATATAGACAATAGTCTAAAAAGATTTTCTCATATACACGTTCAGTTTTGCATCAGAACGTCTATATATAAGAACCATGACATCTGAGCCGTCGCTGGGGAAAAAAAGAAATCATGACTACAGCTGAGTTTAGATAACGCCTTCACATTATTCAGGCGTGGACATTATCGAGATCGATTTAAAGGATGTGTATATTTGAACGACCATATAGATAAGCTGTTGGATGTTTATTTTGGGCTCACGTTATAGAAAACGAGTATAGACATGCATATAAACAAGCTATTGAAGAAGTGCAGCGGTGGTGCTGCGAGTTACCGAGTCCTTTTTACCTGGTGCTGGTGCTGGGTGCTGGGTGCTGGTGTGGTCGGTGGTTAATCGCATCGCATGCACTTCCTCGTTGAAAAATGGGAATTCTGGTGTCAGCCGTGTCTGTGTTCTCAATTGATGTCCTGTGCTGTGCGTGACCTAGTACTAGTTAAGTAAACTCGTGGCAGCTTCGGCAGGTCGCCCGCCTAATCGGAGCAATGCTAGACTTACTTAAGGAATCTACGTATTTTTGCGTAATAGCTAACGTGGACGATTAGGATTGGCTTTTAGGAGAGGATGGGGCCCATCCTTGAAAATTAGGGGATGTTTAGATTAGTTTGGCAAGTTTCGTAAACCTTACGTAGGCTATTTGTAGGTTTAGCATTTTCGGCCTAATCAATATGCCCACTTATTAGCTTCCCTAGCTCGTCGATCTCCTGGCCGGTGGGGTCAAAGCAAGTGAACAAACCAGGCACCGGCGCCGGCCTGGAGAAGCTTCGCATGCTCGGCCGTCAACGAGCTCGTGCGTGATTCCGTGATTCCCGGCAGAGACTGTCGTGAGAAATTGTCAAGGGAGTGAGTATGAGTATGCGGGCAGATTCAACCAAGCGTATCCATGTTATATATGCTCTGGATATGTAGATGGGCATCTCCGTTTGGTTTGTCAGACAGAGTACGCCGGTAATCCATCATATCATCATCTTTTCTTTCTCTTGGCGCCGGCCTGACTTATTTTATTTATATAATATAATCCTATAGGGTTCCTGAATTTGCCGGTGAAGCGTTGTTTCCCGATGGTGTCCGAACAGCATTTTCGTACCGCTGGCTTAGACTAGCCATTGTGAAGAGTAACTTATAACATCTACAACCAAGTATCTCAAACCCGTATCAAACGTCCGGGCGAACGGTTCAGTCAGTAATTAGTTGCAAAAAATCGACGTAGACTGGCTCCTTAAACGAACCTTAAACGTCTGAACTAATCGGCAGCCCTCATATCTAGCCCAAATCCAAATCTGGAAGAACATGGGTCGCCCAGATTTCACTTGTTTATATCACTCCTTCCAAGAAACATAGATTCCCGTTCGCGATGGCGTGAGCATTCCATGTAGCTGCTCCTCGATAAAGATCAGACAAGCTTTTTGGTTCTTTGTTCCAGTTTTCTAACACTCTGACCAAGAGAGGAGTAAGAAACCTGACAGATTTTCTCTTTTTTGCTGTCAAGGTTACAACTGATTGAACAAGGACTCAAAGAACAAAAAATAGGCAATCAAAAACATACCGTGGTGAGTCCTGTGCGCCCCTTTACCAGCACCCGCATCCATCTTTTTTTCTTTTTACAAAACTGATTCCCCTTCCTCTGCTCTATGGAGAAGTCTGAAACTCTGAATTTTGCTACAGCAGGTTCACTTTTTCCCTCTCCATTGTTGGTTGATTCAAGGGGATAGATCTAGGGGTTCTGGGGTTTGCTGGCGGCGGAGTTATGGGGTGGGGAGTTGTGGATGCCAGGGGGAAGAACAGAGGATGGGGGAGAAGGGCGCAAACAGCTGGGGGCGTTGGATTCTTTTTCCGTGGGGGCACGACGGCACGTGACCTCAGGTGCCCTGGAGGCAAACCATCAACACACCTTTTTTTTTTGAGCGGAAGAAAACCATCAACACACCTGGAACAACCAACCGGGATAACAACTTGGGCCTCCAGGCTTCTTCAAGTCAAAAAAAGGAAACGGGCCGACAAAACAACAAAACGGGCTTCCGCCACACATATAGAGAAAAGAAAACGGGCTGAGACAACTACACAATGACATCATCTGACATCAGGTGATTGCACCTCAAAAAAAAAAACATCAGGGGATTGAGACCATACTATAACTCAGCTAGGCGCTCCCTATGATTTATTGTGAAGGCGAAAGGCGCCAAAGTTTGCCTCAAAAGTCAAAACGTAGCGCATGCAGTGGAGTCTGGCTAGCTAGCTAAAACAGCGAGGAGTGCATCATCCCATTTTCCTTCCTTTCATCGTGCGTCTCCTTGTCAAACAGGGGATATGCCATTGCTCTCTTGATGTCTATCTTGATTCTTCAAAAGTCCCAACGTTCACTGACGGGCTGCAGTGCGTGCGTGACCAAAGGCAGGCAGCGCGTGCGTCCTTGCGGTGGCAGATTGATAGCAGGGACTAGTAGGGACGGGATGGGACGATGATAAGGATGTGATGAGACGATGAGCTCCAAGGTCAAAGTCTTCCCCTTTTCAAGAGCGCGGTAATTAGTTGCGCTCCAAGTCGACCACCTGTCAAGAAGTCCGTGGCATGGCAACCGATGATCACCGTCAATTGAGTGGGAAATCCCGGCCGGACGGACACATCTTCTTCACCGAGTGGCAGCCGAGGCCCGACGTGACATACGACCAGGGATTTCGACTAGTATTTACTTTACCACCATCACCAAAGGACGTACTCCCTCTGTTTTTATTTAGTTCGCGTATTAGCTTTGGTCAAAGTCAAGCTTTATAAATTTTGATCAATTTTATAAATAAAAATATTAACATATACGATAACAAACCAACATCATTAGATTTATTATTGAATGTACTTTCACATTGTATAAATTTGTTATGGTAAATGTTTATATCATTTTTTATAAACTTGGTCAAACTTTACGAAGTTTGACTTCAGTCAACTCTAATATGCGGAGTAAATAAAAACGGAGAGAGTAATAAAATACAGATATACGGCTGTGGTGGTGGTGCGAGTTATCAAGTCTTTTTCACCAGGTGCTGCTGCTGCTAGTGCGCTTGGTGGTTCATTCTACTGTCATCCGCGTCTGTTTTTCATTCGACGTACTTAGTTACTACTCTCTCCGTAAACAAATATAAGAGCGTTTAGATTACTATTTTAGTAATGTAAACACTCTTATATGTGAAAGTAGGTTAAGCGCATACCTAGCGGAGACGCATTACATGTTGATATATAGGGCCGAAGCCTGGTAGTTACAGAGAAGAGAAGATTTGCATGACGGCGTGGATTGATCTCCAAGGCTCAATCTCGACAACCTAACTAACAGCCTATACAATCTATCATGCGGTTTATACACCACCGCATGTTTACATGTTTAACACTCTTCCTCAATCACAACTAGCCAAGTTGAGATTGTGTCTAAAGCATTCAAGTTGTCGCAAAGAAAGAGGCTTGGTAAAACCGTCTGCAACTTGATCACCAGTAGGTATAAACCTAATATTTAGCAGCTTGTTGGCTACCCTCTCTCGAACAAAGTGATAGTCAATCTCGATATGCTTGGTCCTTGCATGAAAGATAGGATTAGCTGACAAGTACGTAGCACCAAGATTATCACACCAAAATTATGCTGCCTGAGGATGCTGAATACCCAGTTCAGTAAGCATATTTTGTACCCAGATAACTTCTGCAGTAGCATTTGCTAGGGCTTTATATTCTGCTTCTGTGCTGGATCTAGACACAGTAGCTTTCTTGCGAGCACTCCATGAGATTAAGTTACTACCCAGAAAAACTACAAATCCTCATGTTGATCTCCTATCATCAGGACATCCTGTCTAGTCTGCATCTGAAAAAGCACTTACAAGCATGGAGTCTGACTTCCCAAGTTTTGGTCCATGACTGCGTGTTGCTTGGAGATATCTAAGTATTCTTTATACCGCTGTAAAGTGCACACTAGTAGGAGCATGCAAGAACTGACAAACTTTGTTAACAGAGTATGAAACATCGGGCCTACTCAGTGTCAAATACTACAAAGCCCCTACAATGCTTCTGTACTCGGTGGAGTCCTTGATGACCCACAAGTATAGGGGATCTATCGCAGTCCTTTCGATAAGTAAGAGTGTCGAACCCAACGAGGAGCAGAAGGAAATGATAAGCGGTTTTCAGCAAGGTATTCTCTGCAAGCACTGAAATTATAGGTAACAAATAGTTTTGTGATAAGATAATTGGTAACGAGCAACAAGTAACAAAAGTAAATAAAGTGCAGCAAGGTGGCCCAATCCTTTTTGTAGCAAAGGACAAGCCTGGACAAACTCTTATATGATGTAAAGCGCTCCCGAAGACACATGGGAATTATCGTCAAGCTAGGTTTCATCACGATCATATGATTCACGTTCGGTACTTTGATAATTTGGTATGTGGGTGGACCGGTGCTTGGGTACTGTCCTTACTTGGACAAGCATCCCACTTATGATTAACCTCTATTGCAAGAATCCACAACTACAACAAAAGTATTAAGGTAAACCTAACCATAGCATGAAACATATGGATCCAAATCAGCCCCTTACGAAGCAACGCATAAACTAGGGTTTAAGTTTCTGTCACTCTAGCAACCCATCATCTACTTATTACTTCCCAATGCCTTCCTCTAGGCCCAAATAATGGTGAAGTGTCATGTAGTCGACATTCACATAACACCACTAGAGGAGAGACAACATACATCTCATCAAAATATCGAACGAATACCAAATTCACATGACTACTAATAGCAAGACTTCTCCTATGTCCTCAGGAACAAACGTAACTACTCACAAAACATATTCATGTTCATAATCAGAGGGGTAGTAATGTGCATGTAGGATCTGAACATATGATCTTCCACCAAATAAACCACCTAGCATCAACTACAAAGAGTAATCAACACTACTAGCAGCCCACAGGTACCAATCCCGGACTTAGAGACAAGAATTGGATACTAGAGATGAACTAGGGTTTGAGAGGAGATGGTGCTGGTGAAGATGTTGATGGAGATTGACCCCCTCCCGATGAGAGGATCGTTGGTGATGACGTTGGCGATGATTTCCCCCTCCTAGAGGGAAGTTTCCCTGGCAGAACAGCTCCGCCGGAGCCCTAGACTGGTTCCGCCTCGTGGCGGCGGAGTCTCGTTCGGAAAGATGGCTTATGATTTTTCCTCATCGAAAGACTCCATATAGCAGAAGATGGGCATCAGAGGGCCACCAGGGGACCCATGAGGTAGGGGGCGCGCCCAGGGGGTAGGGTGCGACCCCACCCTCGTGGGCAGGGTGTGGACCCCCTCTGGAACTTCTTGCACTCATTATTTATTATATATTCTGAAAATTACTTTTGTGAAGTTTCAGGACTTTTGGAGCTGTGCAGAATAGGTCTCTAATATTTGCTCCTTTTCCAGTCCAGAATCCCAGCTACCGGCATTCTCCCTCTTTATGTAAACCTTGTAAAATAAGAGAGAATAGGCATAAGTATTGTGACATAATGTGTAATAACAGCCCATAATGCAATAAATATCGATATAAAAGCATGATGCAAAATGGACGTATCAGTCCTCTGCGCCAAGCACCTCTCCATCATGAAGAGACAATTTTTCAGAGGTAGATATAGGTGTAGACGATGGCTTACATCCTTTCATGCCTACCCTCTGAAGTATATCCTGAATATATTTTTCCCGTGACAACAAAATTCCATTTGGTACACTTTTTACCTCAATCCCAAGGAAATAGTGAAGGTTGCCTAAATCCTTGAGTGCAAAGTCCATGCGCAGAACCTTGAGAAGAGCTTCAACTACTGTGGATGATGAACTTGTGACAACAATATCATCAACATAGATAAGTATAAAAATAGTGATGCCATTGTGATGATAAAAGAACAATGAGGTGTCCCCCCTTGAAGGAACAAAGCCAAGAGATTGTAACTTTGAGGATAGCCGAGAGTACCAAGCTCTAGGTGCTTGCTTTAGCCCATACAAAGCCTTGTCAAGTTTGCAAACATGCTACCTTAACCGCGGATGTTCATACCCAGGAGGTTGCTTCATAAAGACTTCCTCTTCCAGAACACCATGCAAGAACGCGTTCTTTACATCTAGTTGTCGCATACACCAATTTTGAGATACTGCAACTGAGAGAATTAATCTAATGGCGGCAGCTTTCACTACAGGACTAAAAGTGTCCTCGTAGTCAATTCCATACCTCTGTTTAAATCCCTTGGCAACCAGACACGCCTTATACCTGTCAATACTGCCATCTGACTTTCTTTTTACCTTAAATACCCACTTGCAGTCAATCACATTCCTACCCTTGGCAGGAGGAACCAAGTGCCAGGTTTTGTTTTTCATGGGAGCAGCATATTCTTCGTCCATAGCATCCTTCCACTTTGAGTCATCGAGTGCTTCTCCTAGATTTTTCGGTTCACCTGTAGCACAAAAGGATGCCCAACGAATGCAACCATCCCTATACTTTTTAGGTTGAGAAATACCACTCTGTGACTTGGTGTGTGCTCGCATAGGAGGAGGCTGAGCCATGTGTTGCTGAAGACGATTGGATGAAGAAGACACAGGGGAGGAACCAGCCGCAGAGGATCACCCATGCAACTCTTGTAGCGGATCCGATCCTGCATGCAGCGATCCATCGAGCGCAGGATCCACCTCCTCTCCAGAGGCGCCAGGTGGCAAGTCCTGGCTGGGCTGCAGCGCACCACCGTCCAGCCTTGTCGCGGTGTCAGACCCACGTGCGGGTGTCGCACCTGGCTCCGCCCACTGATGGGCTGAGGGGGGCGATCAGGCCCATGTGGGGACCCGCCTGATTCGCCTGACGCTGGCGTAGATCCCATCGGGGATCTGCCTGTCGAGCCTGCGGCGCGCGATCCCGAGGCGATACTCCCGCCAAGATCAGCGTCGGGATCGCTGCACGGATCATCTGTGCCAGTTTCGTCCGTGTAACCTATTTCCTGCATAAAATCAAAGGAATTTTCGCCTATTCCTTCGCCAGCTTCCTACATGCTTTCAGCAGAGTTTTGTGCATGAGTATTAGACATTGACATGATCATCAGGACCTACTACAACCCGGGGAACAAAGGCTGACAGAGGAAGAAGATGAGATGGAAGAAGGACAAGTTCCTTGCGAAGTTGTCCGCCGGCATTTGGATGAAGTTGTGCAAATGGAAAAACATGCTCGTCAAACACCACATCACGAGACACATAAACCCATCCAGTAGAGACATCTAAGCACTTGTACCCTTTGTGAAGGTTACTGTACCCCAAAAAACACACATTGTTTGGACCGAAATTCAAGTTTGTGTTTGTTGAAGGGACATAGATTTGGCCACACCGCACAACCAAAAATACGAAGGAATGAGTAATTTGGTTTGGTGCCAAAGAGACGCTCAAGTGGTGTTTGGTTGGAGATAACTCTACTAGGAACACGATTTATGAGGTAAACTGCAGTGAGGAAGGCCTCATCCCAAAACTTCAAAGGCATGAAGGCATGAGCAAGAAGGGAGAGGCCAACCTCTACAGTGTGTCTGTGCTTTCTCTCAGCAGAGCCATTCTGCTGATGGGCATGGGGGCAAGAGACATGATGGGTTATACCAATGTGTTCAAAGAATGAGTGAAGTTTGGTATTCACCCCCAATCGGTTTGCATAGCAAGAATTTTGTGATCAAAGAGTCGTTCAACATGTTTTTGAAAGAGATGGAATTTCTCAAACACATCAGACTTATTCTTGAGTAAATAAACCCAGCTAAATTTACTGAAATCATCAATGAAGCTCACATAATATTTTTGCCTGCCTACAGAAATTGGTCCAAGACCCCACACATCTGAAAAAACAAGCTCTAAAGGAGCTTTTGACTCACTAGTAGACCTAGAATAAGGAAGTTGATGGCTCCTGGTCATTTAACATGCATCACAAACTAGATGATGATCTTGTTTATTCGACACTGGAAGACTAAAATCACGCAAAAAAATTTGGACCACCGGTAGCGAAGGATGCCCTAAGCGTTTGTGCCATCATGAAGTGGATGGTTTTGCAACGCCTAGCACTTGACGATGAGGTACACCCTGACGACCGGATACGGGAAATAGGCCATCTCTACTCTTGTTTTGAAGAATGGTGCTCCGAGTGACCCAATCCTTGACAAAGAAAATTTCAGGGTAAATCTCAAGAAAAGCATGATTGTCTTTCATAAGACGATGAGCGGAAAGTAAATTCTGGTCGGCTTGTGGAGCATGAAGAATGTTGGAGCCCCACGGTGGGCACCAACTGTCATGGAATTGTCATGGCAGATGTCCTAGTGTGAGGACTTAGTCGTGAGACCAACGCATCTATGCAGTAGCTTGAAGGGGTTGGTCAGAATCAAGAGACGCAAGGTTTTACCCAGGTTCGGCCCCTCACAGTGGAGGTAAAAGCCTACATCCTGCTTCATTGATATTGATGATCATGATTACAAAGGCGCTCTATCTCGAGAGCTCTTTGAGTGGTCTGTCTAAACCTAACTTGTCTCACCTGTGGAACCTGTCCCTCTTGGGGTGCCCTGCCCCTCCTTATATATGTTGAAGGGGAGGCTTACATGACTAGTCCCATTAGGATTAGGATTACTCTATTACAAGTGGAATCCTAATCTTGCTTCCTTTGTAAGGGAATATTCCTTATGCTTTCCTCTTAAGTCGGCCTACCATAACGTAAGCCAGCCTTCCTTGAACCGCCTACTAGGCCTCTGGGTCTTGTTGCTCCTCTAACCCGCTGGCCGGGTCATCAATGAGTCACCTGGCTTGGCCGGCTCATCAGTGAGTGGAGAGATCCAGGCGGGTCACCAGTGAGTCGCCAAGTCCGGCCGGGTCATACATCCAGCCGGGTCATACTGCGGGGTATATCCCCGACAGGTAGTAAGAACTGAATGACCAATATGTGCAACATCCATACCTTGACCACTCGCCGTGTGGATTTGTTCCATGCCGATGTAACGATCACGAACAACAAGCTTCTCCAGTTGAGTGTTAATCACATAGTGATGTGAACTAGACTACTGAATCTAGTAAACTCTTGGGTGTTAGTCACATGGCGATGTGACCTGTGAGTGTTAATCACATGGCGATGTGAACTAGATTATTGACTCTAGTGCAAGTGGGAGACTGTTGGAAATATGCCCTAGAGGCAATAATAAATTGGTTATTATTATATTTCCTTGTTCATGATAATCGTTTATTATCCATGCTATAATTGTATTGATAGGAAACTCAGATACATGTGTGGATACATAGACAACACCATGTCCCTAGTAAGCCTCTAGTTGACTAGCTCGTTGATCAATAGATGGTTACAGTTTCCTAACCATGGACATTGGATGTCGTTGATAACGGGATCACATCATTAGGAGAATGATGTGATGGACAAGACCTAATCCTAAGCCTAGCACAAAGATCGTATAGTTCGTATGCTAAAGCTTTTCTAATGTCAAGTATCATTTCCTTAGACCATGAGATTGTGCAACTCCCGGATACCGTAGGAGTGCTTTGGGTGTATCAAACGTCACAACGTAACTGGGTGACTATAAAGGTGCATTACAGGTATCTCCGAAAGTGTCTGTTGGGTTGGCACGAATCGAGACTGGGATTTGTCACTCCGTGTAAGCGGAGAGGTATCTCTGGGCCCACTCGGTAGGACATCATCATATGCGCAATGTGACCAAAGAGTTGATCACGGGATGATGTGTTACGGAACGAGTAAAGAGACTTGCCGGTAACGAGATTGAACAAGGTATATGGATACCGACGATCGAATCTCGGGCAAGTAACATACCGATAGACAAAGGGAATTGTATACGGGATTGATTAAGTCCTTGACATCGTGGTTCATCCGATGAGATCATCGTGGAACATGTGGGAGACATCATGGGTATCCAGATCCCGCTGTTGGTTATTGACCGGAGAGTCATCTCGGTCATGTCTGCATGTCTCCCGAACCCGTAGGGTCTACACACTTAAGGTTCGGTGACGCTAGGGTTATAGAGATATTAGTATGCGGTAACCCGAAAGTTGTTCGGAGTCCCGGATGAGATCCCGGACATCACGAGGAGTTCCGGAATGGTCCGGAGGTAAAGAATTATATATAGGAAGTGCTATTTCGGCCATCGGGACAAGTTTCGGGGTCACCGGTATTGTACCGGGACCACCGGAAGGATCCCGGGGGTCCACCAGGTGGGGCCACCTGCCCCGGGGGGCCACATGGGCTTTAGGGGGTGTGCCTTGGCCTATATGGGCCAAGGGCACCAGCCCCAAGAGGCCCATGCGCCAAGAGAGAGAAAAAAAAGAGGAGAGTCCTAAAGGGGGAAGGCACCTCCGAGGTGCCTTGGGGAGGATGGACTCCTCCCCACCCTTGGCCGCACCCTTCCTTGGAGGAAGGGGCAAGGGATGCGCCTCCCCCTCTCCCTTGGCCCTATATATAGTGGGGAAAAAGGAGGAGCAAACCAATCTAAGGCCTGGCGCCTCCCTCTCCCTCCCATGACACATCTCCCTCCTCCCGCAGCGCTTAGCGAAGCCCTGTTGGAATCCCGCTGAATCCCGCTACTTCCACCACGCCGTCGTGCTGCTGGATCTCCATCAACCTCTCCCTCCTCCTGGATCAAGGAGAGACGTCGTCGCTTCCGTACGTGTGTTGAACGCGGAGGTGCCGTCCGTTCGGCGCTAGGATCATCGGTGATTTGGATCACGACGAGTACGACTCCATCAACCCCGTCTCTTGAACGCTTCCGCTTAGCGATCTACAAGGGTATGTAGATGCACTCTCCTTCCCCTCGTTGCTAGATTCTCCATAGATTGATCTTGGTGACCGTAGAAAATTTTGAATTTCTGCTACGTTCCCCAACAGTCCCCAACAGTGGCATCATGAGCTAGGTCTATTGCGTAGATTCTATGCACGAGTAGAACACAAAGTAGTTGTGGGCGTTGATTTTGTTCAATATGCTTGCCGTTACTAGTCTTATCTTGATTCGGCGGCATCGTGGGATGAAGCGGCCTGGACCAACCTTACACGTACTCTTACGTGAGACCGGTTCCACCGACAAACATGCACTAGATGCATAAGGTGGCTGGCGGGTGTCTGTCTCTCCTACTTTAGTCGGATCGGATTCGATGAAAAGGGTCCTTATGAAGGGTAAATAGCAATTGGCATATCACGTTGTGGTCTTTGCGTAGGTAAGAAACGTTCTTGCTAGAAACCCATAGCAGCCACGTAAAACATGCAAACAACAATTAGAGGACGTCTAACTTGTTTTTGCAGGGTATGCTATGTGATGTGATATGGACAAAAGGACGTGATGAATGATATATGTAATGTATGAGATTGATCATGTTCTTGTAATAGATGATCATGGAGCCCCAAGATGGAGATCAAAGGAGCTACATGATATTGGCCATATCATGTCACTATTTGATTGCATATGATGTTTATCATGTTATGCATCTTGTTTACTTAGTACGACGGTAGTAAATAAGATGATCCCTCATTAAAATTTCAAGAAGTGTTCTCCCCTAACTGTGCACCGTTGCTACAGTTCGTCGCTTCGAAGCATCACGTGTTAATCGGGTGTGATAGATCCTTTCGTTCACATACAACGGGTGTAAGCAAGATTTACACATGCAAAAAACACTTAGGGTTAACTTGACGAGCCTAGCATGTGAAGACATGGCCTCGGAACACAGAGACCGAAAGGTCGAGCATGAGTCGTATAGAAGATACGATCAACATGAAGATGTTCACCGACGTTGACTAGTCCGTCTCACGTGTTAATCGGACACGGCCTAGTTCACTCGGATCATGTAATCGCTTAGATGACTAGAGGGATGTCTATCTAAGTGGGAGTTCATAAGATGAACTTAATTATCCTGAACATAGTCAAAAAGGATTTTGCAAATTATGTCGTAGCTCACGCTATAGTTCTACTGTTTAGTTATGTTCCTAGAGAAAAATTAGTTGAAAGTTGATAGTAGCAATTATGCGGACTAGGTCCGTAAACTGAGGATTGTCCTCATTGCTTCTTAGAAGGCTTATGTCCTTAATGCACCGCTCAGTGTGCTGAACCTCGAACGTTGTCTGTGGATGTTGCAAATATCTGACATACACGTTTTGATAACTACGTGATAGTTCAGTTAAATGGTTTAGAATTGAGGCACCTAAGATGTTTTTTGAAATGTCACGAAACATATGAGATGTTTTGAGGGCTGAAATTGGGATTTCAGGCTCGTGCCCACGTCAAGAGGTATAAGACCTCCGACAATTTTCTTAACCTGCAAACTAAGGAGAAAAGCTCAATTGTTGAGCTTGTGCTCAGATTGTCTGAGTACAACAATCGCTTGAATCAAGTGGGAGTTAATCTTCCAGATGAGATAGTGATGTTTCTCCGAAGTCATTACCACCAAGCTGCTTGAGCTTCGTGATGAACTATGATATATCAGGGACATATATGATGATCCTTGAGATATCCGCGATGTTTGACACCGCGAAAGTAGAAATCAAGAAGGAGCATCAATTGTTGATGGTTGGTGAAACCACTAGTTTCAAAGAAGGGCAAGGGCAAGAAGGGATACTTCATGAAACGGCAATTCAGCTGCTGCTCTAGTGAAGAAACCCAAGGTTGAACCCAAACCCGAGACTAAGTGCTTCTGTAATAAGGGGAACAGCCACTGGAGCATAATTACCCTAGATACTTGGTAGATTAGAAGGCTGGCAAGGTCGATAGAAGTATATTGGATATACATTGTGTTGATGTGTACTTTACTAGTACTCCTAGTAGCACCAGGGTATTAGATACCGGTTCGGTTGCTAAGTGTTAGTAACTCGAAATAAAAGCTACGGAATAAACGGGGACTAGCTAAAGGTGAGCTGACGATATGTGTTGGAAGTGTTTCCAGGGTTGATATGATCAAGCATTGCACGCTCCCTCTACCATCGAGATTGGTATTAAAACCTAAATAATTGTTATTTGGTGTTTGCGTTGAGCATAGACGTGATTGGATTATGTCTATCGCAATACGGTTATTCATTTAAGGAGAATAATGGTTACTCTGTTTATTTGAATAATACCTTCAATGGTCTTGCACCTAAAATGAATGGTTTATTGAATCTCGATCGTAGTGATACACATGTTCATGCCAAAAGATAGTAATGATAGTACCACCCACTTGTGGCACTGCCACGTAAGTCATATCGGTATAAAACGCATGAAGAAGCTCCATGTTGATGGATCTTTGGACTCACTCATTTTTGAAAAGTTTGAGACATGCGAACCATGTCTATTGGTGTGTATGCATGAAGAAACTCCATGCAAATGAACCGTTTAGACTCACTTGATTTTGAATCACTTGAGGCATGCAAATCATACCACATGGACAAGATGACTGAAAACCTCGGTTTCAGTAAAATGGAACTAGAAAGCAAATTGTTGGAAGTAATACATTTTGATGTGTGCAGTCCAATGAGTGCTGAGGCAAGTAGTGGATATCGTTATGTTCTTTCTTCACAGATGATTTGAGTAGATGTTGAGTACATTTACCTGATGAATCACGAGTCTGAATTATTGAAAGGTTCAAGTAATTTGAGTGTGAAGTTGAAAGATCGTCGTGACAAGAGGATAAAATATCTATGATATGATCATAGAGATGAATATCTGAATAACGAGTTTGGCACAGAATTAAGACATTGTGGAAATTGTTTCACAACTAATACAGCCTGGAACACCATAGTGTGATGGTGTGTCCGAACATCATAACTGCACCCTATTGGATATGATGCATACCATGATGTCTCTTATCGAATTACCACAATAGTTTATGGGTTACGCATTAGAGACAACCACATTCACTTTAAATAGGGTACCACGTAATTCCGATGAGATGACACCGTATGAACTATGGTTTAGAGAAACCTAAGCTGTCATTTCTTAAAAGTTTGGGGCTGCGACGCTTATGTGAAAAAAAAAATTCAGGCTGATAAGCTCGAACCCAAAGCGGATAAATGCATCTTCATAGGACACCCAAAACAGTTGGGTATACCTCCTGTCTCAGATCCGAAAGCAATAAGGGATTGTTTCTAGAATCGGGTCCTTTCTCGAGGAAAAGTTTCTCTCGAAAGAATTGAGTGGGAGGATGGTGGAGACTTGATGAGGTTATTGAACCGACACTTCAACTAGTGTATAGCAGGGCAAAAGAGTTGTTCCTGTGGCACCTACACCAATTGAAGTGGAAGCTTATGATAGTGATCATGAAACTTCAGATCAAGTCACTACCAAACCTCGTAGGATGACAAGGATGCGTACTGCTTCAGAGTGGTACGTAATCCTGTCTTGGAAGTCATGTTGCTAGACAACAATGAACCTATGAGCTATGGAGAAGCGATGGTGGGCCCGGATTCTGATAAATGGCTCGAGGACATATAATCCGAGAGAGGATCCATACATGAAAACAAAGTGTAGACTTTGGAAGAACTACTTGATGGTCATAAGGCTGTTGAGTACAGATGGATTTTAAAAGGAAGACGGACAATGATGGTAAATGTCACCATTAAGAAAGCTCGACTTGTCGTTAAGATGTTTTCCGACAAGTTCAAAGAGTTGACTACGATGAGACTTTCTCACTCGTAGCGATGCTAAGAGTCTGTTGGAATTATATTAGCGATTACTGCATTATTTATGAAATCTTGCAGATAGGATGTCAAAACATTGTTTCCTCGACGGTTTTTGAGGAAAGGTTGTATGTGATACAACCGGAAGGTTTTGTCAATCCTGAAAGATGCTAATAAGTATGCAAAGCTCCAGCAATCCTTCTGAGGACTGGAGTAAGCATCTCGGAGTTGGAATGTATGCTTTGATGAGATGATCAAAGATTTTGGGTGTATACAAAGTTTATGAGAAACTGGTATTTCCAAAGAAGTGAGTGGGAGCACTATAGAATTTCTGATGAGTATATGTTGTTGATCAGAAATGATGTAGAGTTTCTGGAAAGCATATAGGGTTATTGGGAATGTGTTTTTCAATGGAAAGGCTGGATTAAGCTACTTGAGCATTGAGCATCAAGATCTATAAGGATAGATCAAAACGCTTAATAGTACTTTCAAATGAGCACATGCCTTGACGTGATCTTGAAGGTGTTCAAGATGGATCAGTCAAAGAAGGAGTTCTTGCCTGAGTAATAAGGTATGAAGTTAAGACTTAAAGCTCGACCACGGCAGAATAGAGAGAAAAGACGAAGGTCGTCCCCTATGCTTAAGACGTAGGCTCTACAGTATGCTATGCTGTGTACCGCACCTGAAGTGTGCCTTGCCATGAGTCAGTCAAGGGGTACAAGAGTGATCCATGAATGGATCACAGGACAGCGGTCAAAGTTATCCTTAGTAACTAGTGGACTAAGGAAGTTTCTCGGTTGTGGAGGTGGTAAAAAGAGTTCGTCGTAAAGAGTTATGTCGATGCAAGCTTAACACCTATCCGGATAGCTCTAAGTAGAGATACCGGATGCATATAATGGAGCAACAATTTAGAATAGCTCCAAGTAGAACAGTTATTTGGAATAGCTCCAAATGGAACGTGGTAGCTACATCTAGGAGATGACATAGAGATTTGTAAAGCACACACGGATCTGAAAGGTTCAGACCCGTTGACTAAAACCTCTCTCACAAGCAACATGATCAAACCTAAAACTCATTGAGTGTTAATCACATAGTGATGTGAACTAGACTACTGAATCTAGTAAACTCTTGGGTGTTAGTCACATGGCGATGTGACCTGTGAGTGTTAATCACATGGCGATGTGAACTAGATTATTGACTCTAGTGCAAGTGGGAGACTGTTGGAAATATGCCCTAGAGGCAATAATAAATTGGTTATTATTATATTTCCTTGTTCATGATAATCGTTTATTATCCATGCTATAATTGTATTGATAGGAAACTCAGATACATGTGTGGATACATAGACAACACCATGTCCCTAGTAAGCCTCTAGTTGACTAGCTCGTTGATCAATAGATGGTTACGGTTTCCTAACCATGGACATTGGATGTCGTTGATAACGGGATCACATCATTAGGAGAATGATGTGATGGACAAGACCTAATCCTAAGCATAGCACTAGATCGTGTAGTTCGTATGCTAAAGCTTTCTAATGTCAAGTATCATTTCCTTAGACCATGAGATTGTGCAACTCCCGGATACCGTAGGAGTGCTTTGGGTGTATCAAACATCACAACATAACTGGGTGACTATAAAGGTGCACTACAGGTATCTCCGAAAGTGTCTGTTGGGTTGGCACGAATCGAGACTGGGATTTGTCACTCCGTGTAAGCGGAGAGGTATCTCTGGGCCCACTCGGTAGGACATCATCATAATGTGCGCAATGTGACCAAGGAGTTGATCACGAGATGATGTGTTACGGAACGAGTAAAGAGACTTGCCGGTAACGAGATTGAACAAGGTATCGGGATACCGACGATCGAATCTCGGGCAAGTATCGTACCGATAGACAAAGTGAATTGTATACGGGATTGATTAAGTCCTTGACATCGTGGTTCATCCGATGAGATCATCGTGGAACATGTGGGAGCCAACATGGGTATCCAGATCCCGCTGTTGGTTATTGACCGGAGAACGTCTCGGTCATGTCTGCATGGTTCCCGAACCCGTAGGGTCTACACACTTAAGGTTCGATGACGCTAGGGTTATAAGGAATAGATATACGTGGTTACCGAATGTTGTTCGGAGTCCCGGATGAGATCCCGGATGTCACGAGGAGTTCCGGAATGGTCCGGAGGTAAAGATTTATATATGGGAAGTCCTGTTTTGGTCATCGGAAAGGTTTCGGGTTTTATCGGTAACGTACCGGGACCACCGGGAGGGTCCCGGGGGTCCACCAAGTGGGGCCACAAGCCCCGGAGGGCTGCATGGGCCAAGTGTGGGAGGGGACCAGCCCCAGGTGGGCTGGTGCGCCCCCCACAAGGGCCCAAGGCGCCTAAGGGGAGGAGGGGGGCAAACCCTAAGGGCAGATGGGCCTTAGGGCCCATGCCTGGTGCGCCTCCCTCTCCCCCTCCCCTTGGCCGCCCCACCAGATGGGATCTGGGCTGGCCGCCGCCCCTAGGGTGGAACCCTAGGTGGCGCAGCCCCCTCCCTCTCCCCTATATATAGTTGAGGTCTTTGGGGCTGCCAACACATGAGTTTCTGACCTCTCCCTGGCGCAGCCCTACCTCTCTTTCTCCTCATATCTCGCGGTGCTTGGCGAAGCCCTGCTGGATCACCATCTCCTCCACCACCACCACGCCGTTGTGCTGCTGCTGGATGGAGTCTTCCTCAACCTCTCCCTCTCTCCTTGCTGGATCAAGGCATGGGAGACGTCACCGGGCTGTACGTGTGTTGAACGCGGAGGTGCCGTCCGTTCGGCACTAGGATCTCCTGATTTGGATCACGACGAGTACGACTCCTTCAACCCCGTTCTCTTGAATGCTTCCGCTTAGCGATCTACAAGGGTATGTAGATGCACTCTCCTTCCCCTCGTTGCTGGTTTCTCCATAGGTAGATCTTGGTGACACGTAAGAAAATTTTGAATTTCTGCTACGTTACCCAACAATGGAGAAAGCCATCAGAACATACCTACACTTCCAATACACATTTTCTAAGAGAGAACCACCTACACTTGTGTTGAGGTCAAGATATTCCATTCCAACCATATGAATCTTGATCTCTAGCCTTCCCCAAGTTGCTTTCCACTCAAATCTTCTTTCCACCAAATCCAAATCCTGTGAGAGAGAGTTGAGTGTTGGGGAGACTATCATTTGAAGCACAAGAGCAAGGAGTTCATCATCAACACACCATTTGTTACTTCTTGGAGAGTGGTGTCTCCTAGATTGGCTAGGTGTCACTTGGGAGCCTCCGACAAGATTGTGGAGTTGAACCAAGGAGTTTGTAAGGGCAAGGAGATCGCCTACTTCATGAAGATCTACCGCTAGTGAGGCAAGTCCTTCGTGGGCGTCGGCCGTGATGGAATAGACAAGGTTGCTTCTTCGTGGACCCTTCGTGGGTGGAGCCCTCCGTGGACTCGCGCGACCATTACCCTCCGTGGGTTGAAGTCTCCATCAACGTGGATGTACGATAGCACCACCTATCAGAACCACGACAAAACATCCGTGTCTCCAATTGCATTTGAATCCTCCAAACCCTTCCCTTTACATTCTTGCAAGTTGCATGCTTTACTTTCCGCTGCTCATATACTCTTTTGCATGCTTGCTTGAATTGTGTGGAGATTGCTTGACTTGTGTTAAGATGGCTAAAATATGCCAAGAACTAAAATTGGGAAAAGGCTAGATTTTTATTTGGTCAAGTAGTCTAATCACCCCCCCCCTCTTGACATACTTTCGATCCTACAAGTGGTATCAGAGCTTTGTCTCCATTTACTTTGATTTCCATAGCTTTTGGTGGTCATAGCCTTGGTTTCACAACCTAGGAGAGTATGGCGTCTAGCGAGGGAAATTATCACCGTAGAGGTCCTTACTTTGATGGCACTAATTTTGCTAGTTGGAAGCATAAGATGAAAATGCATATTCTTGGACATAACTCCGCCGTTTGGGCTATGTGTGTATTGGCTTGCAAGGTGAATTCTTTGATGGGAAAGAACCGAACCGTGAAGCTACCGCGGAAGAGTTGAAAATGCTGCAATACAACGCTCAAGCTTGTGATATTCTATTCAACGGATTGTGCCCCGAAGAATTCAACAAAATCAGCCGTCTTGAGAATGCAGAGGAAATTTGGGATACTTTGATTGATATGCACGAAGGTACCGACTCCGTCAAGGAATCCAAATTGGATGTGCTTCAAAGTCAACTTGACAAGTTCAAAATGAAGGATGGTGAAGGTGTCGCTGAAATGTACTCTAGGCTTGCTCTTATCACAAATGAGATTGCCGGCTTAGGGAGTGAAGAGATGACCGATAGATTCATCATCAAGAAGATCCTAAGAGCCTTGGATGGAAAATATGATACCGTGTGCACATTGATCCAAATGATGCCCAATTACAAAGATCTCAAGCCAACGGAAGTCATCGGAAGAATTTTTGCTCATGAGATGTCACTCAAGGATAAAGAGGAACTTCACAACAAATCAAGTGGTGCTTACAAAGCCTCATGTGAAGCCCCCACATCATCGAGTGAGAAACAAACCTTCAATGAAGAATTGAGCTTAATGGTGAAGAACTTCAACAAGTTCTACAAGAGTAGAAGCAAAGAGAGAAGCTCCAAGTCAAGGTCCTACAATGACAAAAGATCTTCTAGTCGAGAGCGAAATTGCTACAATTGTGGAAGGCCCGGACACTATTCCAATGAGTGTACGCCCCCCTACAAGAGAAGAGTAGATTCTCCCAAGAGAAGAAGTAGAAGAGAAGAATCACCATCTAGAGAAATAAGGATTAGAGATGATCGTTATGAACAAAGACCCTCACGGAGAAGCAAGGATTCGGAAAGAAAGGACAAGTCATCAAGGAGCTACACAAAACAAAGACATCAAGCTCATGTTGGTGAATGGGTATCCGGCTCCGACTCCGACAACCACTCCGAGAGAAGCTATCACTCCGACTCCGAATATACTCAAGATGAAGGTGTTGCCGGTCTAGCACTTGTGACAACCAACTCCTACGACATATTTGACTCACCAAATGAAGGAGTTGGAACATGCTTCATGGCTAAAGGCCCAAAGGTATCACACCCCGAGTATGTTGATTTCAATAGTGATGAAGATGACTTGTTAGGTGATGATGATTTACTTGTTGACAACTCTAGTGATGAATACTATGATGAAACATCAATTAATCATGCTAATCAAGATAAAACGAATGACAATGATAAGGAGAAGATTGAGTCTCTAACTAAAGAACTAAACACTCTTAAGTTAGCTCATGAAACTATCTTAGGAGATCATCGAGAACTTTTAAGGACTCATGAGAAATTGCGCTTTGAAAAGCTCAAACTTGAGCAAGAGCATGAGTTCTTAAAAGCAATCAATGATGATCTTCGCAAGAAAAGTTCTTCTTACATTGCCAAGCGTTTACTCTTATCCACTTACATGCCTCAAGTCAAGTCTAGAAACAAGAACAAGAAAGATTCTTCCTCTAGTAGTAACAATAATCATGCTAAATCCAATATTGTTGCTTCTAGTAGTTCTCTTGATTCCACTAATGATTCTCTTAGCCAAGTTACACTTGAGCAAGAAAATAGCTTATTGAAGGGAATTATAGAGAAAGGTGTTTACAAGAGCCTTGCCGGAAGTAAGCAATTCGAGGAAATTGTACGCAAGCAAGGAAGGCACCGAAAGAATCAAGGTGTTGGTTTTGAACGAAAGTTCAATGCCAATGGAGTTGAGTGGAAGAAGATCAATACCCCAAGACGAAGTTTGTTCCTCAACAAGAGAAGTATGATCCTACTTCTCTCAAAGGGACACAAGCTCAAGATGATCTTCCACCACAAGACCACAAGCAAAAAGGCAAGGACAAGCTTCAAGAGGAAATTGATGCATTTGAAGAAGCTCCTAAGGCCTTGGTCAAGTGGGTTCCCAAGACTACTTCAAGTTCCACTTCATCAAGTACAACTACAACACCGAGGATTCCCATCAAGATGGTGTGGATCCCGAAGAAGAAGAACTAGAGAGTTCTTGAGGGTGACTCCGCCAACATACTTCACTCTTATCATCTTGGCAAGAACAAGTGCAATCAACTTCCACATCTTGCACTAGTTCAAGGAGTCACAAACCCTCTTGTTGGTAAGACAAGGGACAAGGTAACCTAAAAGCTTTCATAGACATCATCTTGTGTGTGCATCACTTTATGTCTATGGATATCCTTGTTTGTTCCTTGTGGGACTAACCCGTGTAGGTATTGAAAGTGCAACTCACTCCAATGGATAGCTCCAAATGATCTACATCAACATTGAGCATCCACATCTTCAACATCTACATGAAGTCATCATCGACAAAACCCAAGGTTAGTTCATCCCTCTTAGGGGGGATCTCACATCTAGGGGGAGCTTTACTCTAAGAATTGAGCTAAAGCAACTCTAATGATGTGAACACAACAAATGCTTTATGTAAAAGTGGTAACCCCACTTGTGTTTAAACGATGAGTATGACCTATGATCAAATGTTCTCAGTTGACTCCTAAGTCAATATACTCATATATAGATGACCTAGTCATCGCAAATTGTTTGATAGATGCTAGAATTGGTTGTGCATGCTTTGCCACATATTTCAATTGCCATTTTATTGTGTGAGCATGTTGATTGCATATTTTACTCATTCGAGGACATCACTTGTTGTTTTGATTGATTGTTTTTTCTTTTCTTTTGCCAAGTGGATGGACAAGAATGCCTAAGAACCCTCTCTAGCTATCTATGATTTTCTCGTCTCAAACTCTATTCATACTACATCACAAAATTTGATCAAGTCAGATTCGAACCACTCTGTGTGAGGAGCACTCGGAGTCCCCGATTCGTCATAGACTTAAACTTCCAAAACTTTTTTGTGCGTTTCGGTCTGACCGATTCATCCATTTCGGCCATACCGAGATCACTAAGTCGATCTAGGTTTTCAATCTTGGTGCAACCGATTTGAACCTTTCGGTCACACCGGGTTTCAGTAACTGCTTGCAGTTATGAATCTCGGTGCCACCGAGTTGTTCCACTCGGTCACACCGACAGGGTCGGGCTATATATACTCACGGGAATTTTTTTGGAAATTTCTCCGAAACCCCTTCGCCCGCGCATAGGTCGCTCTGCCTCCTGGGTCTCCGGATCGTCGTCCTCGTCGCCAGCCGCCTCCTGTCACTGGTCTCCGCCGCCGTCAATGGAAATCTTCCCCGCCGTTGCCGCCGTAGCGAGTTCATCGCCGAACTAGGGTATGGACTCGATCACAGTGTTATCCCCGTCCGATTCCTAGCACATTGTGTTCATTATGATTCTTACCATGATTGAAACACTTCTATCCAGTCAAAACACTCCGTAGATTAGAGTTGAATTGAAAATTTAGGGTTAGATTTCCGCCGAAACCATCTCGGACCCACCGAGTTGTGGAACTCGGTACCACCGATTTGGCTCAGGCCATTGCACATGTAATTTTCGGTCTGACCGAGAATTGCAAATCGGTGTGACCGAGTTCAGGACTTTGTGAAACCCTAGCAGTCTCGGTGCCACCGAACTGTGACTCGGTTTGACCGAGTTCACTAGTTTAGGTTCCAACAGCTGCTTCGGTATCACCGAGTTTACAAATCGGTTGATCCGAACTGCTTTCTGTGGAAAACTAAAACTAAGTTTTTGACTCATTCTTTTGCAAAAACGTCTGCATTTTGTGATGCTCATCCACTCTATCTCATCTATATCTATTCACAGGGTATGTTGTCAGTGTTTGCAATATGTCTAATTAGAGTGATAGCCAGAACAGGTCAGAGGAGCAGGTTCACCTGAGTGAGGGCACTAGTCCCTCTAGCAGTTCAGATGATGGTAGCAGGAGCACTCCCAGCAACTTGCCCAAAGCTGCCACCAGAACAAGGAAGAAGAAAACTTCAGAGTTTGAGGATGAAGACTATGTGGCAGTTGAGGATGAGGCCACTTCCAAGAAGAAAGTGGTTAAGAAGGAATATAGCACTGCTGCTGCCACCAAGCCAGGCATGAAGCAAAAGGTTCCTACAAAGAGAATTCCAATGTCTAAGGCCAGAGCATCTACTCAAGTCCCTTTGGGATCTGAACCCAAAGAGGCTGCTGCAGAAGGGAAGAAAAGGAAGGAGAGGATCAAAAATACCACTACTAGAGTGCTTGGGAGATCCTCAATCATGAGAGATTCTGAAGAGGAAGAGGAAGAAGAGGTTGCTGCACCAGCACCTAAGGCCCAGAAGCTTATGGGTGATGCTATTAGGACAGGGGCTGCTTCATCAAAGCCCAAAGAAGCACCCAAAGCAGCCTCCAAGCCCAAGAGTGCACCTAAGAGGAATACCAGGAGTATACCAGCTGCTGAGAAGAACAAGGCCCCAGTGCCTGAAGTTGCTGCTGATGAAGATGATGAAGGACAAGTCCTGAGAAAGCTCAAACCCAAGATTCCAGACCACAATGATGCTCATCCTGTGGCTGAGAACATGAAGATCAGGAGAGACTCAGGGTTGAGGCTATGGAGAGAGACAGATCCATATGCTACCAGGAGAAGGACTGCTGTTGATTACAGGTTCCACACAAAGGAACAACAGGACTTCTATGAGACAGTGTTGTTGGACAAGAAGCCTATAGTGTGTGAAATGAGGTGGGTCGACTGGAAGTGTATCAAGGAAAATGAGAAACACTATCCTGGTGTGTTTGACAGCTTCAGTGCTTGTGGAGTTGCAGACTTTGTTGGGCAGAAGCTCACAAAGTGGAATGAGGAGCTCATAATGCAATTCTACTCCACAGCACACTTCTATCCAGATGGCAGGATAGTATGGATGTCTGAAGGTACAAGGTACCACTCAACTATTGAGGAATGGGCAAATCTGATCAATGCTCTTAAGGAAGAAGAAGATGACTTGGATGTCTATGCCAAGAAGAAGATGGATCACAACTCTATGGAAAACATGTACAAGGAGATTCCTGAAGATGATCTTGAGACTCACCAGTTTGGGTCAGTAAAACACTTGCTGTCAGGGCTACCTACAATCAATTGGATCCTTAGGCACACTCTCTTGCCCAAGTCTGGTGATCACAGAATGATCAGAGGCCATGCAATTAACTTGCTACATAGATTTGATGTGCCACAGAAGTTCAATGTCATGAGCCTTATAGTTGAGACTATCAAGAGGACTGTAGCTGACCAGAAAAGAAGTTGTGGATATGCCCCATAGATCCAGGAGTTGATGAACTCAAAGATGGGCACAGGCACATACTTGTTGGATAAGGAACACTTGTCTATCTATCCTGACTTTGAGGATAATCAAGTTGTGATGAATGAGAATGAACCATCATCAGTACAAGCTCAAGAGAAGAAGGAGAAAGTGTTGGGGAACGTAGCATAAATTCAAAATTTTCCTACGTGTCACCAAGATCTATCTATGGAGAAACCAGCAACGAGGGGAAGGAGAGTGCATCTACATACCCTTGTAGATCGCTTAGCGGAAGCGTTCAAGTGAACGGGGTTGATGGAGTCGTACTCGTCGTGATTCAAATCACCGATGATCCTAGCGCCGAACGGACGGCACCTCCGCGTTCAACACACGTACGGAACGGAGACGTCTCCCACGCCTTGATCCAGCAAGGAGGAGGGAGAGGTTGATGGAGATCCAGCAGCACGACGGCGTGGTGGAAGTAGCGGGATTCCAACAGGGCTTCGCTAAGCGCTGCGGGAGGAGGGAGATGTGTCACGGGAGGGAGAGGGAGGCGCCAGGCCTTAGGTATGGTTGCTCCTCCTTTTCCCCACTATATATAGGGCCAAGGGAGAGGGGGGAGGCGCAGCCCTTGCCCCTTCCTCCAAGGAAGGGTGCGGCCAAGGGGGGGAGGAGTCCATCCTCCCCAAGGCACCTCGGAGGTGCCTTCCCCCTTTAGGACTCTCCCCTTTTTCTCTTCTCTTGGCGCATGGGCCTCTTGGGGCTGGTGCCCTTGGCCCATATAGGCCAAGGCGCACCCCCTACAGCCCATGTGGCCCCCTGGGGTAGGTGGCCCCACCCGGTGGACCCCCGGGACCCTTTCGGTGGTCCCGGTACAATACCGGTGACCCCAAAACTTGTCCCGATGGCCGAAATAGCACTTCCTATATATAATTCTTTACCTTCGGACCATTCCGGAACTCCTCGTGACGTACGGGATCTCATCCGGGACTCCGAACAACTTTTGGGTTACCGCATACTAATATCTCTATAACCCTAGCGTCACCGAACCTTAAGTGTGTAGACCCTACGGGTTCGGGAGACATGCAGACATGACCGAGACGTTCTCCGGTCAATAACCAACAGCGGGATCTGGATACCCATGTTGGCTCCCACATGTTCCACGATGATCTCATCGGATGAACCACGATGTCAAGGACTTAATCAATCCCATATACAATTCCCTTTGTCTAGCAGTATTGTACTTGCCCGAGATTCGATCGTCGGTATCCCTATACCTTGTTCAATCTCGTTACCGGCAAGTCTCTTTACTCGTTCCGTACCACATCATCTCGTGATCAACTCCTTGGTCACATTGCGCACATTATGATGATGTCCTACCGAGTGGGCCCAGAGATACCTCTCCGCTTACACGGAGTGACAAATCCCAGTCTCGATTCGTGCCAACCCAACAGACACTTTCGGAGATACCTGTAGTGCACCTTTATAGTCACCCAGTTATGTTGTGACGTTTGATACACCCAAAGCACTCCTACGGTATCCGGGAGTTGCACAATCTCATGGTCTAAGGAAATGATACTTGACATTAGAAAGCTTTAGCATACGAACTACACGATCTAGTGCTATGCTTAGGATTGGGTCTTGTCCATCACATCATTCTCCTAATGATGTGATCCCGTTATCAACGACATCCAATGTCCATGGTTAGGAAACCATAACCATCTATTGATCAACGAGCTAGTCAACTGGAGGCTCACTAGGGACATGGTGTTGTCTATGTATCCACACATGTATCTGAGTTTCCTATCAATACAATTATAGCATGGATAATAAACGATTATCATGAACAAGGAAATATAATAATAATCAATTTATTATTGCCTCTAGGGAATATTTCCAACAGAAAGCAAAGAAAGAGAAGGCTGCCAAGATGCCAACTCAAGAGGAGGCATCTGAGTACTTTTTGAGAAGCAAGCAGGACCAGCTTGGTTATTTGATAGCATCCACTCTGAGGATTGAGAAGGGGTTGGCCACCCTGACTCAAAACCAGGAGAGCTTGGAAAGAATCGTGTAGCAAAAATTCTATGACTTGGATGTGAAGGTAACTGAGATTCAGTCTGTTGTGGAGCAACTTCAAGATGATATGCAGGAGAGGAAGGGCAAGACAACCACTGATGCATTTTCCAGAGTGCCTAGAGCTCAGAGGTCTGCTGCAGTGCCTGTTCCAGACACTAGAGCCACTTCATCTGCACCAGCTACATCTTCAGCGCAACCAGCTCCAGCACCAACTCCATCAGCTCCATCCACATCAACTGAAGCCTTCGTCCTTGGCTATCTCCGGACACCACCACCTGAAGACCAAGCTTGAGAGACGTTCTACTGCTATGCATTTTCTATGAACATTTTGGTAACATGTTGCCAAAGGGGGAGGAAAATGTATATATCATAGGCTTCGAGAGAGAGCGTTGCTTTTTATTCTCTCTTGCTTTGGTGGTTGAACTTTGTTTGTCTTTTGATTGCTTGAGATACTATGCTATTATCTGTGAGACATTGATGATCATGTGGTTGATCATAAGCTACACTTATGCTTGTTAGATGATATTATCTTACTTATCCTTATATGATCATTCACTTTGCTTGGTGATGAGTGCATGTATTTAATTCTTATCATTTTGAGCGCTCCACCAAGATGTATGTGACATGGAAGAGTAACCCATGATCCTAACTCTGCATTTGCAGTCCAAAGCAAATCTTAAGATATGCACAAATTTAGGGGGAGCTCTTGCTTTTCACATACTTCTCAAAGCGACAATATCTTTCACTCTTATTATCATTTGTCGAAGCTTTGATCTATATGTTGTCATCAATTACCAAAAAGGGGGAGATTGAAAGTGCAACTATCCCTGGGTGGTTTTGGTAATTCCTAACAACATATAGCTCATTGAGCTAACATTATTCCAAGATTAATATTTCAGGAAAAGCTCAATGAATGGCATGGCATGGATGAGGAAAGTGAATCCCTCAAAATTCTAAGGACAAAAAGTTTGGCTCAAGCATGAAGATCAAGACTCT
Organism: Triticum urartu; assembly: GCF_003073215.2. Taxonomy (NCBI): domain Eukaryota; kingdom Viridiplantae; phylum Streptophyta; class Magnoliopsida; order Poales; family Poaceae; genus Triticum; species Triticum urartu. The sequence goes on from NC_053026.1 coordinate 628,996,594, forward strand.
ACATTTTATATTTTAGTGATCCAAGATCACATTGAGTCTATAGGAAAAGCCAATACTATCAAGGAGGGATGAGGTGTTGCTTAATGGCTTGCTTGCTCAAAATGCTTAGTGATATGCTCCAAAACCCTCAACTACCTTCCCACACCCACATATGACCTAAACCAAAAGTCAAACTCGGCCCCACCAATTCTTTCTATCCGGCGCCACCGAGTTTCAAATGTCATAGCCACTGCCACAAACCCTAGGCAAATCGGTCTCACCAATAGGGATCTCGGTCTCACCGAGATGGGATTGTAATCTCTCTGTTTCCCTTCATATCATTTCGGTCTTATCGAGATGAGCGATCGGTCCCACCGAGATTGCAATGTAAACTCTCTGTTTCCCTTTTGTAACATTTCGGTCTCACCGAGATGAGCGAATCGGTCCCACCGAGTTTACCTGACCAACTCTCTGGTTAGCTTATTACCAAAATCGGTCCCATCGAGTTTGTGTAATCGGTCACACCGAGATTACGTTATGCCCTAACCCTAACCATATCGGTCCTACCGAGTTGCATCTCAGTCCCACCGAAAATCCTAACGGTCACTAGGTTTGCTGAATCGGTCCGACCGAGTTTAACCATTCGGTCCCACCGAGTTTGGCAAATTGTGTGTAACGGTTAGATTTTGTGTGGAGGCTATATATACCCCTCCACCCACTCTTCATTCATGGAGAAAGCCATCAGAACATACCTACACTTCCAATACACATTTTCTAAGAGAGAACCACCTACACTTGTGTTGAGGTCAAGATATTCCATTCCAACCATATGAATCTTGATCTCTAGCCTTCCCCAAGTTGCTTTCCACTCAAATCTTCTTTCCACCAAATCCAAATCCTGTGAGAGAGAGTTGAGTGTTGGGGAGACTATCATTTGAAGCACAAGAGCAAGGAGTTCATCATCAACACACCATTTGTTACTTCTTGGAGAGTGGTGTCTCCTAGATTGGCTAGGTGTCACTTGGGAGCCTCCGACAAGATTGTGGAGTTGAACCAAGGAGTTTGTAAGGGCAAGGAGATCGCCTACTTCATGAAGATCTACCGCTAGTGAGGCAAGTCCTTCGTGGGCGTCGGCCGTGATGGAATAGACAA